>NW_012102543.1:1970846-1989012 GCF_000951045.1 Mandrillus leucophaeus | reverse complement strand
GCCGCGCGTCCTCGCGGGCCCGGGGCTTCGCTTTCCTCTCGCTGAGCCCCTGCGCTCGCCACCACGGAAACTCGGAAAGAGGAGGCGAGGCTGTGGGGAGCGGCGCGGAGACGGACTAGACTTCCCCTCCGCCCCCAAGAGGCTGCCGGTCCCCGGTTTCCTGGGCTTCTCCAGCTTTATCATGAACCTGGCGCAAGGTTGGCTTTAGGAGAAATTCAGGAGCCGGAGGGAGAGTCAAGGCAATTCTTTGGTTGCTAAGGTAATTGTAGTTGTGACAAAAAATGGGCAAGAAACAAATGGGGGAAAACATGGTTTAAAACAGTATCCTCCCTCCCCACCCCATTAATATGTGTTGATTTCATCTCCTGGGTGTGGGTGCTTGTCCATTTCAGATGCGTGACAGGTGCCCGTGTGTGTGTGTCTGCAGTTTGGGACTGTGGAAGCACGAGCTTACATAAGTGGTTAGGCAAGCTGGCGTGTGGACTTGTGTGGGATGGGTGCAGGTCTGCATATAAATCATGTTCCTGGGTTTCTGCGTGTGAAGCGCACACCGACGGGGACGAGAGCGCAGAGGATGGCGCTTTTAGATACTTCCAGTCTTCCGATGTTGTGATCGCAGGTAGGGCAGCTTTGCCTCTAAATCAGGCATTCATTAACTTTTTCTCTGAGCAAGCTCGCCCATTTGTGGTTTGGAAGAAAAGAAAGCGAGTCTCCGCGGTGAGGTGTGGAGGGCAGGGGCGGGTGGGGAGGTTTGTTGTTTGGGAACTGCGCTAGCAAAGGACGCCGTGGCTATTCGCTTGGAGAGGATGACAACTGAACTGGTTGCGTGAGGAGTGAAGAGACCGTGTTTACAGTCACCGGCAGGCTGCGTAAAAAAGTGGCCCAGTGAGACAGGGAAAGTGACCCAGAAAATTTAATTTTGTTCAGAATGAAAGCTGCTGTATTTCTTTATTTTTTTTTTTCTTCTTAATTTGACGGCGTAGTATTTTCCTTCTCTGTCGTTGAGACCAGTGGCATTTCTATGTTACAAACTGAAGATATTTGGGGTCTCTTCGGCTTGGAATTATCAATGCTTGGGAGGTGAGTTCTGATCAATACCTTTAACCAAAGAAAAACTGCAAAAATAATCGAGATTAGGTAAAACCTACCACTGGACCCTTTTCTCTCCAGAGAAAGTGAGAGATGGAAGAACTGGGCTTGTAAGTATCAAAATGGAGTTAGAGAATGAGCTACAAGTTTGTGTGTGTATGGTCATCAAAAAGTGTAAGACTGAAAGGGAACTGTTAGGTTTAATGTGTTGACAACACGGCTTTTATAGATCAATTTTCATAGGCAAATAGGTAATTACATGGAGTGGGAACTGGGACGTTGGTGGGAAACTTTCTGTAAGGTGAATATTCTTTATTAATTTATTACTTTTTCAATGGGTGGGACTACTCTGTAAAGGAAAGTAGAGGGCTGAGGGACATTTGGTGAGACTCTTGAGAGAGAAATCTTTGTAAGCCAAATCTTGCATGCTAAATTAGAGAAAGCCAAGATGATAGATTCTGAGTTCTTTGATCCTGTACCACTGTTAAGCTAAATTGTCCTGTAAATATGATCTCAGGCACCATAAACTATGTATATGTAGAGAGAATCTATTCCCAATAACTCGGCCTTTTCTGAAAGAGTCTGCGAGTTCTAGAAAAGTCAGCTGTTGGGAGGTATTGTGATGAAGGAGAGAGGTCACCGGTGTTTCCTTTTATATATTTATTCTGGCAGATCTTAACTTTACTTATGATTTTCTTTAAGGAATTTCAGTTAACATTCAGTGAATTTATATTGCTGAGAGTTTCAGTAAAACAAGACTAGATTTTCTTTGAAGCAATAAATTCATCTTATCAAGTGAAAATTACGACAATGCTTTTGTGGCAGAAATGTTTATTTAAATGAGTCCATTTTAATTATTTATTTATTTTAGATTTGCAGAATAAGATCTCCAACATAGATGTTTTTGAAGTGAATAGACCTTTCTTGAGAAAGAAAAATAAATTTAAGGTTATTGTGGACAATGAAATTTGCCAGTAATTTTGGATGTCTCATTGTCTACAGGGACATCATTTTATGTGAAAGTAGGATCATTCCATTTCTTATGTCTCTCATCTTCTCCCATGCATTTTATCCCCAACTCCTAAGACTTTGCCAGGAATTGCTGAACATTCTGTTTTGTGCCAGGGGTTAAATATCAGGGGGACGGGAATAAGGAGCTGTGTGTCACATAAACGTTTTTCAAAAGGTTGCTCTCAGAGATCTCAATACTGGGATTAATTTTTCCTTTAGCTTCGCAGTTAGCTTAATTCATAGTGTTCTGAACCTAGGAATGCATTTAACCTCTTCATTTTCAGTACCAGCTGGAAGGAATATATTTACCAAATTTCATCTTCATTGTAACATATGGCATGATATAAATAATTACTATACACACACTATCTTGCTGTATGGAAAGAAATAGAATTACAAAATAAACTTTCGTGTTGAGTGATATGGATATAATATTTCAAAAAACAATTTTAACTTTTCCCCTGATTCCAAAAGTAATATTTAGCTATTGAAAACAATTCAGGAAAATACAAAGAAAAAAATAAAGGTTATCCATAATCTGCTATGGAGGGGGAGCCACTATTAACATATTTTTAACTGTATATTCTTCCAAATATTATTCTAGTCATTTATTTCTACCCAGCACCCCTCCCCCACAAATTTTTATAAAATATAACTTGTAAATATAACTTGGAAATGTATTAAAGGCTTGGGACTGCTTGTTTACAGAATGATTTTGATCAGATATTAGTTTTTCCTGGTGGTCCTTATTTTCAAAGAGAGTAGGTTCTTTCTTTTTCTGCTCTTTGAAAACCGGTGTTTGCACTTTGGGCTGGTAATGCTTGGGACTTCCTATCAGATTTAGGGATTAAAGCATCAGAAAAGAAGTAGAAAGGTCATTGGCCATTGTGGACGGGAGACCTGAGTTCTGGTTGCAGTTATTCCACCAACTTCTCCTGTGACCTCTGGGCCTCTGTTTCCCTGAAGGGCAAAAGGTACTTTTAGATTTAACTCAATAAGCTAATGACATATTTGTTGCTTTGACATGAGAATGATACTTGAAGAGGGCTTGTTCAAACACAGAAACACCTGGGGGTCATCCCCAGAGTCTCTGATTCTTTCTGTCTGGAGTGGGGCCCGAGAATGTACATATCTGACAAGTCCCTGGATGATGCTGACTCTGTTGGTTGGTGACAGTGAAAACTAGAGGGTAATGTATTAGGGCTGTCTTAGAGGGACAGAACTAATAGTGTGTGTATATATATGTACATATGTCATACATATGTACATATATATACATATATGCTATATATGAGATACATACATATATGCTATATATGAGATATATATGAGATATATGGCATATATATGTATATATCTCATATATATCTATAAAGGGGAGTTTATTAAGTATTAACTTACATGGTCACAAGGTCCCACAATAGGCTGTCTGTAAACTGAGGAGCAAGGAGAGCCAGTCCAAGTCCCAAAACTGAAGACATTGGAGTCGGATGTTTGAGGGCAGGAAGCATTCAGCATGGGAGAAAGATGTAGGCTGGGAGGCTAGGCTCGACTCTCCTTTTTGTGTTTTTCTGCCTGCTTTATATTCGCCAGAAGCTGATTAGATTACGCCCACCAGATTAAGGGTGGATCTGCCTTCTGCAGCCCACTGACTCAAATGTTTAATCTCTTTTGGGCAATGCCCACACAGACACACCCAGGATCAATACTCTGTATCCCTCAATGCAATCAAGATAACACTCAGTATTAACCATCAAAAAGCCTACCCCTTGTCAACTTGAACCCATATACATCTCCTGAGATCATACATAATCTTCAAATAAAGACAATAGTGAGGTCATAATTGTGCATAACAAAATACAACTATCCTTCGTACAACCAGAAATGCACCAATCCCCAACACAAATACTATTGCATAAAGTTAACAATACTTAAGGCTGATATGAAGTCAATAAATCTTATGTCACATGATAAAGGAAAAGGAAATAAAATGAAGATATTTTCTTAGCACAAGTGTATACGTACACAAACATGTTTTTAACAAAAGAAGGAGGAAATACTCATGACAATTACAGTCTCTGTTTCTGCAACTGGTCACATGGTCGTAGCTGGTATTGATGACTACCTTCTACCCATTCAGTATTCCTTTTGCCTACAGCAAGCACCTCAGCAGATCGTGATTTTTTTCCCTAGTGGAGTGACCCAAACCTTCATTCCTGAAGGGTCTGGACCATTTGTAGTCCTGCCTGGATTGGGCTGTTGTAGTTTCCCGTTGACCTTAATCACAGGGCATGGTAATGCTGAGAGATGCCCTAATCGGTCTCCTGTGTTCCATATGTAGTCTTCCTTACCTCTGCTGTGGAGTAGTAGACTGATTTCATCTTGATAGTCTGGGTCAATCACCCTAGCCAACACTGTAACTCCCTTCTTAGCCTGTTGACTTAAAGGTAGGAGGATCCCAAACTGTCCAGGTGGCAATCTTAACTTCCAGTTTAATGAAATCATTGTTGTGTTTCCTGGTGACAGCATTCCTCCCTCTGGAACTAAGACCTCTAGGCCAGCAGAATGTAATGTCGAGGGAACAGGAAGCAAAAATTTTGCTAATTCAGTAGGGGTGATGGTGAGTGGTGCCTCTTCCACCGCCCCTTAATTCTTGGACCTGTGAATCCTGGCTATAGAAGAAACAGTACCATATATTGGATGCTGATTCAGAGCATACATGGCCCTCTGGAGAAATTTGCCCCAGTCCTGCAAAGTATTGTCACCTAGCTGGCATTGTAATTGTGACTTCAAAAGGCCATTCCACCATTCTGTCAATCCAACTGCTTCAGGAAGATGGGGAACATGGTAAGACCAGTAAATTCCGTGAGCATGAGCCCACTGCCTCACTTCTTTAGCCATGAAGTGAGTGCCTTGGTCAGAGGCAATGCTGCATGGAATACCATGATGGTGGATAAGGCATTCCGTGAGTCCACAGATGGTAGTCTTGGCAGAAGCATTGCATGCAGGATAGGCAAACCCATATCTGGAGTAAATGTCTATTCCAGTGAGGACAAACCTCTGCCCTTTCCATGATGGAAGAGGTCCAGTATAATCAACCTGCCACCAGGTAGCTGGCTGATCACCCTGAGGAATAGTGCCATATTGGGGGCTCAGTGCTGGTCTCTGCTGCTGGCAGTTTGGGCCCTCAGCAGTGATAGCCAGGTCAGCCTTGGTGAGTGGAAGTCCATGTTGCTGAGCCCGTGCGTAACCTCCATCCCTGCCACCATGGCCACTTTGTTCATGGGACTATTGGGTGATGACAGGGGTGGCTGGGGAAAGACGCTGAGTGAGTCCACAGAACAGATCATCCTATTCATCTGATTATTAAACTCCTCCTCCGCTGAGGTCACCCGTTGGTGAGCACTTACATGGGATACAAATAGCTTCACCGTTTTTGACCACTCAGAAAGGTCCATCCACATACCTCTTTCCGAAATTTCTTTGTCAGCAATTTTCCAATCATGCTTCTTCCAAGTCCCTGACCATCTAGCCAAGCCATTGACTACAGCCCATGAATTGGTATATAATCACATATTGGGCCATTTCTCCTTCCATGCAAAGTGCACAACCAGCTGCACTGCTCGAAGTTCTGCCCACTGGGAAGATTTCCCTTCACCTCTGTCCTTCAGGGATGTCCTAGAAAGGGGCTGTAGTGCTACAGCTGTGCACTTTCTGGTGGTGCCTGCATACCATGCAGAACCATCTGTGAATAGGCCCTAGTCTTCTCCTCCTCTGTCAACTGATCATAGGGAACTCCCCATTAGGCCATGGGTGCAGGCTGGGGGAGAGAAGGCAGGGTGGCAGGAGTGGAGACCATGGGCATTTGAGCCACTTCCTTGTGTAACTTACTTGTGCCTTCAGTACCTGCTTGAGCCAGATCAAGTATATACTACTTCTGTTTGATGATGGAATGCTGCTGTGCACAACCCACCAATGGCTAGATTGGTCAGAAAGCACCCAGTTCATAATAGGAAGTTCAGGTTGCGTGGTGACTTGATGACCAACAGTTAAACGTTCAGTTTCCAACAAAGCCCAGTAACAGACCAAGAGCTGTATCTCAAAAGGAGAGTAGTTATCTGCAGAAGATGGCAGGGTCTTGCTACAAAGTCCTAGAGGGCTCCACTGTGATTCACCTATGGGGGCCTGCCAAAGGCTCCAGACAGCATCCCTATCTGCCACTGACATCTCAACCACCACTGGATCTGCTGGGTCATATAGCCCAAGTGGGAGAGCAGCTTGCACGGCAGCCTGGACCTGTTGCAGAGCCTTCTCCTGTTCTGGACCCCACTCAAAACTGGCAGCTTTTCGAGTCACTCAATAAATGGACCAGAGTAACACACCCAAATAAGGAATGTGGTGCCTCCAAAATCCAAATAGGCCCACTAAGCATTGTGCCTCTTTCTTGGTTGTAGGAGGGGCCAAATGCAGCAACTTATCCTTCACCTTAGGAGTATCTCAACAGGCCCCACACCACTGGACCCCTAGAAATTTTACTGGGGTAAGGGGTCCCTGAATTTTAGTTGGATTTATTTCTTAACCTCTGGCTTGCACATGTCCCACCAGTAAGTCTAGTGTGTTTGCTACTTCTTGTTCTCTGAATCCAATCAGCATTACATCAGTGTAATGGACCAGAGTGATATCTTGCAGAAGTGAAAAGCGATCAAGGTCTCTCTGAATAAGATTATGACACAAAGCCAGAGAGTTGATATACCCCTGAGGTAGGACAGTAAAGGTATATTGCTGGCCTTGCCAGCTGAAGGCAAATTGCTTCCAGTGGGCCTTATGGACAGGAATGGAGAAAAAGGCATTTGCCAAGTCCATGGCTATATACCAAGTACCAGGAGATGTGTTAATTTGCTCAAGCAATGAAACCACATCTGGTGCAGTAGCTGCAATTGGAGTCACCACTTGGTTAAGCTTACGATAATCTACTGCCATTCTCCAAGATCCATCTGTCTTCTGCACAGGCCAAATGGGAGAGTTAAATGGGAACGTGGTGGGAATCACCATCCCTGCGTCTTTCAAGTCCTTGATGGTGGCACTAATCTCTGCAGTCCCTCTAGGCATGTGATATTGTTTTTGATTTACTATTTTTCTAGGTAGAGGCATCTCTAATGGCTTCTATTTGGGCTTTTGCCCCATAATAGCCCTCACCCTACTAGTCAGAGAGCCAATGTGGGGGTTCTGCCAGCTGCTAAGTGTGCCTATGCCAATTATGCTTTCTGGCACTGGGTCAATGACCACAGGTTAAGTCCAGGGACCTACTATAAGTTTTACCTGAGCTAAAACTCCATTAATTATCTGACCTCCATAACCCCCTGGCTTAACTGGAGGACTACAATGATGTTTTGGGTTTCCTGGTATCAATGTACGCTCAGAGCCAGTGTCCAGTAGTCCCTGAAATGTCTGATCATTTTCCTTTTCCCAGTGCACAGTTACCCTGGTAAAAGGCCAGAGGTCTCCTTGGGGAAGGATGAGACAAAGATCCACTTCATAAATTTTCGGTAATGTAGTGGGGTCCTTCCTCAAGGGGACCCAGCCACCCCTTTATCCAAAGGGTTCTGGGTCTATAAACTGGCTCAAGTCTGGAAATTGATTGAGGAGCCATGATTCTCTGTTTTTATAATTCAAATTAGTCTTTTGTCCACTCAACCTAGAAGTTTTCTGTTTGTATAATTGAAGTATGGATGCAGGAGGCTTCTTATCAATTTCACTTCTAGGAACACCACGATTAGCCAATGCCAGAGCTCTACATGAGTCAGACTATTCTGATTGGCACTTTGCCTCTGCTGTCCATTATGGTAGCTATGCTCACCTTGCCTTTGATGATTGAGTGCTGCCACTTGGCCCCTGCCACCTGGCCCCTGCCACCTCTGGATCCAATTATTCCAATTGTATTTAAATTTTGTAGTTGAGTGACTGTGGTTCCCACCATTAGATCTGACATACAGAGAAGAACAATTACAGGGCTCTTCAAAGATGCAAATGCTGCCCTCCCAAGTCTATTTTGCAAGGCAGTCAAGAGTATGTCTTCTGGACCCTCCCAGCTGGGATGAGTAGGTCTAAAGGGACTAATCCACTCCACCACCCCAATCTCCCTAAGCCTTTGGATTTCTTCCTCTACATTAAGCCAAGGGAGATCAGGCATTTCCAGCTCACTCACAGTGGGCTGCCTTTAAGAGCTTGTGTCTGTTTTTCCAAAATTTTGGCTCGTTCTCTACAGGAGATAAGACTCTCACTTAGGGTAATCTTAGCAGATTTGAAGCTCAGTATCTGCTTCTGAAGCCGGAAGACAGAAACCATGAGTTAATCATTTTCTTTCATCACTTTGTCCATTGAACTTAGGAGCAACCAACCAGCTTCATTGTGTTCCTTGGTTCTCCACATATGGTCAAATGTACTATGTACAGAGTCACTAAACTCCTTGCCTCTCACAAGCAGTGAGTCAGGAGTGTCAAATGCATTTATTTTGCATAACTCTCTAAACAATTTCTGCCAAGGACTATCAGTATTTTCTATATCATTAGAAGTAGAGTCCTTAGCATTTTTGGGTCTAATCATATTAAGCAGCCAACTCCAGAAACCCAAAACCAACGAAATAACTCCATTCTTAATATTCTGTTCCTCTAGAACCACTCCTGGTACCAAAATCTGTATTAGGGTTCTCTTAGAGGGATATAACTAATAAGACATATATATCTTAGGGAGTTTATTAAGTATTAACTTACACAATCACAAGGTCCCACAATAGGCAGTCTGTAAGCTGAGGAGCAAGGAGAGCCAGTCCAGGTCCCAAAACTGCAGAACTTGGAGTCAGATGTTTGAGGGCAAGAAGGATCCAGCATGGGAGAAAGATGTAGACTGGGAGACTTGTCTCCTCTCTCCTTTTCATGTTTATCTGCCTGCTTTATATTTGCTGGAAGCTAATTAGATTGTGCCCACCAGATTAAGGGTGGATCTGCCTTCCCCAGCCCACTGACTCACATATTTAATCTCTTTTGGGCAACACCCACACAGACACACCCAGGATCAATACTCTGTATCCCTCAATGCAATCAAGTTAACACTCAGTCACACATCACAGTAAGCTCTTTACAGGCCAAAATGCCTGTTTGACTTTTCACAAGCTTTCACAGTAAGCTCCTTACAGGCCAAAAAGCCTGTTTGACTTTTCTTTGCATCCATCCATCCAGTGCCCCAAAATATACCTGCCAATAGGTGTTCAGTAAGCATTGGCTGAATCAATATTACTTTTCTCTTATGGGGGAGTATGTTTCTGGAGTAGTCAAGACAAAAGAATAATCGTCCAGAATTTGGAAACATTAAGCCTGTAATAAGAGTTATAATCATTCATGGACCACACTACTTCAAACTGCAAAAAATGCAAAAATACTTATAAGTAGGCAGTTAAAATGGACATTAAACCTAATGAGTTACATTAAATAACAACTGGGAATACTTGCTTGAGGTGTTCCAAACCACAAAGCCTACCAAATACTTCACCGTTGCCTCTCTGAGGCCTGGAAGAGACCATTTATTTTCTATCACATACACATATTTCAAAAAATGGGAGGTTCACTGTTAATTACCCCAATTACTAAGGCAGCAGATAAAGCAAGCAATCTCCCCGCTCCTCTCCTCATCCCCCATCCCTCCCACTAAGAAAAAAGGCAGAGCAATGCCCATTAGAACCCTACCACCACTCTGTAAGATAGGTCTCAATTTCATGAATGAAGAAATTTAAAACTTTAGAGAAATAATTAACCTGCATAAATCCACAAAGTGAAGTAGCATCAGAAGTAAGATGCAGGCCTCCTGATTCCAAAGGGCGGTGTTCTTCACCACTTCCCTCTGGTGACATTGAATGTGTATATTTGATAGCTAGGAGATTCTAACTGGCTGAAATACCCCAGTTAGAACTTTTGATTATCCTTATGTGGTTACCTTTTTTTATAGAAAATTTGTCTTTTCCTTCTACTTAGGTGTTAGTAACATAGGGTGGTACAAAGAACCACCATTTTTATCTGTGGTAACTTCAAAAAAAGTGTAAATATTTGGATATGAACAAAATAGATCCTTGTTCATTAATAGCTCAGGCTATGCAAATGAATTGTCTTAAAGGCTAGCTGTCTTGGCATTTCACAGTAATTTGATTAGATTATCAAAGAGAAAGCCACCTTTAGATCTGTCCATGGTAGAGTTCACTCATTCACTAGTATCTGCTTGACCCAAGAGCCTATTTTCTTGCACACATGGAAGCATGCATTCTACAAAGCCAGCTGAGGTGAGGTCCCCTGCATGGATGGGAACTGGTGGTGGCACTCTCTTGGAAATACCCCAGGCACCTGTGTTGCTCTCATGAAGACCTGGCTAGCCTGGAGCCCGGACAGAGAACTGCTATTATTTGTTCTTAAAGGAGCACAACAGGCATTTAAAAATCCTGTTAATTGTGTTTCTGAACGTTAGTTTTCTCATCTGTGAAAGAATAATTTAAAAAATACGCTTTGAGTATGTGTGACCATGAGGAGAATGCAGGACCCTGTATGAAGTACGGGGCATAGAAAGCACAGACACTTAAGAAGATGGGACTGTCACAACACAGTTCCTGTTTTCTAATAATTTTTAGAGTGAGTCTGTTGAGAAATCAGTATTTCAGGATAATGGGTCCTTTTTATTTTCTGTTCCTGAGGACTTGCTGTGTTAGTCCAGCATTTGAGGGGCTCCCAAGTCTCTGAGAATTCTGCTCCATAGTTCTCACATTGAGATTTGAGGAGGCTTGTAGAAAGCAAGTGGCCCAGACATCTGAGTGGGAGAAGGCAGCATGGGCAAGATATCTGTGGTAGCCAAAGATGCCTCTGTTTCCTGGAGGTGAAAGGCCATTAATCACCAGCAGGAAGAGAAGTGAAAAAGGAGACTGCTGCTGCATTGATAGGGCTTATGCCAGATACATAGAGCAAGCCCATGTTTTATTTTTTTCTCTGCATGCTTGGGGTTTCTCACAGTGCTTGGCACATAGTAGGAGTTTGGTAAATGTTTGCTGAGTTATTGAGTTGCAGAGTAACAACTGTGGGTAGGGGAGGAAGGATGGGCTAGTATTGGTAGGAATTCATGGACTAATGTGGGTACATGGATTGGTATGAGTGTGGATGCAAGCTGCACATGGTTATAGCCCTCATTCTTATTGCTTGCTTGATTTTACCTGGCAAGATCTACTTCATATTCATGATATAGTAAGACTGTCATCCTAGTTTCTAGTTTTACATTAATGTTTGTCCATTCCATTGGGCTTTGGTCTGTTTGGCTTTTTTTTTGTTTTATAATTTATGTTTATAATTTTATCTCCACCTCCAGCACAAGACCAATACACATAGTAAATGCTTGATAAAAAATGGTTGCCTAAACGAAAACTTGCTCAGCCTACAAAATTATGGGTCTGTCGTATGGTTGTGGGCTGATCTTACAAAATAACCATCAGCATTGTTAAGCTTTTTGCAAATCAAAGTCCTTTAAGAGGTGTTAGGTGGTATTATGCTTGTTTTATAGGTGGGGAACCGAGTGGAAACGAGGTTCAGTTACTTGCCCTAAGTCATTGAGGAACCAAGATTTAAACTCAGATCTTTTCTGACCGCATAGTCCTTGTGCTCTTTTATATAGCACAAGGTGGGGAATAAACACAGACCCTTCCCTTGAGATCATTTCACTTGTATTGGGGAGATGATAGGAATAAATAGAAAATTGGCAATAACAGATGTTAAAAGATAGTTTAGGAAAAAATGCAGGGGATTTTGTAAGTCAGATTTGGTAGCAAATAGATGATGAAGACAGTAAGTACATTATAGTTTAGTTCAGAGACAGCATTTTATCAGATCTAGAAGAGACAGGCTTTGGGAAACAGAAATAAATTTTATAGGTGCAAAAAGGGATAATGGCAAAGTTTTCAGATGAAGGGTCTTGATAATACAGTCATGTTTCACTTAATGACCAGGATACATTCGGAGAGATGTATCATTAGGTGATTTTGTTGTTGTGTGAACACACTAGAATGTACTTACACAACCTGGATGGTATAGCCTACTATACACCTAGGCTGTATGGTGTAGTGCTCCTAGGCTAAAAACTGTGCAGCATGTTACTGTACTGAATACTGTAGGCAATTGTAGCACAGTGGTATTTTGTACTTAATTATATCTAAACATGGGAAAGATACAGTAACAATATGGTGTTATAATCTCATGGGACCCCCTTCATATATGTGATCCATCACTGACTCGTGGTGCATGACTGTAACTGGCTATTAAAACAATTGTTTGATTTCAGAGTAAGGGCTAATATGAACTCTTCATAGTTAAAGACATCTCAGACCACCCTAGCTAAAATAATAACCCCTGCCCCTTCTCATTGCTCTTCATTGTCTTAGTTGCCCTATTTTTGATCACAGCTTTATCACCATGACATTGCATTATATGTATTTATATATTCTATCTCCCTCTGCTAGACTATACATTCCATACAAGCAGGGACTCTCTTATTTCCTGTTGTAGATTCAGCATCTATCACAGATTCTGATTCATACTAATTGTTTAAGAACTATTTGTGAAATGAAGGAAGGAAGAAAATGCATTTTGAAAATGAGTTGCAAACTCAAACACTCAAAAGACCAGTTAGGTAAAGAAAATGAGGGAAACAAGTGAGGTTTCTTCCGCAATAGTAACAAGTTGTAATCTTTGGAAATCAAAAGCATGTTTTGTTTGTACATTACACAAATAGAAAGTTTTTACTCCCAGAAAGAAATACATTTATATCTATTTTTCTTGGAATATGGGGTCCTCTGACTCGTTGTCAAGAGAGACCCGGATGCCAAATAACATTTCCTTTTCTCTAAAAGCAAAACAGCCATCCATGTGTGATGATGAATGGCACCTGACCCTGGGGGCCTCAGGGTTGGGGTTGCATTAGGGACAGTGGAGACTGTGTTTAAGTGAGAAGTATGTGCTGCTCAGAAAGCCCTGTTGTCGCCAAGTTTTAATTCATTTAAAAATTATTAACTAATTTCAGTTAGAAAAATATTATGTATATCTACACTGCCCAATCCAAGAGAAACACCTTTTGAGCTGGCTGCATTTTGTGGTGTGACCTCTCTAGAAGAAAAGATAACTCTAAAAAACATGTCCCATATATTTTCTCCTTAAACTTCTGTGGAAGTACTACAGTGTTTAGATTCCAAACCAAGCAGGAAGATGCCATTATATTATTTTGCTGACCATACATCTTAATACAAAGACTGATTCAGCAGCTGGTCAAAATAGAAAGGACGCATTCACGAAGAATAAATTTATTGATTACATTTTAGACTTTTTTTTTTTTTTTTTTTAAAAGGGAAGGCACTTTCATTTTCAGGACAGCAGGTGGTTTAGGGCTTGGCTGTTGGTTTCTGCCGATAGCCAGGGGTATGTGACAGGAGACAAAGTAGTGGAACTCTCCTGATCTGCATTCTTCCCATTTGCAGAATAGGGCTGAGAAATTGTGATTGCTTTGAGATGGTTACTGAAAGAGAGTATGTACCCGGAAACAATCTCTGGTTTAGTCAACTATTACTGGGGTCGCGGGGGTGGGATGTTCCATACCTCAGGTCACAGCTGGTGTGGGGTCTCTGCTGCTCCTCCCCGCTCCTTGTCCTGCTGGTCCATGTCAGACAGTGCATCTGTCTTCCTACCAAGGACCCGTTTCCAGATAATGATTAATCGGATATGGCTCCTGTGTTCAAGAAACTTAAAATTCTGAAGAAGGAAAACAAATGGAGAGATGGAATGTGGTAAGCAAGGCCTATATATGGAAAGTTAGGGAGAGATGACTTCCCACTGAGAGATTTCACTGAAGAGGCTAAGTAGATGAATTGAACCTTGGGGGAATGAGGGGTCTGGGGCCTGCAGAAATGGGGCCAGGGGACAGAGATGGCAAGAATGTGCTTGGGCATTTCAATGTAAACAAAAGTATTCAGGTGATCAAATGCAAAGAATGTGCAAAGAATACTTAATACTCCCCATACAGAGAGTGAGGTCCTTAAAAACCTCTCTGTCAGGAGGAGTCCGTGTTGATGAACTTAAAACTTTAATGAAAACAAGGATGGGGAAATCTAGGTTTAGGCAAAACTGTTCAGTAAGTATTTGTCATGTTTACTGAAGGTAAAATGAGAAAACAAAAGTAGATTATGAGTGACATTTTACTCACCTTATGTTGGTAAGAGCAGTGTGTCACAGTGAATTTCCAGTTACTTCTTGCTGTTTTGCCGGCTGTCACCCCCGCTTACAGTGAAATTGCTTACAGGTGGTTTTGCTTTATTACAGTCAGTGCACAATTCTCATGCACAAGGGCACTCCTCCATGCCAGGCTCTGTATACAAACGTTTAGTGCCTTTCAGTCAGAGAGGCTGACTGCTGACTCCTGGGTCTCCCTGTGGCTAAAGGGTAAAGTAGATAGATACATCTTGGGATAAACTTTATTTAACTTAGTTGACATGACTGATTAGGAAGTCCTCAGATACCTCACCCCCGTGCACAGGGTATTTAGTGTCATGCCAAAGCATATGCTGCCAATTCCAGGTTTTCATTTTTTGGCTTCCTTTAGCTTTCAAAATTTCTCTGCAAAAACCACTTCCCCTGCCTGCCATCTGCCTTAAGACCCCCTCCCCCACTTAAAAAATATCTGTTTCTAATCCCAGAAGTCTTTTTTTGTTGTTTTCGAGACAGGGTCTCACTCTGTTGCCCAGGCTGGATTGCAGTGTGCAGTCTTGGCTCGCTGCAGCCTTGACCTCCCAGGCTCAAGTGATCCTCCCACCTCAGCCTCCCGAGTAGCTGGGACTACAGGCGTGTGCCACCACTCTGAGCTAATTTTGTATTTATTGTAGAGGCAGGGTTTCATCACGTTGCCTAGACTGGCGCGAGATTCTTATGTTTTCTAATTATCCTTAACAAGATGACCAATTGATTATCAAAAATGTATTTGGAAATAGGTATAAGTTGAACTTTGCTTGTTAGAAATTCTTGGTTGGAGGAGTTTTCTGTAGTTAAGATTACTATGTTATTGGGTATATGAAGATGAACAGCGACGGATAAAACTAGAAGTACAAGTTGGGGCCAGTGTGAGAAGGAACTTGAATGCCATATAATAGTGATGATAGTGATGGGGAGTCAGTCTTCTCTCTGATGCAGACTAAACAAAAAAATACAAATACGCCAACTGAACTGAAGCAAAATCCAAGTATCTCAAGCAAAAATAAATTTATCTGGCTGCATAATCAGAGAATTCAGGCCTAGCTGGATCCAGGGACTTAAATGACATTGTCAGCACTCTTACGTGACACCTTGTCTTCTTGACTTCCTCCTTCTATGACACAAGAGAAAAAGAAGATGGTCACTAATATTTCTATCCTCACATCTTTTCAACAGTCACCTCACAGAGGAGGAATCTTCTTTCTTCCAGCGTCCTTATCTCAGTCTCAGGGAGGGACTTCGGTCCTGATTAGTCACATGTCTACGTTGGTTGGATCTGTGTGTCCGACAGTGAGGCATATTCTGGCCAGGACAGTCCACAGTGGTAACAGACACAACCTCTGGCTCCTTCATCATCCCTGCGGTTATAACCCTGCCATGATGTCACTTTTTGCATCACTGTACGTGAGAGGGCTGCAATGCCACCTTGAGAACCCAATATGCTGCATCCTTCCTCCAGATCTGCATTTATTTGCACTATTCTTTTTCAAACATACAATTCTACTGAAGTATAACATATTTATGTTATATGAAAAGTATTTATGTTATATGTAAAGTATTCAAATCATTGTTCAATAAATTTTCAAACAGTAAACACATCCATGTTATCTCTCTGAGATCGAGAAGGAGAATATTACCATTCTTCCAGAAACTACCTCATGGGCCCTCCCAGTAAGTACATATTTCTTTTTTCCCATTGGCAACCAGCTGATTTCCTTTCTGTCTCTCTCCTTCTCTTTTTTAAAGAGATGAGGTCTCGCTATGTTGCCCAGGATGGCCACGAACTCCTAAGCTCAAGCAATCCTCCCACTTCAGGCTCCCAAGTAGCTACCACTAACCTGATTTCTAACACTGTAGCTTTCTCTTTTTTGAAACAAATGAAATAAATATGTAATCATACATATATGCCTGTACTCTTTCTTTCTAGATCCTTATGCACAACATTGTTTGTGAAATTCATCTATGTTGCAGTGTGTAGCAGTAAACTATTTTTATTGCTGTGTAGTATTCTACTTTGTGATATTCCACAAACTATTCATCTTCTGTTGAGGGACATTTGGGATATTTCTAGGTGAGACATATTATGAATAGCGCTGCTATGAATATTTTTGTATGTGTTTTGTGGCACACATATGAATGTATTTCTGTTTGGTATACACACCTCAGCCTGGATTGCTGGGTAATGGGGTGTGCATATGTTCAGCTTTATTCGATCCCTACAAAGGGTTTTCTTAAGTGGCTTTACCAACTTATATTCCTATCATCACTTCATGAGTGTTTCAGTTTCTTTATATCATTGGCAAGACTTGAGATTGTTAAATGTTTGAATTTTAGCCATTCTGGTGGGTGCGTAGTGGAGTCTTATGGCTTCAATTTGCATTTTTCTGGTGACTGATGATGTACCTTTTTAATTTTTTTGCCACTTTTATTTGTCTTTTGCGGTGCCTGTTCAAGCTTATTGCCTATTTTTAAATTAGATTTTTAATCTTATTGAGTTATAGAAGTCTTCTTTTAAAAACAAATTTTTAATACAAATACTTTTACCTGTCATATGTATTTAAACTATCTTTTCCCAGCTCTAGTGGTTTGCCTTTTACTCTCTTTTGATGAATTGGAGATCTCACTTTGAATATAATCCAATTTATCAGTCTCTTCCTTTATGGTTATTGTTTCCTGTGCCTACTTAATAAATTGTTCCTTACCCTAAGGTTATGAAGCTACTCTATTTTAATTTATAGAAGCTCTATTTTTTTTTTTTTTTTTTGCATTTTAGCCTTTATCTTTAGGTTGTAAAAGTCTACCTGTGGTTGATTGTTGTTTATGGTGTGAGAAAGGCATCCATATTTATTTTGTTTTACTTACGGACATCCAATAAACCCAGCCCCACTTATTGAAAAATCTCTTCATTTCTACTGCTCTGAAATGTCACCTTTGTTATCAGTCACATTTGTGGTCTGTCTCTGTGTTTTCTAGTCCATTCCATTTTTCTATTTTTCTAATATAATATTGATAACACACTGTCTTAATTACATGAGCTTTATAAGAGGTCTTGATATTCAGTAGTGTGCACCCTCTAGTTTGTTCTTATTTAAGAATGACTTCTAAAGAACAAAGCTGGAGGCATCACACTACCCAACTTCAAACTATACTACAAAGCGAGCATCACCAAAACAGCATGGTATTGGTAAAAAAAAAACAGACACATAGACCAATGGAACAGAATAGAGATCTCAGAAATAAGACTGCATATCTACAACCATCTGATCTTCCACAAACATGACAAAAATAAGCAATGGGGAAAGGATTCCAGTTTTAATAAATAGTGCTGGGAGAAATGGCTAGCTATATGCAGCAAATTGAAACTGGACCTCTTCCTTACACCTTATCCAAAGATTAACTCAAGATGGATTAAAGACGTAAAGTGAAACCAAAAACTATAAAAACCCTAGAAGAAAATCTATGCAATACCATTCAGGACATAGGCATAGGCAAAGACTTCATGACTAAAACACCAAAAGCAATGGCAACAAAAGCCAAAATTGACAAATGGGATCTAATTAGAACAAAGAGCTTCTGCACAGCAAAATAAACTATCATCAGAGCGAACAGGCAGCCTACAGAACTGTCTCTTATACACATCTAGATGTGTATAAGAGACAGGCCTTGACCTCCCAGGCTCAAGTGATCCTCCCACCTCAGCCTCCCGAGTAGCTGGGACTACAGGCGTGTGCCACCACTCTGAGCTAATTTTGTAT
>NW_012102543.1:1945981-1970796 GCF_000951045.1 Mandrillus leucophaeus | reverse complement strand
AAGCAATTGCAACGAAAGCAAAACTTTACAGATGGGATCTAATTAGAACAAAGAGCTTCTGCACAGCAAAATAAACTATCATCAGAGCGAACAGGCAGCCTACAGAATGGGAGATAATTTTTGCAACCTATACATCTGACAAAGGTCTAATATCCAGAGTCTACAAAGATCTTAAACAAATTTACGAGCAAAAAACAACCCAATTAAAAAGAGTGGGCAAAAGACAAGAACAGACATTTCTCAAAAGAAGACATTTATGTGGCCAAAACCATGAAAAAAAGCTTAACATCACTGATCATTAGAGAAATGCAAATCAAAACCACAGTTAGATACCATCTCACACCAGTCAGAATGGTGATTATTAAAAATAAAAACAACATGCTGGCGAGGCTGCAGAGAGATAGAAATGCTTTTACATTGTTGGTGGGAGTATAAATTGGGTCAACCATTGTGGAAGACAGTGTGGTGATTCCTTAAAGACCTAGAGGCAAATATCATTTGATCCAGCAATCCTATTACAGGGTATTAACCTAAAGGAATATAAATCATTCTATGATAAAGATACATGCATGTATATGTTCATTGCAGCACTTTTCATGATAGCAAATACATGGAATCAACCCAAAAACTCATCGATAATAGACTGGATAAAGAAAATATGGTAATATACACCACAGAATACTATGCGGCCATAAAAAGGAATGAGATCATGTCCTTTGCAGGTACATGGATGGAACTGAAATCCATTATCCCCAGCAAACTAATGCAGGAGCAGAAAACCAAACACTGCATGTTCTCACTCATAAGTGGGAACTGAACATTGAGAACCTGTGGACACAGGGAGGGGGAGGGGGAGGGGAACGACACCTGAGGACTGTTGGGGATGGGGGCGATGGGGAGAGGGAGAGCATCAGGAAAAATAGCTAATGCATGCTGGGCTTAATACTTAGGCAATGGGTTGGTAGGTGCAGCAAACCATCATGGCACATGTTTACCTGTTTAACAAACCTGCACATCCTGCACATGTACCCCAGAACTTAACATAAAATATAATTAAAAAGAATAGCTTCATTATTTCTAACCATTTGCATTACTGTATAAATTTTAAAATCATCTTTTGATGGAATTTTTATTGGGATTGCATTAAATCTCTAGGCTAAATTGGGAATAAATTAATGTTTTTACAGTGTTGACTATTTTAATCCATTAATGTGGAATATCCCTCCATTTATTTAGATCTGTCTCTCACTTCTGTCAGCAATTTTCTATCCCTCTATATTGTAAAATTATTGCACATCTTTAAATATATATTCCTAGTATTTGAAGCTATTATAAATGATACCTTTACAAATATATCATTTCCTGATTGTTGCTGATATACAAAAAATACAATTGAGTTTTATATATTGACCTGTATTCACTGACTTTGCTAAAGTCACTGATTAATCCTAATAGTTCTGTGTATTAGGTTGGTGCAAAAGTAATTGCATTCATAAATTATTATGAATTTCCATGTACACAGTTAAATTACCTGTAAAAGAGTTTTTACTTTTTCCTTTCTAATTATTGCGACTTGTATTTGTTTTTCTTGCCGGTTGTATTGGCTAAGACCTCAAATATAATGGTGAATAGAAGTGGTGATAGTGAGCATTCTTGTCTAATTTCCAATCTCAGTGGGAAAGTTTTACTATTAAATATTATTAAATATTTCTGTAAGTGTTTTACAAATACCATTTATCAGATCAAGCGAGTCCCCTTGCATTTAAAATTGGCTAAGAGTATTTTCATGAAGAGGTGTTGAATTTGATTAAATGCCTTAAAGCCATAATTACACAGAAGAGCGGGCTCACCTCTATACTTCCTTTTTCTCTTGGATCATGATCCCATGTGTCCTCATTGCCTTGGGAGTTCTTCTCTTTATACCTTATCTGCCTTTCCCGTTGTTCTTGAGGGCTGGACTGTTACAAGTTAGATCATCATTGGAGGAATTGGTACTGTAAATTCAAATTGTACTATTTTTGTCTGCCATCTACATGGTATGAGTAAAACTGTAAAACCCCCCAAGAACCTATTCAATTGTTATTTCTTTGATCTATATTGCTTTTGCTTGGTGAACTTTATGAAAAGATTTTCTTTTGTTAAATTTTGCTATCTTAAGAAGAGGAAAAGGCTACCATTGCTGCTGCCAATGGAGGCATTACGGAGTCATTGAAGAGGTGCACCTTATATTACATTTAAATGCCTCGTTTTACATATAAACATACTGATTTTACATGTTCTTTTTTGAAAAAGAAAACAATGAAATCCTAAGGAATAAAACTGACATTCTTTAAAAAAGAAAAAGCCAATAGGAGTGCTTTTCTTCTTAGGTCCCCTGGGAACATGTCATCCTCTTCATTTCTTAGTCATCCACTTCTTGTGTATAAAAATTGGCAAAGCTTCTCTGTCACTCCCACTTCTTCTCTAGCAGTGATACAATCTTTCATGCGAAATAAGAGAATAATAAAATGTTATTTCTGCAGTCCCAATAGTCAGTAGTATTAGAAACTATAATCTTGGAACCCATACTTACAAAATATAAGTCCTCTCATGTGAGAAGAGAGGGAAGACCCAAGCTCTAAATGCTGACTCTTATTGCTAACCAGCGGGGTGACATTAGAATGCAACTTGACGTTCCTAGGCCTTAGTGCCGTCCTCTGAAAACCAAAGGCTTGGGCTTGTTCAAGGGACAGGAAAAATTATGATATAAAAGGCTAAATAGTAAATATTTTGAATTCTGGGGGCCATAAAGTCCCTGTTACAACAACTCAACTCTGCTGTTGTGGCGTAAAAGTGATCATAGACAGTAAACAAATGGGCGTTTATTTATAAACGTGTATTTATGGAAATACTCAAATGTCATACAGTTTTCATGTGTCATAAAATATTGTTCTTTCCACTTTTTTTCAAGCATCTAAAAATGTAAAAACCATTCTTAGCAAACAGATCATATAAAAACAGGCAACAGGCTTAGATTTGTCCCATGGGCCCAGGTTTACCAGCCTTTGAGCCGGTTAATTGTCAAGGGCTATTCCAGAGCTCTGTGTTAGCCTTTGATATGCTAGCCTTTTAAAAAAGATGTTTTTTGTCCTATGAACATAATTCAAAAGGGTCTATTTCTTTCTTTTAGATCAATTATGAGTAAGAAAAATACAATATGTTGTTTTTACCTTTATTCCTTCATCAATGCTTGTTCTTTCTTTTTATAGAGCCACGTTTCTGACCTGTATAATTTTCCTCTGCCTGAAGAACTTTTTGCATTTCCTGCATAGCAGGTTTGCTGGTGATAAATTTCCTCAGTTTTTGCTTGTCTGTGAAAGTCTTTATTTTTTCTCCACTTTTGAAGGATAATTGCACTAGATGTAGAATTCTAAGTGGGCGTTTTTTTTTTTCCTTCTCTTCAACATTTTAAGAATTTCACTCCACGTTCTTGCTTGCATGGATTCTGTAATTCTTATCCTTGTTCTTCTATAGGTAAGGATCTGGCTTCTTTTAAGATTTCCTCTTTGTCTTTGGTTTTCTGCAGTTTGAATATGATATTCCTAGGCGTAGTTTTTGTTTTTTTGGGGTGTTTGTCCTGATTGGTGTTTTCTGACTTTTCTGGATCTGTGGTTTATTGTATGTCATTAATTTTGGAAAGTTCTCTGTCATTATTCCTTCTAATATTTATTATCCTTTCTTTTTTCTCTTCTTGGGATTCTGATTACATTTATGTTACAGCTTTTGATATTGTTCTAGAGTTGCTGAATATTTTCCTCTGTTTTTTTTTTTCTCCCTTAATTCTTTCTCTTTTTAGTTTGGAAATTCATGATTGACCTTCAAGCTCATGGATTCTTTTAAAAAACTTTTTAATTTTTTAATTTTTGTGGGTACATAGTAGGCGTGTATACTTATGGGGTACATGAGATGTTTTGATACAGGTATGCAATGCATAGTAATCACATCATGGAGAATGGGGTATCCATCCCCTCAAGCATTTATCCTTTGTGTTACAATCCAGTTACACTCTTTTAGTTATTTTAAAATGTACAATTAAGTTGTTATTGACATTAGTTCCCCTCTTGTGCTATCAAATGGTAGTTCTTACTCTTTTTGGCCATTTGAGTCAGCTGATGAGCCCATGGAAAACCTTCTTCAATTGTTACAGTGTTTTTGATTTTTAGCATTTCCTTTTCAAAGGAGTTTTTAAACAGTGTTTCTGTCTCTCTGATTTCATTACCATTTACTTTCTCCATTAGAATCCTTAACATTTTTCATCGTAGTTATTTTAAATTTCCTGTCTGTTAATGACACAGATAATTCTAACATCTGTGACATATCTGAGTCTGATTCTGATGATTGCTTGTCTCTTCAGAATGTGTTTTTCTTGCCTTTCATCATGCCTTGTAATTTTTTGTTGAAAGCCAGACATGATGTATTGGGTCATAGGAACTGAGGTAGGTAGGCACTTAGTGTGAGGTTTTACTTAATCTGGCTAGGTGTTGGGCTGTGTTTCAAGAGAGGGTTCTTGGATCTCACACAAGAAAGAATTCAGGGCAAGTCCATGGAGTAAACTGAAAGCAAGTTTATTAAGAAAGTAGAGGAATGAAAGAATGGCTACTCCATAGATAGGGCAGCACTGAGGGCTTCTGGTTGCCTGTTTTTATGACTGTTTCTTGATTATATGCTAAACAAGGGTGGATTATTCTTGACTCCCCTTTTTAGGCCATATAGGGTAACTTCCCAACATTGCCATGGCATTTATAAACTGTCATGGCGCTGGTGGGAGTGTAGCAGTGAGGACAACCAGAGGTCACTCTCGTCACCATCTTGGTTTTGGTGGGTTTCAGCCGGCTTCTTTACTACAACCTGTTTTATTAGCAATGTCTTTATGACCTGTACCTTGTGCTGACCTCCTATCTCATCCTGTGACGTAGAGTGCTTAACTGTCTGGGGATGCAGCCCAGTAGGTCTCAGCCTCATTTTACCCAGCCCCTATTCAAGATGGAGTTGCTCTGGTTCAAATTCCTCTGACAGCAAAACTTTTCCCCAGAAGAGAAAGGAAGATGGAGAACATGGTGGCTTCAATGAGGGCGTCTAAAGATAAGGGACTTGCCTTCTGCTAGCTTTCATTTCTTCCATGAATTTTGAAATGAGCTCATCAGCTAAGACTATGTGTTAAATATGAACTGGGAAAAGATATGACAGCCGTTTCAGAAAGGGAGAAACAAGCTTGGTAGGAAAACATTTTGGGTTTGGCAGGCAGTGTTGACTCTTCATTTAATGTTTGTGGTCATAAATTTAATGCAGCTAGTCAGCCTGATTGTGTGACTTCCTCTCCACCCCAAAGTGTTTGTCGGTTTGGATGGGAGCTTGGGGTTGATGGATAGTTGGGTTCCATCAGTGCTGGAGTTTTGCAAGGATAGTATGACACAGAAAGGGGGTGTATTAGAGTTCCCTAGAGGGACAGAACTAATACTATATATATAGTATATATATAAAATAGGATATATGTATTCTTATATATTATATGAATATATACAATAGAATTATATATAATAGAATATATAATAGTGTGTGTGCATATATAGGAGTTTATTAAGTATTAACTTACATGATCACAGGGTCCCACAATAGGCTGTCTGCAAGTTTGAGGAGCAAGGAGAGCCAGTCCGAGTCTCAAAACTGAAGAACCTGGAGTCCGATGTTCAAGGGCAGGAAGCATCCAGCACGGGAGAAAGATGTAGGCTGGGAGGCTAGGCCAGTGTTGCCTTTTCATGTTTCTCTGACTGCTTTATATTTGCTGTCAGCTGATTAGATTGTGCCCACCACATTAAGGGTGGGTCTGCCTTCCCCAGCCCACTGACTCAAATGATAATCTCCTTTGGCAACACCCTCACAGACACACCCAGGATCCATACTTTGCATCCTTCAATCCAATCAAGTTGACACTCTGTATTAACCATCACAAGGGGAGATGCAGGAGTAGAGGGTATGTGCAAGGGAGTGATTATGAGTGAGTATAATGATGGAGCCAGTGTGGATGGTGAAGGGGAAGTGAAGGGTAGTAATGGATAGTAAAAATGCTGCATGTTCAATGGATTAAATGTCTAAACAAGTTTGAAGATTGTTTGCAGTGAATGCAGAGTAAGTGAGCTGAAAAGAGGAAGGGTGGACAGAGTGGAGGATGCTTGTAGTGGGATTTGGGGTGATGACAAAGTTTAGGATGTGGCCATGTGAGATAGTGACTCAGAAGGAAAAAGCGTCAGGTGAGGGAATAAGGAACTGAGAATCTGGCTTTTCTGGTAGGTCTTTGAGTCTGATGTTAAAGTGACTGAAAGTGGTGAAGGTGTTAGGGAAGCAGAAGCAACCCTCTGAGAGGCGGAAGCTGGAGTCTTCAGGGAATGAGAAGGCATAAGCAGGAGGGAGGTGGAAGACAGCAGTGAGGATGAGCAGAAAGTGGCAGAGCCAGATGGCCTGAGTGCCACAGAGCAGGGATTTGTGTTGGAGGGAGGGAGAGAAATCATTTGAAGCAGCAGTGGAGAGCCAGGAGGCTGCCTGCTCCACTCTCTGGTCTTGAGATATATGGCGTGAGGACAGAGGGCTGCAGGAGAGAAGGCAAGTTTCTATTAAGGTCACAAGTTTAAAGTTCAGAGAGAAGATGGAAGGACATAGTGGGCATACTATTTACAGAAGTGTTCAAAGGGTGGGATGAGTCTGCGGGGAGTTGGAGGGGTTGGGGTTTCCAGAGCAGTGTGGAGTTCAGAGCCTTGGTGAGAGAGGATGCCTGGGTAGACCTGGTTTTCCAGCAGAGATTGCAGTAACAGGACTCCCAGGGCCAGCATGCCCTGTTATGTGGCGATCTTTCCACTTCTCCCTCCTAGCTTAATTTTTAGAAACTTTGACAGATGGAATGCAAAATTTTTTTTATTTTTACTTCAGAGATCAGTCCTCACCCTGTCGCCCTGGCTGGAGTGCAGTGGTATGATCATAACTCACTGTAGCCTCCAACTCCTGAGCTCAAGTGATCCTCCCACATCAGCCTCCCAAGTAGCTGAGACTACAGGCATGCACCACCATGCCTGGCTAATTTTTGTATTTTTTGAAGAGATTGGGTCTTGCTGTGTTGCCCAGGCTGGTCTTGAACTCCCAGGTTTAAGCAATCCTCCTGCATATGTGTATATGTGTGTGTGTATATATATATATACACACACACACACACATAGACATACACATACAGCTTTGGTAGTTTAATTAGTTTAGCCTGTCAGGGCAGCTGTGGTAGCTTAGAGACCATTGTATTTATTTGTAAGTCTTAAGGTAGGATTGGAGTGGAGAAGTCAACTTCACTGAAAACTAGCAAGTAGAATGAAGGAAGCATAGATTAGTTGAGGACCTACTATATTTCAGGCTTTGTGCTAAACATCTACTTTATGTAGGTGATTTCACAAGATGGACATGTTGGAAAAACCGTGGGCATTGGAGTCAGTCCTGGGTTTGAATTTTAGTTGCTTGGCTGACAAACTGTGTCACTTTGGGCAGGTCACCTATATTCTTCAGTCTTACTTTTCTCATTCATAGAGTGGGAATAATAACATCCACCTGCTGAGGTTGCTGTGACGAGCTGTCCAAGAAATTCTAATGAGCAGGCCAGGCTGAGAACCACTGCTGCAGAGTGATTAGCATTTGTTCCATTTTATAGGCGAGGAAACTAAGGCCCAGGGGGGCTAAATATGTTGCTTATGGCCACACAGCACTTAAGTGACATAGCCAGGATTGAAAGCCAGTTTTTTGGACCCCAGAACCTTGTTGCATCCATTTCATTGAGTTTTTGCCTTAATACATGGGAAGCTAAAGGAGCCCCCCATCAGCATGTCCGCCCAAACATCAGGCAGCATGGGATGGGAGGAAGGGATCAAGTGAAGGGAAGGCGGGCCCTATGGAATCTAGGTCAGTGGTTTCCAAACCTGGCTATACTTACAAATCATTTGGAAAATGATTAATCTGTAAATCTCCAGGGACCACCCTAGGCCTACTGGATCAGAACTTCTGGAGCATGGGAACCAGGAGTATGTATATTTAGAATATCTTCCAGGTGATTCTGAGACTGCTAGCCTAGTTCTGGTCCTTGGGCAAGTTTTTGGGAACCACTGAATTCTAATCGATGTCCTAAAATGATCAAGTGATTATATCCTAGTAAAATACTGGGTGCCTTCCAGTGCCACCAAAATTGGCCTTTAGGGGTTGAGTGCTATTGCCGTACTTTAAGATCTTGGTGCATTACCTGAAACGGACACTCTGTCTGTCATTGAGCCTTTGAACTTCGAATATATAGGAAATGTCAAGTTGGCAGACTCTGCTATAACAGAAAGAGTGATTTGTTATTTAGAGCTGTTGTTCTTCCTCCTTTCCCCTTGGGATTCCTGCCCACTCAGTCAGATTAGAGCTATATAAACAAGCTCGTACTACTGAGCTAGCACACATATTGTAATTTTTTTTCCTGAAGTGCTTAACAGTGCTGATGTCAGAAAAAAAATCCATTGGGTTTTAATGGGCTGAAGCAAACAATGAGAATTTGATATAATATGGAGGAGAGGAAATAACATCAACAGAAATTCTTATTTGGCAGCATAAATATTCAAACTATATTACAGTCAGGGTTTGATTACTTCTCCTACATGACATTTCGCTGAATAGGGTTTTGAGGTCTGGGCACTAAGAGTGGCAGGCATGATGTTTAAAGCTTTTAGCTGCAAGCCATGGTAATTTCAGTGACATTGTAGGGTAATTGTAGTCGGTTCTCCTCTTAGCTCTGTATCAGGATCACCTGAGGAGGTCATTGGACCGCTGAAGGCTTCATCTCTGATGCACGAGTCAGAACATCTGAGGGTGGGGGTTGGGGTGGGATTCTCCATTGAATCTGATGCCAGTGGCCTGGGAATTTCACTTGGCTAAACATTGGCTTAGAACAAGGTCACTG
The DNA here is from genome assembly GCF_000951045.1 of Mandrillus leucophaeus. NCBI lineage: Eukaryota > Metazoa > Chordata > Mammalia > Primates > Cercopithecidae > Mandrillus > Mandrillus leucophaeus. Next base: position 1,961,798 of record NW_012102543.1, on the reverse strand, counting down.
GTCAGTTTCTACATTCATTCTGTGCTGGGGCATTTCCATGGCTTATTCTCTTCCCTCTTCAAAAGCAACTCTGTATGACGGACGAGTCTCATCTTCCAGGCAAGGAGCTGGAAATTTAGGGTGGGAGAGTCCATTGTCAAAGGCCACATAGTAGCCTTAGTGAGGCTAGAGCTGAGTGTGATTCCCAGTCTGACTTCAAAGCCCTTTCTTTTCCTATACCGTCAAGGCCCTTCCTTCCTGCTCTGCTCAACATTGTTAGCTGCTAGGCTTTGCTTATTCCAGAGGGGCTGGCATTATAAAGTAAACAGCAGGAATTTATTGTAACTGCAAGTTACAGATGCAATGTAAGTCTGGAGTAGACTGCAGGCACAATCCTGACTTTCAAGGATTCATGAATCTGTTTGTGTCACAGGTGCTCAATTGTCCTGTTATGCCTACAGCATCCCCCTCACTATGTTTTCTACCCTCCCCACATATTCCTTCTTACCTAAATTGCTTGTGAATTCCAGAAGTGGATTGCTGAGTCCAGGCTGGTTCATATCAATAAACCTTGGGGAAAATCTTTATGTATGATGCTATACATGGGTCTTTGTTGATCAAGAACCTTCTTTATTGGCCACTTTTAATGGCTTGTTATCCAGATGAATCTTCTGGAAGGAGGACACTGCATCCTGGTAGAATTTTCTCAGTCCCATCATTCATTCAAACATATTTAAGTACCTTCTGTGTGCCAGGTTCTGCTCTAAGTGCCAGGGAGAGAGGGGTGAACCCCAACAATAAAGTCCTTGCCTGTGAAGAACTGGCTTTCTAGCAGAGGAAGTCCCTGATAGACAAGTAAACAAAGTCCCACAAATTCAGATAGGTGTAAATCCCTTTTATCTCACTCTCCACACTTGGCTGTCTCCCACTTAATCTTTCTGGGATCAGATTATCTTTGTGGCTTTTTTCTCTTGACTGTCTAGCACAGAGCTGAGCCACATCTGGGGCTTCAGATTTCTATGCCTGTGTGTGTGCATAGCCTTGGCTGGAATGGCAAACTTTGCCTCTCCCAGGCTTCTGCTCATCTGTCACCTCCTCCTACTCTGTGCCATCATAATTGAGCAACCACATATAACAGTGTCCTTTCTGTGAACACATCTGTTATTCCTACCAGTCTCTGAACATTTTAAGGAGAGGATCTGTGTCTGACTTATCTGTATATCCCCAGGGCCTAGCATGGAACCTTACAAAAGTAGATGCTCAGTATATTTGCTCAAAGAATAAATGTTGAGTCCCAGAGAACCTCAGGGTGGGTGGTGTGGTATAGGAATTCCGTCATGGGGAGGGATGCTGAGTCAGACAGGGGATGCTCCACTGCAGTGGTTTTGTGATTTATTCTTTGAGACATTGAGCGCTGTCATGAATAGAGGAAATGGGCTGGGATATACGCAGTAATGACAGAGACAGGTGGCATGGAACATTCTGGTGAGAGTCTTTGAAGGAAAGTTAGAAATGTGAGGTTCTGAGGGCCTAGCTCAGAGCTGGAAGGAACTCTAAGGATGCTGGATTTTATAGCCAATGCCCAACTGAGGTCCAGGGAAGCTGTGTGTCCTCGTTCTGATAGCTGGTTAGTTGCAAAGGAGCGAGGGGTGGGGCGATACCAGGACTCCTAGTTCAGAGGGCTTTTCATTATGCTGGGGCTGTGGTGTGTGACAGGTAAGGGATTAAAAGCACAGAGAAGAGAAGGAACTTGCCTAAGATCACACAGCTAGGAAGTGGTGGAGCCTAGATTCAGACATGGATCTGTCTGATGAGAGGCAGCTTGTAACCACCAAGCTGTATTGTCTCTTCTTGGAGATTGTGAAATGTAAGGTCCTAGCCCATTTTCAATTTTCCTCTTGGGTTAGCTGTGAGTCCATATAGGAAAATAATATTAACATGCTTTCTTTTGATATGCAGTTACATGTTTTCACAAAAATGTTCACATTCTTCAAATGTTAATATAGAAGCCCCTGGGTTGTTTACTGTGTGTATGTATATGTGTATGTAAGTACAATGGAGAACACTCTGTTTTTCTCTACCACTAAATTTAAACACTCCATTTCTATTGTACTCCATTTAAAAGAAGTATTTTACATCATACTATAATGAATGAAAACCTAGTCCTTTAATTTCACAAGCCTCAACTTTAATAGTCAATGAATTTAATTAGAAAATCTTTACCTATGTAGGTTTCACATCCAGTTCTCTCTAACATCTGTTGACGTGTGGACTAGAAAGTATATTATTATTTTAGAAATGATTCTAGATACAGGAAAGCTAAATAGCTTGTCTGAGTTTCAAAACGAGTTAATAGAGGAACCAAAAATAGAAGCATTCGTACTGAATACGAGGCTTACTAAAATTCTTAACACAGAGACTATCTGCATTCACTTAGTAGTTTCAAGTCTAGACTCTGGAACATCAGCCTGTTTTAACACACAGAAATGGTTCTGTTGGTGGGAGGGGAGAGGGAGGCCTGACACGTTTGTTTCTAGGTCATTTCTAACCTTGCTATTATAATACAGTTTTCTAGGTAGAAGAGAATATGCTCATTAAAGTGAAAGTGTTCATTTTAAAATAAAGCAACAGAAACCTAAAACGTCTCTATTACATAGATACATGAGTATATATAAATGAACTCAATTTTTGTTTTCATGCTCTGTCATATTCTGTATTAAGGCAAAGGAGTAGGCAACTAAGTAGTTGTTTAAAAATAAAACTGTGTTCATTTAATTTTAAAAGCCATTGATTAGGATAATTAGTGTTTCCATGTAGTACTATATTCATAGAAATCCTGATATTGGGCCAGGCATGGTGGCTCAGGCCTGTAATCCCAACACTTTGGGAGGCTGAGGCAGGCAGATCACAAGGTCAGGAGATCGAGACCATTCTGGCTAACACAGTGAAACCCCATCTCTACTGAAAATACAAAAAAATTAGCCCGGTGTGGTGGCAGGTGCCTGTAGTCCTAGCTACTCGGGAGGCTGAGGCAGGAGAATGGCGTGAACCCGGGGGGGCAGAACTTGCAGTGAGCCGAGATAGCACCACTGCACTCCAGCCTGGGTGACAGAGTGAGACAAAAAAAAAAAAAAAAAAAAAAAATCCTGATATTACAATGTATAGAGATAATATTATAGAATGATGCTCTTTACCTCTTTATGTAATCTAATTTTAAAAACCATTGTAATTTATAAATAGTGAAGAAAGCAGATAGTGTTATTCGAATGGGATATTTTGGGCAATTAAATTCTTAGCATAAATTACAAATTCCTCTCTCTCTCCCATTTTCCATCCAAATTTGTTTTTATGGAATGATCTTTGGTAGCAACTTGTTTTATAATAAAATGTTTCCCAAGTTTTTATTTTAAATTGAAATAGCCTTTTCTGTCACGTATGGTTATTTATAAGAGTTTCTTTGATGAAAAGCCTATGAATTTTGTGCAAGTAACCCAGGCAGCCTCTTAGATTAGGGATAACATTTGTATAGAACTTTTATGGCTTTATACTCTGCTCTCACACTCAGCTTATTTGACCCTTACCTGTGGGGAACTTGGTGGAATTCACATTTTACTGCTGAGGGCAGTGTAGAGGAAGGTGCCTTAGCACGACTTGGAGCATATAGCAGGTGTTCAATATATTTGTTTTAAAGGGAAATTAATAAAAGAAACCCAACAGATTCTTGTACTTGCTCAAGGTCACACAATAAATATAACGTCACACCAAGGATTGAACTTCCTTCTTCACTCAAAAATTCCATATACTTGTTCTTATTTCACTGTTACCTTTTCAGGCTTTTCAAAAAGGCCAAATTAAATGTATTTATTTTTCTGAATTGAGGTGAAATTCACATAACATAAAATTAGCCATGTTAAAGTGTATAATTCAGTGGCATTTCTTGCTTTCACAGTGTTCTACAGCCATCACCTCTCTCAAGGCCCCTGAAGGAGACCCCGTATCCATTAAGCAGTCACCCATTCCATCCTTCCTGCAGCTACTGGCAACTACCAATCTGTTTCTTGTCTCTACGGATTTACCTATTCTGGATATTTCATAAAAATAGACTCAAACAATATGTGACATTTTGTGTCTGGCTTTTTTCACTTGGCATGTTTTCACTTAGCATGTATTCAAGGTTCATCCACGTTGCAGCATATAGCACATTGTAGTACTTTATTCCTTTTTATTGCTCAATGATATCCCATTGTATGGATACACACGTTTTATTTATCCATTCATCCACTAATGGACATTTGGGTTGCTTCCACCTTTTAGCTATTGTGAATAGTGCTGCTATGAACATTTGTGTACAAGTATTTGGTATTCGTTTTCAGTTATTTTGTGTATGCACTTAGAAGTGGAACTGCCAGATCATGTGGTAATTCTGTGTTCAACTGTTTTTGAGGAACCACTAAGCTGTTTTTTGTTGTTGTTGTTTTTTTTTTTTTGAGACGGAGTCTCGCTCTGTCGCCCAGGCTGTAGTGCAGTGGCCAGATCTCAGCTCACTGCAAGCTTCGCCTCCTGGGTTTACGCCATTCTCCTGGCTCAGCCTCCCAAGTAGCTGGAGTAGCTGGGACTACAGGCGCCCGCCACCGCGCCCGGCAAGTTTTTTTTTGTATTTTTTAATAGAGACGGGGTTTCACCGTGTTAGCCAGGATGGTCTCGATCTCCTGACCTCGTGATCAGCCTTTGTCGGCCTCCCAAAGTGCTGGGATTACACGCTTGAGCCACCGCGCCCGGCCCCACTAAGCTGTTTTCAACAGTGACTGTATCATTTTACATTCCTACCAGCAATGTTTGAGGATTCTGATTTCCCTATATCCTTGCCAAGACTTACTTGAGGGGTTTTTTTTTTTTAAATTATAATAATCTTAATGGGTATGAAGTGGTATCTCCTTGTGGTCTGGATTTTGATTTCCCTAATAAAATATTCATATTTTAATGCATAGAATTAATCAGAAAATGAGCTTTGGCAAGGTGAGCTCAACAGCAAAATGATTGGCTTCATTTGTCCTCAGGAGGTTATTTAAGACTGCCGCAGCCGGGTGCAGTGGCTCATGCCTGTAATCCCAGCAGTTTGGGAGGCTGAGGCAGGTGGATCACCTGAGGTCAGGAGTTTGTGACCAGCCTGACCAACATGGAGAAACCACGTCTCTACTAAAAATACAAAAATAGCTGGGCGTGGTGGCACATGCCTGTAATCCCAGCTACTCGGGAGCCTGAGGCAGGAGAATCTTTTGAACCCAGGAGATGGAGGTTTCAGAGAGCCGGGATCGCACCACTGCACTCCAGCCTTGGCAACAAGAGCAAAACTCCATCTCAAAAAAAAAAAAAACAACAAAGACTGCCGTATATTCACTCCTGAGGTGTGCGATTCTGAGCTGAAAATCAACAACATGTTGTTTGGGGATTAGAAGAATATTTGTGGATAGTAAGACTACAATCATTCCCTAACTTAAAAAAAAATCACGTAATATGTTTTGTGTTCATGGCATCTGCCAAAAGTTTCTTAATTCTTTACATTTCAAAGCCCTCTTTATATAATTCCTTCATGACTTAATGGTCTATTCATTTATTTTTGCAGTGTGAGTGAAGAGACCCAGGATGGCTCAGGGATCCGGGGATCAAAGAACAGTGGGGATTGCTGACCCAGAGGAGAGTTCTCCAAACATGATCGTCTACTGCAAAGTAAGGCATCTGGTCAAGTGCCATGCATGCTGCCCCTGTGGTCTGTTGTGTTCTGTGTAGGGCTGACAAAAAGACAAATGTTTTCTGCCTAAACTGCCTTACTGATAAATGCATATTTTCTTCTCACATCCTCTGGTTCTCTAGTTCCAAAATTCAAGGAAGTTCATACTTGAGCACTTGGCATTTAACACTTGAAAAATATTATGCCATTTAGTTTTCTTTAAACCCAAAGGTTGCCTAAGCAATGCAGATGGGGAAGACACATTCTCCTTCAGTGGAAAGGCCTTAGTGGAAGATGTATGAACTGAAAGTTCTTCAAACTCATAGTATGTACAAAATCTGGGCTGAATGCTGTGGGAGATACAGAGGTATATTTGTATGAGATGATTACAGTTGGTAGGAGACATAAGATGTACACAAATAACTGTTGTAGAGTCTAAATGTTCATTTCCAAAATAGACGTGCAAGTAGTGTGTTATATAATTTCAGAGCAGGAGGCCAGTTCTCCCAGCCTCAGAGGTGAGAATGGGCTTGTGGAAGAATGGTCTTTGAACTCAGTTTTAAAATATGTGCAGGATTGCTTTATGTGGAAAGCAGAGAGGAAGAACGTACCAGGTGATAAGATGTTTCAGCAAGGGCACAGAACTGAGGAAAGTAACAGCAACCGGAACTGGTTAGCTTGGGCATAGGATGCATTACAAGGAGTAAACGAAGATAGAATTTTGGGAAGAGAGGCTGGCTGGAGCCAGATGTTAGTGTTGAATTAGGCAATTTAATCGTGAAAAACTTTTGTGCCAAGAGTTGCAAGATTGATATCTCTTTGGGATGACGACTCTTGCCCCAGTGTGCTGAATGGATTGTTATCAACATAGAGCGGAGGTTCTAGGAGAGAGAGATTTCTGTGTCTGTGTGAAAGGTAAGGAGGGAAAGGAGAGACTAATTCAACTTGTGAAATCACCTTCAGAATTGAGAGAAACTGATAAGAGGAATTAAAGTCCGGATTAAAAATGACTTGGAAACTGAAGGAATATAGGCGGCAAGTAGAGAGTCAAAGATGACTAGGTTTTTGACCTTGGGTGAATGAAAATCATTGGTGCTATTAATTCAAATTGAGATATTTGGAAAAAGAATACATTTTAAAGGAAGAAAATGGCACTTAAGTTTATTTTAGTACCTGCTGAATTTGACACAATTGCTTCTTATTGTACACCTTTTTAATGTTTGCACGTTTGTGAAAATTTAACCTAACTCTCTTGTATGTTAATAAGGAAATAAGTTAATGTTCATTTCACTAACTACTTGAATTTCTGCTCAGTTCTGTGCATTCTGAGAGGCTCTGTGTATTACTTATATGGGCAATGTGGAACTAGATATTCCTGGATGATCAATATGGTGAATTTTTCTCTTTTCCTTGTAAAAATAGAGTTCTCAAATTATTCTTGCTTTGAGTGTAAAATTCTGTAATTCTTTGCTTTGCAAGAGAATGTCTAGATAACCCATCTATAAGAATGATGCTTATTAAATTGCAGTAAAGAAAAAAATAGATTAATGGGGCTGAGCAATTAGTGAAACATACAGAATAATAGACATTGAGTCATTGTTACTTTCTTAACCCACCCCCATACTGGGAGACCCTGTGCCAGGCTGGTAGGAACATGGGCTTTGGAGTGAGACTTAGGTTAAAATTCCAACTTTACCACTCTTTAGCAATGTGACTGTAAGTTAGTTCTTTAACTTCCATGAGCCATAGTGTTTTCATCTGTAAAAAGAAAAAAAAAAAAGTAGGAGGAAGGTAATTATGAAGATCACTTTATATAAATCGAATGAGGCATCTTATATCCTATTTAGACCACAGTGTGGTCCATAATGAATATCTCTTTTTCTTTTCATGTTTAGGTCTTGTAGAGATAGTGACACTTAGAGAGAAAATAAATGATAAAATCTCTAAATGTTGGTGCTGTTAATAAGTTGTCTAGAACAAATTTATACAGTGAGTTTTTTTAAGACACAGGAAAACAAAAATATTTTTATATTCTTCAGAGGATTGCAAATTCATGGATTATTAAAGAATAAGAAATGCAAAGGTCGTGTAACCCAACCACCTTTCTACTAGAATGTTTGTATTATGTTTACAGGAAAAAAAAACTTCCTGCAGGTTTATGAGAACTTGGTTTTTACTTTTTGGGTGGTAGTAAGGGGCTCTTTTCTGGTTTAATTTAGTAACAAACATGTCAACTGCTGTAGTTCTTTATAGAGAAATGACAACTAGTAATGAAAATATATCTTTCATGTGACAAACTTGTATAGAGAGTATATATATGTTCATGTGTATTTGCTATATTAATTACCATAAAAGGGACGTTGAATTGGTTCAGTCTGTTAGAAAGAAAGACACACTTATTGCACAGTGTGAGCTCAGACCCTGACACCATTTTAAACCTAGTTAACCTGACTGACTTAAACCATGCTTGTACTTGAACTATGGGATTTTCATATAGTTTTCTTCTGATGCTGTAGGCTGCCCTTTGGCTACAACCAAGAATTTACCTGCTGTAGGACGTTGTCCTCAAGGTATCATCGGTAAAGGTTGGATTTTGAAGCCAGTGGCAATTCAAAGCATTTTCTTTGGAAGTCCTTTAGTGTAATCATTTATTCAAAGTCGTAGCCATAAACCCAAACCTTTCCTTAGATACCCACGACTAAAATTTACATTTAAAAAATTGTGCTTTCATTTTTGTTTTCTTTCTCTTGTTTGTTTGTTTTTTTCTCTTGTTGTCAGACACTTTCAGTGTGAAATTTTTGCTTGGACTGCATTGTGTTGATTCAGATGCTGACATTTAAAAAGCCAAATCTAGAGAAATGAAGCTTTTGGGTAAACTTTCGAGTAATAAGTGGATGATTATGTCTATAATGTTGTTGTGACTTTTAAATGACATTTAGGATGGTAACCTCTTGATATATGAGTAATCATGGGTGGGTTTTTAAAGCCCATGCTTTTCAGAACACTCTTCATTTCCTTTTCATGTTTTCATGTTATTAACTGTGACAAGTTGTACTTTCCCAAGGCATGACTTATTTATTGACTTGAACAGACTTTCTAATTTAGTTTTTCATCCTTCATATTCACAGTTTGGATTGGAGGTGTGTATGAAAAATGTATTGGTCACATTAAAAATCTATTTAAAAGAAAACCTTAATTATTCATGAAGACACCAGACCTGTTAACCTTTTTTATATTCCTGTATCCTTAGGATCCTGAGTTATTGAATTGCCCAGTGTAATGATGATATTTGAACCTAGCTATACATCACATCATTTAGGGTGCTTTATAAAAATGTTAATCCTCAAAGGACCCCCTCTACAAGGTATTTCTATTTAATCGGTCTGAGCTGGGTCCTAGGAATCTGAGTTTCAAGATGTTCTCAGGAGAATCTGATGCCCAACAAAGTTTGAAAAGCACTGACTTAGTCTTTCACAATATCCAGGCATAGTATGTGTTGCAAAGTGATGAGAGAGTTGCTGTTTTGAATTAGATTTTTGATTTCATAATTATTTGTAGATCTCTCAAGACATGGAAGAACCAAGCTCTTGTCATAGGGATTTTAGTAGCTTTTCCTTAGAGATTTTCTAGTCTTATTTTATAGATGAAAGAACTAAAAGTATAGAGAGGGTGAGTAACTTAAGGTTCCTCAGCACTTTCCCATGGAAGCCATGATGGTGTCCAGGGAGCCTGGCCCCTCCAGTCAGTTGCCTTTCTAGCACCCTATGCGACTACCATGTTTTCAATGACAGACTACTGTTACCACATTGTTGGAGCTGAGTAGCAATGGGGCACATTAAATTAATGAAAATAATATGTGACAGGTCTTTGGCTTTCATGCTTATTCTGGGAGAGTTGACTTGGATTAATGTCTCATATTTTTAATGCTGAAGTTTCATTCTACTCATTGGTGCTTTTGCTTCTCGGGTAAAGATTTTCTAAAATGTTTACCGTCTTTTATAGGTAAGATGGCTTTTGAGCAAGAGCAAGTTGCTTTCTGATCTTGTTTGGATCTTTGGTGTTAACAATGCCTCTTGACAAAGTTCTTCTAACCTGACTGGTAATTTGATTTGTTTGGGTCAGGAGGCATGGAAGATGTCACACAGAGAGCTGGAGGCTCTGCCTGTCTGGTCCCAGCTCTGTGTGGAGAACTTCATTTTCCCGATTCTACTTCTTGTTTTGTTTTCTACCTTCTTCATTCTTTTCCTCCTTCCTTCTCAATTATGAGATACTTCTAACACAAAAAGAATATATTCAGTGTCCATGTAAGGTAGAAAGAAGAATTAAAAAATGAATTATATGCACTTACCGTTAGCTTAGTAAATAAAATATAATACTTTGGCCTCATTTCCTCTTCTGTAAAGGGAGGAAATTGATCTAAAAATGTGCCAAATACCTTTCTGCAATGATTTCAAAGTTCCATTCTATAACTTTTTGATCTTTCATAAGTCAGTACACTTCCCTGATATCAAAACAATGTTGTGAGACTATATGCACTTTTAAAGGTCTTTTGAGCTTTTAAAGAAATATTTTAGATAGTTCTAGATAATCTAAATTGGATTGAGATAAAGCCCAATTAAGTCAGGCATTAGAAGAAAAAGTTTTAATTGTAATGATTTAATATTCAACAGTGAAAGTTAGATGACATCTTCTTGGTGGCAACCTGTTTCTTTGGCTTGCTAATAACATTTAAGACATTAATAAAATTATTTTGTAGTACTAATTACATGTTATATACGTAACAGAAGTGGTGTTTAAGTAGCAACACTGTACATTGCCAGTAGCATATAGTGTCATAGATGAAATAGGAGTTTTAGAGGAAGACAAAAAAAGCCAATGTTCTTGTATATCAAAGGGTTAGTTACATAGCCTCCTCATTGATGGCTTCCTTCACCCATTCATTTCTAGTTATCGACTCCTTTTCTGCTGAAATTTGAATCTAGCCTTTATGTTGCTCTGATACCCCAAGATCACTCTGCCTAACGATTTAGGGCCCTTGAAGTCCTGGGCAGTAGTTGGTTTATGTATACATCCAGAAAGTAAATGTTACACTATTTTAGTTACATTGGCTGTGGTATGCAGCAAGAAGGGAAAGATCTAGCCTGGAGGAATCCAGTGCTATGGAGGAAGCTAGGGACAGGGTGTGGTTTGGAATTCATAGGAGGCAGTGGTAGAAGCCAGCACAGTTGAGAGTCTGGGGACCTGCAGGTCCTGGTGACTAAGGCATGATGAGGATTAGAAACTGTCGAATCAGGAAATACATATTGAGTGTCATTTGTGTGCCAGACACTATTAGATGCTAGGAATGCAAGATGAGGACTGAGCCCTGAATGAGCCCACAGGCCAGCTGGGGAGAGGTGGGGAACTAGACAATTACAGTGTTGGTAGAAGCAACTGAGGGTGTGGGAGGAGGTAGAGGGGTCATGTAGTCCATCCCAGGAGAGGGGATGATGATGTAGAAGACATCCAGAGGATTTGGCACCTTCTTCGATTCTTGAGAGATGACTAGGAATTAACCAGATGGAAAAGGAGAGAGAAGGTGTAGGAGGCAGGACTAGTGCCTGTAAAAGAGCAGATTTGTGATGTCATTCAGGAGACTTTAAGTGGTCGTTATGAAGCCAGGTTTCTGTGATGAAAGTTTGAGGAATAAAGCTAGATAGGTAGATTAGGGCCAGATCACAAAAGACCTTATGTATCCATGACAAGGAGTTTAGACATTGTAAAAATATCTTCCCTTTGCACCTCCATACCCATATTCAACTCCTTTGCATGCTGCTCTCTGCCCCAGAGGCTGAGCTGTGAGGACTACATTTACAGGGCTCTTGTGACCTCTGGGTTTCAGTTGGGTTTGGTTAGTAACAGTCTGGAAAGAGATGGGAGGAAAGGAGAAGAGCAATGTCAGAGAATTTCTTCTCCTGGGTCTCACTCTGCAAAACTGCCATATCCCTCTACTGAAGTTTGTTGATTTTCGCAAGGCAGACTATTTTCCTCTTCTGGGTCCGAATCCTTTTTGTCTACTCATCCTTTTGGGTCTTGGGGTGGTTCCAGTTTGTATTTGTTATCTGTTGCTGTATAACGAATTATCTTAAAACTCAATGGCTTAAAAACATTTATTATGTCACAGTTTCTGTGGGTTAGTAATCCAATTGCAGATTTTGTGAGTTCTCCAGCACAGTGTCTTTTAAAAGACTGTAATCAAGATGTTGACTGGGATTGTGGTTTCATCTGAAGTCTCAGCTGGGGAAAAGCCTACTCCCAAACTTACTTGTGTGACTGTTGGCTGGATTCAGTTCCTTAAGGGCTGTTGGAATGGTGGACTCAGTTCTTTGTTGGCTGTTTGCCAGAGGCCAGTCTTAGTTATTTATGACATGTGTCTCTCCATAGTGCAGCTCATAATATGGCATTATTATTATTTTTTTCATCAGAGTGACAACAGGCAGAGAGGGAAGGTGAGTGGTAGGAGTCTTAGTGTTTTATAACCTAATTTTGGACACTTTTTTCTTTTTTTTAAATTATATTTTAAGTTCTAGGGTACATGTGCACAATGTGCAGGTTTGTTACATAGGTATACATGTGCCATGTTGCTTTGCTACACCCATCAACTCGTCATTTACATTAGGTATTTCTCCTAGTGCTGTCCCTCCCCCAGCCCAATTTTGGACATATTATCCCATCCCTTTTGAGAGTAAGAAGTCACTAGGTCCACCCCTAACCCAAGGTGAGGGATTTACACAAGGATGTGAATACCAAGATCCAGAATTCAGAAAATCTTTGTGGGCTATTTTGGAAACCATCTACCACACAGCTCTACTTCTACTAGCCAGGGGTTTCTAAGTGTTTTTTTGTTTGTTTGTTTTTTTGTGTTTTTTTTTTTGTGTTTTTGTTTTGTTTTGTTTTGTTTTTTTTTTAAATAATTTCCCTGTACCCTGGAACTCCTTTAAACTTGGTCCTTTTGGAAATACATTTTTCTTCAATTGTCCTATGTATATCTTCCATTTACCAGTAAGACCCTAACGAATGCAGGTATTATCGCACAAGCAAAGGGAAGCCATTGAGACTCTGCGTTTCTTGTTAAGGGAATTCTTCATGAAAGGATTTGAAGCAGGGGAGTCATTTGTTCAAAGTGGAGAATGGGATTTGAAATGGGGAAGTCAATGTGGAGAAGATTCAGTGTGGAGATCGATGGGTGATCGATGTGGAGGGGTTCAGTGTGGAGGGAGAGTGTTGGAGAAGTGGTAGGATTGGAGGTAGGAGGACACTTTAGAGATTATACAGGAATCCAGGTGAGGAAAAATGATGTCCAAATCAGTGGCTGTGGTAATACAGACGGGAAGATGTGTCTGAGAGGTGTTTAGGTGGTTCAAGCAACAGGATTTGGTGACTGAGAAGACGTAGGGAGAATTTGAGAACAATGAGGAGGAATGAGAAGCAGTCTTTTCCCTAGGATCTATCTGTGAGCTCTCAGAAAGTCTCCCGGGATAAAGTTTTGAAGCAAATACCTGTAGAACTGGATTGCCTTCCCCTCTCTTCCCCATATGTAGATAAATTGAGAGAGCCCAGGAAAGAGTCTATAAATGGACGAGGATATTTAGGTATTTGTTCTGGTTGCCCCACTAGCTCACATCTGGCCATGCATAAGTTGTTCCTACGTTTTGTTAAGTCTAGCTCTTTAATTTGTGAAGTGAGGGGTTAGCTATGCTAGGTGATCTCTAAAGCATTTTTTAGTTCTAACATTCTAGGTCTTTTGTAATCTAAAATAGAGAAACCCACATTTTATTATTTGTTTTATTTCATAGCCTCCTTCACTTTATTTTTAATTTTCTTTAAAAAGTGAACCCAGCCAAAATTTTAAAAACAGGTAAGTCAGAATGTTTAAAACAAATGTCTTTTGGTCTTCAGCACTTAGGGCTTGTTTTTTTGTTTTTTGTTTTTTTTTCTTCACTCTTTTTTTTTTAACATTAAATAAAATTCCTGGCCAGGTGCAGGGGCTCATGCCTGTAATACCAACACTTTGGAAGGCCAAGGCAGGCTGATCACCTGAGGTCAGGAGTTCAAGATCAGGTTAGTCAACATGGTGAAACCCTGTCTCTACTAAAAATACAAAAATTAGCCAGGCGTGGTGGCGCATGCCTGTAATCCCAGCTACTTGGGTGGCTGAGGCAGGAGAATCACTTGAGCCTGGGAGGCGGAAGCTACAGTGAGCAGAGATGGCACCACTGCACTCCAGCCTGGGTGACAGAGTAAGACTCTGTCTCAAAATACAATAAAATACAATAAAATGTGATATAGTAAAATAAATTCTCAAGGTCTAACTTAAGAAAGTGTTCAGGGTAACTAATTTAATTGTTCAGTCTGCATTTTAAGATTCCTTTCATTAAATTTTTTGAAACTTTTTTTATTGCCTTAGGAAAAAACTGTTCTGTTTTCCTTTTCCCCAGGATTAGACTTGCTGGAAGAAAAGCTCCCCCATCACATTTTCTTGGTTGGCAGGAGACAGGCGTGCAGGCAAGTCCCAGACCAGTGGTATCAGTGTCCACAGATGAAAGGGATGGTATTTTTAGTGTGAGGAATAGCTCAGTGTGGTTTAGTATGATGCATTTCGATGAGTATAACTTTCTAATTTGAAAAGCCTTTGGTGTGTTTAAGTCTTCGTTTCATCTTTCCAATTTTTCCCCCTCATTTCTTTTCAAGGAGTCTAAGATTTTTCATTTTGGCAGGCAGTTGATCACTCTTGTTATTGACACTCCTTTTCAGTATTCTTACACTATGGAGAACCTGAATGGCTGTAAATTCCCTATTGGCAGGATTTTGAACAAGAAAAAATAAAAGCAAATAGATATCTGTGAAAGAAAAATATATACATTTTAAAATTATTGGAGGATAGAAGGATTACTTTTAAAAATTCTGTTAGTTTGCCAATTCAGATCAAAACAGAAAATGGACACTTTTTTTGATCAGCATTCTCTTTTCTAAAAACATATTTCAATAAAGTAAAGAATATGCAAAGATATATATTTATAGATAGATAGATAGATAGATATAGATATAGATATAGACATACACCCACTCCAAAAGAATAGTGATATCTTTCTGGTAAATAATATCCAAAGTTTGGAAAGAAATCAAATATCCATTGAAAGGAAACTAATTTTAGGGGGATAGGATTCACATTTGGAATGATCTCAGAGTTAGTTAACTGGATTTCTGTTCTGGTCAACCTAATAATTGTCTTGAAAGGGAGATGGCTACTGACATTCTGGGATATGGTTAGGGAGAATGTTCTTTATTTTTAAAGCCCTACAAGATTTTTTGATTTTTTAAAAATAAAATGTTTTGTCTTGTTTGTTAAATATGATGGTTATGTAGGTTTACTCAAAAGTGATTTTTTCCATTGTTCTTTGTTGTTTTCTGCATCTCTGTGCTTACATGTGAAATAATTTTTAGTATTTTCTTCAGTGCAGGTCTGCTGAAGATAAATTCTCTCAGTTTTTGTTTGTCTAAAATATTTTTGGGTCAGGCACTTTGGCTTATGCCTGTAATCCCAGCACTTGGGAGGCCGAGGCAGGAAGATCACTTGGCCCAAGAGTTTGAGGCCAGTCTGTGCAACATAGGGAGACAACGTCTCTACAAAAAGAAAGAAAGAAAAAAAATTAGCTATGCATGTTAGTGCATGCCTGTAGTCCCAGCTACTCAGGAGGTGGAGGTGGGGGAATCACTTGAGCCTGGGAGGTCAAGGCTGCAGTGAGCCATGATTGTGCCACCTCACTCTAGCCTGGGCAACAGAGTGAGGCACGGTTTCAAAGAAAAAAAGAAAGTCTTTGTTTCATCTTCATTTTGTGAAGGGTGTTTTTTCTAGATTTAGAATTCTAGATTGTCAGTTATTTTATTTATCATAACTGTCATTGTCTCTTGGCTTTCATTGTTTCTCTTGGGCAGTTAGCTGTAAGTTTTATTATTCCTCCTTCAAATGTAATCTGTTTTTTCCTTTGGCTGCTTTTAAGATTTATTTCACTTTGGTTTTAGCAGTTTTATTATGAGGTGTGATTTTCTTTTTAATTTATTCTTGTTAGA
>NW_012102543.1:1906098-1945136 GCF_000951045.1 Mandrillus leucophaeus | reverse complement strand
TGGCTCTAGGACAATGTTATGTTACTTCTGAGAGAACTGAACTATTTTTTTCTTTTATGTCAGTCAAAATAGGAATGGATTACCTTAATCAAGTCAGACACAAAGATTACTTGTAGCTGGACTTCAGTTCTTGTTAGGGCTAGATATATTTCTAGATCACCTTTACTCTCTCTAGGGAGCCCTTCTGGTTCCAACCAAAACCCTGGGTGCCCTCCTCCTTGGAGGACTCTGACCTCTAATTTTTGTCTCTTAAACTCTGTGACACTGCTAAAAGCTCTGTTCAGCTTCTTGATCATGCCTTTTGTTTAAGGAATTGACAACGCCCTTGAGAGAAACAGGCAGCTCCAATTGCTGGGCTCATCTTCTTAGTTTTCTTCTTCTTTCAGGTCATGGCCTCACAAATTCTTACTGTCTTCGTTGCTTTCTAATGCCTTCAAACATGTTTGACAGAATGTTTTTCAGCATTTCCAGTTGCTGTCAGCGGGAGGGTGATTCTGAAATATCTAGTTAGCCATTGCCAGAAGTAGAACCCCATAACATTAGCCCTGAGAGAAGACGGATCCATCTTTTATAGTCTTGGTTTGCTCTTCAAATGTTTTAGAAAAGACATATCCTGAGTGTCTTAGTGGGCTAGGGTGATGGTGGTAGAGGTGAAGAAAAGTGAAACTTCCAGTATATTTAAAAAGTAGACTTAACCTGTGATTAGTTTTCGATGGAGATGAGAGAGGAGGATTGAAGGCTAATGGTCAGGATCTGGCCTGGGCATCTGGATGTTCAGTCACTAGGATCAGTGGTTGGGGGAGTGACACTGGAGCCTAAAGTCATCACAGTAGCAGAATGACATTCATCACAACCTAGTTATGTAAAACTCTAGACAGAGGGAATAAATGCAGGCAAATACCGCTAAATATGAAGTGAACCCAAAAAGAAGCTTTACCTGGAGGAAACCTTACCTGACTCCAGAGACCTTTTTGGTTTAGAAAACAGGAAGCAGCTTGTATCTGTCAGTATGACACTTTTGAACATTTCTGTATTAGTTTCCTAAGGTGCTGTAACAAAGCCCCACAAACTGTGTGGCTTAAGACAACAGGAATCTATTCTGTCACAGTTCAGGAGGATGGAACTCTGAAATTAAGGCATGGGCAGGGCTATGCTCCATTTGAAGGCTTAAGGGAGGTCCCCTTTCTTGCCTCTTCCTGGCTTTCTGTGGCTGCTGGAGATCCTTGGTGTTCCTTGGCTTGTAGCGGCATCACCTTGGTCTTCGCCTTTGTCCTACCTCACCTTCCTCATGTGCCTACCTCTGTGTTTCACATGGCTTTATAAGGACACTAGTTGTGGGATTTAGGCCTACATCCCCCTACACCCAATTGATTGTGACCTCATCTTAATGAATTACATTCGAAAGACCCTAATTTCCAAATGAACTTACATACACAAGTCCCAGGGTTTAGGACTACAAAATATCTTTTTGACAGACACAACCCAGTCCACAACAATTTCTAGTTTATCATTGCGTGAAGCTTAGGGCTCTTTGCAAAGATCAAATGAACAAGTAGTGTACTTACTGAGTTGTTGCTTCTGACAAAGCACTGTGTGGGGAATAAAAAGTAGCATAGCACACAGTCTCTGTCCTAGACAACTTTACCATCCAACTGGGGAGACCAAGAGTGATGCAGAACTCAGGAGGAAAATAAGCTTTGGTTGGCCACCTACTATGTACCAGATACTGCAGTGGGTGCTGTACATATATTGAGCCATTAATCATCAGAATAGCTTACTGGGTAGGTGGTGTTCACCCTATATTACAGATAAGGGAACTGAGTGTCAGAAGGAGTAAATAACTAGTATTAAGTGGTGCTATCAGGATTTGAATCTAGATTTGCTGTATTCTGAAGTCAGTGGTTTGGGGGAAGAAACTGAATTATGTTTTTTTTAAAAAAAAGACTTAAAGCTGTTTGAAATTAACCATAAGAGAGTTATTGTGAGAGCTGGGTGTGGTGGCATGCATCTGTAGTCCCAACTACTGAGGAGGCTGAGATGGGAGGACTCCTTAAGCCCAGGAGTTTGAGACCAGCCCGTGCAATACAGTGAGATCCTGTCTCAAAACAAACAAACAAACAAACAAGCAAACAAACAAAAAAGTGGGTGTGGACAAGGAAGGCTTATTGAGGAAGAAGAAATTTGAAGAGAAATAATCTGAACTGTATTTGTAAGACAGGGTAGGAGTTGGCCGGTGGAAAAGAGCCAAAAACTGATTCCAGGTAATGGGAGCTATGTGAACCAAGGCAAGGTGATAGAAAATATCAGATGTATTTAGGAAAAAACATATTTTATAATACTACATATAAGATATGTGCTTTATATAATTATAGCCTCATTCTTCATATGGAGACCTTGAAGCAAGAAAACAAACATTTTTAGCTCTGTAGCTCACATGGTAAGGTATTGGCAAAGCTGAACCTTCTGCCAATTAATTTTTTTTCCATTCCTCTTCAGAAATAATCATCTTCCATTTAAAAAGTAATAATTCAATTTCGAAAGAATCAAAGCATAAAGTAGAGAAAAAAACTCACATATTCCTATCATGCAAATATGACTAAAGTTAACATTTTGGTCTGTTCCTCCCAGTCTCTGAATTTGTATCAGTAGTATACATAACAGATTAACCTAGAGGGTAATCATAGTGTATGTGCTATTTTATGCTTCTCTACCATAGCCTAAGCACTAATCTGTGCCGTAACATGTCATCATTATCATAGTTTGTTTTATTTATTTATTTATTTATTTATTTTTGAGATGGAGTCTTGCTCTGTCAGCAGGCTGGAGTACAGTGGTGCAATCTTGGCTCACTGCAACCACCGCCTCCTGGGTTCAAGTGATTCTCCTGCCTCAGCTTCCCGAGTAGCTAGGACTACAGGCATGCACCACCATGCCCAGCTAATTTTTGTATTTTTAGTAGAGACGGGGTTTCAGCATGTTGGCCAGAATGGTCTTGATCTCTTGACCTCGTGATCCGCCCACCTTGGCCTCCCAAAGTGCGGGGATTATAGCCGTGAGCCACCGTACCTGGCTATCATAGTTTTAAAGGTTGAATAATATTCTAAGTAGATAATGTACAATAATTTACTTATTTAGAGTTTGTTATTAATAGCAAATTAAAAAATTCCTAGGTCAAAATGTGTGACCTGTGTTACAACTCCTATTATATATATGATTTTCTGGAAGGTCAATATTGATTTCAGCATTATATATAGACTGGGTTTCTCTGGGTGGTTGTAAAAGGTCTATGTCATTGAACTACAGAAAGAGGATGAGGGGATTTCTAACAATTAGAGCCAGTGTTTTCTTCACCTCTAAACCACACCCCCATCCTAGTGTCCGCCTGGCTTTGCAACACCACCCTTATCCTGAGAGCTTCATTGACGCCGGGGAATATTTAGAAATTTTCAACTTGGAACCCTTCCAAGACATTTGCTATTTTATTCTCTATTTGTTTTTCTTAAGCAACTGACTAAATAAGAATAACATTTCAACCTCTTTCCACTCCCCCCAGCATTTTTTCCTGCCTGTACCACCTCTGCCTACAGTTTAACCATGGGGGTGCTTCTTATATTTTAAAGCTAAATACAAAAGCACAGTTCTGAGAAGCAGCCAAGTTCTGCAGCCAAGTTTGAAGAATAAAACTTTAAAACAGCTCTTCTGTCACACACTTGAGAGGGGAGGCAGGCTTTGCTATAAATAAGTCACATTCCATTTCTGTCTCATCCTTTGCAGTCCTCTTGGGTAATGCTTTTTGTATATGACTACAGTGTTCTCGAACTGCCCACTCACCCCTTTCAACCTTCCATTTTATGCCTCACTTTATTTAAATGTTCAGTAGTTTTGGAGTTTAGGGGCCCTGCATGAAAGAGGAGTAGACCTTTCCTTTCATTCTTCAGGCTTAGATGTAATGAGGTTCAGTGGCTAACTTATTAGAAACTGCACTTTCTCTTTGTCTGTAACATTTTCAGCAGCTGCCTGGATTAGTTTCCTATTGCTGCCATAACAAATTGCCACAAATGTAATGGCTTAAAACAGGGCCAGGCATAGTGGTGCATGCCTGTAATTCTAGCACTTTGGGAGGCTGAGATGGGCAGATTGCTTAAGCTCAGGAGTTCAAGACTGCCTGGCCAACATGGCGAGACCCCATCTCTATTAAAAAAAAAATACAAAAATTTTCTGGGTGTGGTGGCACGCACCTGTAATCTCAACTACTCAGGAGGCTGAGGTGGGAGGATCACCTGAGCCTGGGTAGGTCAAGGCTGCAGTGAACCATGATCATGCCACTGCACTCCAGCCTGGGTGACAGAGTGAGACCCTGTCTCAAAAAACAAAAAACCCAGAAACCCCACAGATGCATTTTCTTATAGTTCTGGAGATCAGGAGTGTAAAATGATCTGGCAGAGCTGCATGCCCTCAGGGGGCTGTAGGAGAATTCATTTCCTCCCCTTTTCCAGCTTTTAGAGGCTGCCTACATTCCCTAAGTCATAGCCCCACATCACTCCCACTTCTGCTCTTGGCATCATATTTCCTTCTCCGACTCTGACCCTCTTTTCTCTCTCTTATAGGACCCCCTGTGATTACGTAGAGCCCACACACATAATCCAGGGGTACCTCCCAATCTCAGAGTCCTTAACTTAGTCCCACCTGCAGAGTCTCTTTTGCCAAGTCAAGTAACAGGTTTGTGGGATTAGGGTGTGGACATCTTTGGAGGGCTGTTATTCTACTTATCACACTGTCTTAGAAAAGGAAAGGAAAACAATTTTGGAATTTTTGTCTTTTTCCCAGCTAGGGAGGGGGTACACTGAAGTTTTGTTTTTCCTTTCTGTATTCGTGATGGTTGATATGTGGCAATCTACACTAAGTCTGAGATGTCTGTCTGTATTGGCCGAAGTTCATTGGAGGGCAGAAAAGAGGAGAGTTTCAGAGACTGGCAGTGAAGATGGGAGGGTGGCTTAGTTAAAGACCTTCACACCTTGCTCACTGGGTGCTCCCGTTAGACCCCACTCAGGGCACAAACAAGCCCGTGCCATCGAGAAGTGACTGAGCAGATACATTCAAAATGAATAATGGAATATCTCATTCACTGTAGTCCCATCCAGTGTGAATTCCTTATAGGACTATTTGTCTCCGATCACTTAATATATTTTTTTATTTTTTGAGACAGAATCTCACTCTGTTCCCCAGGCTGGAGTATAGTGGTGTGATCTCGGCTCACTCAGCCTTGACCACTGGGGCTTGATCCTCCCATCTCAGCCTCCCCATAGCTGGGACTACAGGCATGCACCACCATACCTGGCTAATTTTTAAACTTTTTTTGTAGAGACAGGGTCTCACTGTGCTGCCCTGGCTGGGCTTGAACTCCTGGGCTCAAGTATATCCGCCCACCTCAGCATCCCAACATGCTGAGATTACAGGTGTGAGCCACCACGTTTGTCTATATTTTTAAAAATATTAATTATGAGACTAAATAATACAGTGAATAAATAACCTTCTCATGGCTGTCCAGCTGGCACAGTAGAAGACTTTATGTGTTTTTTTCAAACGATGAAAGTGCTGGCAAAGCGCACTTCCCTGAGCTTGAGAGACATGTGCCAATCTGCTTGTTGACTCTGCCAAGGCCTCTCTTTCCATCATTTTCCATGTTCTGGTCAGGAGTTGTGATATATAGTGGCTGACAAAAGGTGCACAAGTGATAGTTGGTGGCCAGTCTGCCAGGGAGGAGTCTGACCCTGGGTAGTAATGTGATTCAAGGTGGATGGGCCCCTTCGAGGAGCTAGTCAAGGAAACAGATGATAAAGTGTAACTGTTAGTGAGTGAGCACGGAGTGAGCATTTTCTTTCTGAAGGGAGTTATTACTTCATTGCGTTGCTGGGAAGGAGGGGTCAGCAGTTGAAACAAAAGCCTCCCGTGGCTGATGACATGTTACAACTTTAGGATCGTTGTCAGCAAACAACTTGCCCTTGGGCCTGATCTGTCCCCAGCCTTTGATCCCTTGACCCTCAGGATGGTTTCTACATTTTGCAATGGTTGAAAAACTTTAAAAGAGAAGCCATATTTTGTGATATGTGAACATTATGTGAAATTCAAATTTCAGTGTCTGTATATCAAGTTTTATTGAAACACAGCCACATCATTTGTTTATGAATTATCTATGGCTTTTTTTTGAGCTACCACGGAGGAGTTGAGTGGTTGTGACAGAGACTGTCCGTATGACCGGTGAAGCCTAAAATATTTACTAACTAGCTTTTTACAGAGAAGTTTGCAGCTTCTGTTTTAGGAGATTTGAAAGAGACTGAAAAAGCATCCGCAAATGTCCTTGTTGGGACAATATTTCCATAGGAACCAAGACCCAGTGATTCCATGTGGTGCTGATTTATTTCCAGGAACCCATGGAGGGTCTAACTGGGGAGGGGGTATACAAGATAAGTTAGAAACCAGTGCACATTCCTGTGCTACAAAAAACATACGAGATCTGCCATTCACCCCTCAAATAATATGATTTCTTTACTGAGGGGGTCACATAATTTATGCCAGTACATAATTGATGAGATTTTTGTTTGTTTTCTAAATAAAAAACGGGCATATTGAGCTGCTGGAAGTGTTGAGTTGGGTGTTCTGAAATATCCCACTAGGATATTCCACTTATGGCTGGCTACCTCCATCTCAGATGCAATGTCCAAATGGCTGTCATTTCTGCAGGACCCACTTTGTGCCAGGCATGGGGCCAGTGCTTTGGGCACGTGAATTGCTCACACTTACAGCACTGCTGTAAAGTCATTGTTATTCCCATGCTGCATGTGAAGAAAGGAGCTTACACTGGGTAAACCCGTGCCTGGGGCTCCCCCGTAAGTGGGAATCCCGAGTTGCAGGTCAGTCTATCTCTTCTTCACAGAGCATGCTCTTTTCACAAGACCTGGAAGGAACAAGACAACCCCCTGGGGAGCTGCTTACTTCTGATCTTTCCTCTGGGATGCCAGGGCTATCACAACCTCATAGGCAAGATGCTCTAATCACTGAGTTATGGTGTTCAGTGATAATATCGACTTCCATTTTTATAATTTCTTCTAGCACTCTGCATCCTGCATGTTATATTTGTCAAAGGCCTCTGAAAAACATAAGGCAGACATATCTATCTCTGCTTTGTAAATGAGGAAACTGAAGCTCAGAGGTAAAGAGGCCTGTCTAGGCTCAACCAGCTTTTAGTGGCAGAGCCAGACCTCCTGACCTGGGGTCTGGTGCCTGTACACTACTTCCCACGGGCCAGGCCTACAGGAATAGAGCTGCATCACTCACACTTACCTTAGCAGAGGCTGTGATAGACTGTAAGCCGTATGGTTAGTAAGTTTATCATCAGTGAACCTCAGGTCATCAGCTGACCTCCAGAGACCAATTTCACATTGTAGTCTCTGTGAATTGTTTCACAATTTACAATTGTGACTCTGCTGAATGCAGTGTACCTTTCTCTTCCCTATTACTACATCCATTGCTTGAGTTTCAGTCCCATCTTAGTCCATTTTGTGTTGCTATAAAGGAGTACCAGACGCTGGGTATAAAGAAAAGAGGGTTTATAAAGAAAAGAGATTATTTAGCTCACAGTTCTGCAGGTGTATAAGAAGCATGGCACCAGCATCAACATGTCAGAGAAGGTCAAAGGAGAAGTGAGTACGTGTGAAGAGACACCATACCCAAAGGGCATCCTGGCTTCATATAGTAATAAACCAACCTCATCCCATCTCGCCTGAGTGAGAACAGCAGCACAGCACTAAGTCATTCATGAGGGATCTACGCCCATAACTCAAACGTTTCCACCTAGGCCCCACCTTCTGACACCACCACAGTGGGGAGCAAATTTCAACATGAGATTTGGTGGGGACCAAAAAACCCCATATCCAAACCATAGCAAGCCCCAAACCAAACCAAAAGCAGATCCCCATTCATGGTTCCCCTTCCCACATGGTACCGAATGAGAAAGGGCTGAAGTCATGTGTTCTGCTCAGAAAAGGGCTGAGAAGTTATTGGGAAACACATCTTCAAGTGTTTGTCTCCTTTGGGACATGGGAATATGTTATTAACCAGGACAGCTGCTCACAGCTGCACAGGGATGTATTAAAACAGCTCGTTTAAGGCAAATTTTAAGTAATGGAGAGGATCATTCCTGGACACAATTTCACAAGCATTCTGTCTTGGTTTTACCCCAATCTCTGCATGTTCCTTCTTAGTCTTCATTCCTGGGGCAGCTTCCTCTGCCCACCTCATGAAACTTTGGCTCCTTCTCTTCTGTATGCTGTTCAGGGGCCATGTTCTCCTCTCTGCATGCCGAGTTGAGGATCCCCAAATTGCTATCCTCTCTCCAAACTCCAAATGCCTATATCCAGCTGCCAAAAAGGCATCTCATTTGAATCTGTCTCACTTACCACAGACATAACAGGTAGAACATAGCTTATTTCTTGCCCTCCCAAAACTGTTCTCCCTCTGAGCTTCAGTGCTTGGTGTAGCATCCTCCACACAGTTAGCATCTGAGGCAAAACCTGAACCTGATTCTCCTTGACAGGCATTATCACTCACCACTCTATGCCCTATGAAAATGACAGGCCATGTGAATCCAATGCCATGTAAATCCAATGCCATGTAAAAAAAGATAACATTTTCTGTTTGTCTCCCTAGGGTATTATAAATGCTTGGCACCAAGTAGGTGATAAATAAATGTGAAGGACAGACCTGTTGATTAAGCATTTCTGAGACATACCCTTTATCTGTCTCAGATGAGATTCTCTGCCACATGGCTTATTCTTATATTAGGTAGATTGTGTAACTCTGAGGTTCAAACATTGGTTATTGCCTCTAAACCTTGCACAGTTATTTATCTCGGAACTATTGAGTTTGGCGGCTGTCCACATCATGTAACATTTCTGCTATTACATTCCCTTCCTTGTTTTCTTCCTTCCTTCTCTCCTCATCTTCCGCATTCCTATCTGTGAGAGAGGATGAGAAAAACAGGCAAGAAGACAAATCCATATTTCTCTCACCAATGAAAAATATCTTTCCATTCTGTTTTTAGCATTAAATGTGGTATTTGCCCTCTGTGTCTCAATTAAAACAGGTTATTTCCTTCTTAGTTCCTTCCTTTTATATATTTTTTCTTGTTTCAGAAACGGTTCAAGTTAATTGTAAAAGAAAAATTCAGAAATTATAGATAAGCCCAAAGAAATAAATAAAATATGTAACAACCCTCTGCTCAGAGAGTTGTGGTTAACTTTTGAAGTACCTACTTCCATACTTTTTAAAAATGTACATATTTTAACAGAAATAGAGACTTACTGTACTTGCTGTTGGGAAACTTCTTGTCATTTAATAGATTAAGAATATTTTCTTGTGACAGTCAGTATTCCTCTAGACCAGCAATTGGATCACTTTGTTTAAAGGGCCACATAGTAACTGTTTTAGGCTTTGTGGGACTTACTATCTCTTTCAACTAATCAATTCTGCTGTTATAAGTGCAGAAGCATTCACAGAAAGTGTGTAAATGAATGGACATGGCTGTGTTCTAATAAAACTTTATGAAAGCAGGCAATGAGCCAGATTTGGCCCATGGGCTGGGCTGTAGTTTGTCTATGCTCTGTGCTTGTCTAGAATATGTTTTCTCGCTCTGTCACCCAGGCTGGAGTGCAGTGGCGTGATCTAGGCTTACTGCAACCTCTACCTCCTGGGTTCAAGGGATTCTCCTGCCTTAGCCTCCTGAATAGCTGGGACTATAGGACTGCACCACCATGCTTGGCTATTTTTTTTGTATTTTTAGTATAGACAGAGTTTCGCCATGTAGACCAGACTGGTCTCAAACTCCTGACCTCAAATGATCCTACCACCTTGGCCTCCCAAAGTGTTGGGATTACAGGCGTGAGCCATCACACTCCACTAGAATGTCATTTTTAATGCCTAAATAGTGTTCTATTTTATTGATATATCATTATTTACTTAACCAGTCAGAGTAATAGCTAACATTGTTTGAGGCCTTACTGTGTGCTTGCAACATTGCTGCGTTTGTTCTATTTGCATTCTCACTTATACCTGCCCACAGCGCTGTGCAGTGTAGGTATTATTCTTTCTATTTAACAGATGAGGGAACTTGGATAAAGAACAAGTAGGTAATTTGCCTAAGGTTAGATGGTTAGTAAATAGAAAACTCAAAATTTAAATTTGTTTGATTTTTAGAGGCCATGCTCTTAACTACTCATTATGTTTTTATACACATTAGTAATTATTTGCTTGGATAAATTCCTAGCTTTAGAATAACACGTGCATTTTAAGGTTTTGATATTTGTTGTCAGGTTGGTATATATGGCCAAGTCATATTTCTCGAGTAGTATATAGCAGGGCTGTGTTTCTACACCCTTATCTATAACAAGGACTCTTTTGACTCTTTGCTGCTTTAATAGGTAAAACAAGCTTCATCTTTTTTTTATCTTATGCATATTGTCCTCTATCTTTCTTCTAAGGTGAGTGTCTCGTGCATATTCTTTCCCCATTGTTCAATAAGAGCATTTGTCTTCTCTATTAATTTGTTGGAGCCTTTTATGTAAGGGACTTCTGTGGTTTTTAAGTTGATGCTACATGATGTGTTATGAACATGACCTTTTACTTTAAGGAGATGTTGTCTTTACAGTTGAAGAGAATTAAACGGAAAAGTATTTAGTTTTAACACAGCATTAGTTAGACTCCTGGAATTGAAAAAATTCCCAGAAACTGTAAGGTAAGAGAGAACTTATTCCTGTTGGGGAACTTGTCCCTTTAGTTTCTATCTCTTAAGTACTGGAATTTGCGTTCTTTCATTGGAACTATTGCTTTGCTGTGGCCATGGCAACATGTCTTAGCTGCCATGAACAGCACACACTTTGACAAAATATTTTTTTAGAGAGTGGCTTTTAGATGGAATTCATTATCCAAAGTATTCATGGAGTCTAGATGAATTAATGGATGGTAGACCCATATTTTTATAATAATGACAGTAATAATGAAATGAATAGTTACTATCTATTGATCCCATACTGTATTCCAGCCACAATGCTGTGCTTTGTATTATTTCATTTGATCTTCATGATAATCCTATGTCGTAGATATTGTTGTTATTCCTACTTTACACATAAAGAAATTAACACAGAAAAGTTCAGTGGCTTACTCTGGCTTATATAGCTGGTGAGTAGTGGAGTTTGACCTTGACCTTAACCTTGATTTTCTACTGCCTGAGTCTTACAGGTTTATTATAGCCTTTAGGGTATATACTGAATTCAACAGCGGTAGCATGAATGGCAAATCTTGATGCCATCTAGAGTCTAAGATGGTGCTAGCATCCATGGACCACAGTGAGTCTGACCCAGAATTTCATAACTCATATTATTATGAAATCAGAGTTCTGACGCTTATTGGACTAGAAGAGCACGAGGGGGTAGATGCCCCAATATATTCTAATTTCTCTTGAGGACCACCAAATTGGCAGAGTGTCTCTGATGGGGAAAAGGAAGAGTCAGAAGGCATTTTAGCCTCTAGGACAGAAGAACTATTTTTATTGGCCACAAAAGTTACCCCTAGTTGCCTACAAATTTATATCTGAACTCCTTATCCTGCCAATTCAGGGTTCTACAAACTGACGCCAAACTGTAGTTTAGTCTTCTGTCACATGACTGCATTATACATACCTGATTATCTGGGCAAACAGACCTGATCCAAACACAGTTTGTACTTTCCTTTCCTTTCCTTTGTTTAGCCTGTTCCGTCTACTTGGGGTGTCTTTGATTTCTCCAACCCCAGTCTCCTGCTGTTAGAATTCAGGGCCTCCCTCAATACCAGAGTTAAGTACTACCTAACAAAGAATTTTTTATTTTTACAGACAAAAGCAATTTCTCTCCTCCTATTTGATTCTTATGGTTATTTATATAACTCTCAAGTCGATCATAACCTTTTTATTTGTGGGATAGTTTCTCCCTGTAGGACTTGCCTGATTCCTCGAATACAGTACTTTTCCAAAGGTAAACGATGACATGCCTTAATCTTGTTCTTAGGGATTCTGACTCTGAGAGACATGAAACCACTGTTTAGAGTCTTGTTGTGGATTGAATTGTGTCCTCCTCCACCCAGTCCATATGTTGACATCCTATCCCCCTGTGTCTCAGAATGTGACCTTATTTTGAAATATGATTGTTGCAGATGTAATTAGTGAAGATGAGGTCATACAGAAGTAGGGTGGACTCCTAATCCAGTTTGGCCATCACACGGAACTATGGGTGTGCACACACGGAGAACATTGTGTAAAGATTGGAGTGATGCTGTCAGAAGCCAAGGAACTACCAGAAGCTAGAAGAGAGGCCTGAACAGACCCTTCCCCAGAGCCTTCAGAGGGAGCATGGCCCTGCCAACACCTAGGTCCCAGACTTCCAGCCTCCAGAACTGTGGGACAATACATTTCTTTTGTTTAAGCCACTCAGTTGGTGGTACTTTGTTGCTGTGGCCCCAGGAAAGTACCACAAGCCTGAGGTTTTCACCATCCTTACAACTAGCAAGACGTGATGTTTTAGATGACCCTGTCCTATGTGGAATTGGGGCTGAGGTGGGGTGGCCTGATAACAGTCACCAAAGAGCCACCTCTCTTATCTGTACTCCTGAGTTCTCACAGCCTCTGGGCGTCTTCAGCACCAGCAACTCAGCATGTCAAAACTGAACATCCTTCCTCTCCAAACCCCTTCTCCCCCATAAGCCCATCTAAATTATGGTTACTGTGTTCCTCTCAGTCCCTCTGGAATTCTTCCCTTTTCTCATCCCCAATTTTTAAAAAATCTGGAATTCTACCTTCTTCTGGAAAATAAGGAAGATCTGGCAACACCAGGCCTTTGTTACTGCATGGCCATAATTGGCCAGATGGATGGGCTACCCCTGAACATAGAGAATGTGTCCTGGGTCCTGTTTGACATCACATGCCAGGCCCTGTGGGGATTGGAGCCTGGCCCCTGGCAGGGTGGAAGTGATTGCCTCTCCCTCACAGGGACATAAGTGGAAAGCTTCAGATCATTCTCTGAATCAAGCTGCCTAGTTTATGTCCTGCTGTGTCGCTTACTGGCTGGGGCAGCCACGGGGAGTTTCCTTAATCTCCCTGTGCTTCCGCTTCCCAGTCTGTAAATGGAGATAATAATGGCGCTTGCCTCATGGGGGTATTGAGAGAATTAAATGATTCAGTGCACATCAAGAGATTGGAACCTGACACATAGCAGGTGCACCAGAAATGTTCACTTGTATTCTTATGCAGTCAAGAAAATCTTGTCACCCTTTATCTAAACTGCTCTATTATTTTTCACAAAGCAGGGCATATTTACTTCTTGGTTTTACTTTGCTACTCTCCATCCCCCACCAGCTTCACACACATTAAGAAAATGTGGCCGTAGTTTATACACAAAGATTCAGGGCTGGCCTAGCAGGGAGTTTGGATAAAGCTCCCGGGATCTCACTTGGTGGAGCTTCTGGGCCCCTCCTGGCTGCCGAGTCCCCTGTGCTTTCTGTCTTCTGTGTTGTTTCAGTTCCAGTGACCAAGGGCACAGCTTGGGGACTGGCCTCCCGAGGCCTTCCGAGTCGCCGGGGGATCCCTCTAATTAGATACACTGTTGGGCATGCAGGTATATATCCTGCAGGCAAGAAGGGCTGCTGGAATAGTTGCTTAACATGAAATCCAGGCAGCAAGTCGGGTGTTCTTTAGAAGTGTGTTTTCTGTGTGTGATTTGGGACACTGACAAAGCCCAGATAAACCTCCCCACACCAATTGTTTCCCCCAGCTGTATTCCCCTTATTGGGCCACTCCTAAGCAGTGCTGATGACTTATTTAGCTAATATTTGTTGACTCAATTTTTATTAATCAATAGAGATTTATTAAGTAAATGGAGCATCATTCAGACATGATGGCATCAAATCCATTTCTTTCTGGGCATCAGATTCATTACTAGACGTCAGTGATAAATTGGTAGGTAAGACACAGTCCTGCCTGTAAGACATGTGCAGTCTAGTCATTGGGAGAGACCTATGACCAACAGTGGGTGGAGCTAGGGGATTACAGGTGTTATTTATGGAATCCCAGAGAGGAAGGATCCTGACTCAGCCAGAGGTTGGGACTGAGCCACTGGGGGATCATCAGACTTGTCATTATTGATCTAATGTCCCAGTAAAATTGGGCATTTTAAGGACAGGGACTGTGACTGTCTTTTTTTATTGCTCTATGTCCGGTCCTAGCCCAGTGGTTGACATACAAGAGGGTCAGTAAACATTTGATGAGTAAGGGAATTAAGTGACATCTAAGCTGAGAACTGAAGGATGAGGAGTCTGCCAGGAGGAAAGTGTGGGAGGTAGGGGAGGAAGGGGGTGGCAGGAGGAAGTAAAATGATGACGAAGGATGGTACAGGAGGGAGGAGCATGTACTCCTTGAGGGTGACAAGGACTGCAGTTCTGGGAACTGTTAGCTTGTATGGTGGGTGGCATGGAGCCATTTCAAGGTGGGGACCTAGGCAGAGCTGAATGGTGAGAATAACATAGAGTTCTTAGTTTTTACATGATGAGGTTTGATATGCATGGTCCATGTTGCAGGAAACGGATTGGAGAGGGCAGGATGGAAGAGAAGAGGCCACTCGATGGCTACTGCAGCAATCTTCTTGAGAGATGGTGGTGGCAGGACAAATTACTGACACCTGAGATGGAGAGTGACTAGATTCAGAAGCGACTAGGGATGTAGAGTCGTCAGAACCTGGCAATTAAGTGTCTGTGGGGAAGGAAGGAGAGATGTCTGAATGATGCCCAGGCCTCCAGGGGATGTGGGCACCAGTTACTTATGATAAATCAGATGAGAAGAGGAGCTGTGGGAAGGTTAAATTCACACTTGGACACAGTGAGTGTGAGATACCTGTGGGAAGTCCAGAGGGCAGTTATGTGCAGCAGGCTTCACCTCTGGAGAGTGATCAGGTTCGAGATATAGGTTTGAACACCATTGGCATAGAGGGTCGGGACTTCATAGCCTAGAAGGACATAGATAAAATTAAGAAGACCTATGAACTTCAGAAATTATATTAAAATCATAACGCATATGCATTGTTCTGAAGAGCTAGCTTTGTATCAACTTTTCAAAATGCCTGTGTCCTCAAATAGGTTAACCCTTGGTGCATATGGTTAATGAAGCCAGAAGGAGAGATGAGATTTTTCAGGCAGCGAGAAGGTGAGAGAGCCAGGGTTTGTGCTGTGGAAAACATCAACATTTCAGGGGTGGGAGGCACTGTGCTGAGTCAGAGGCCCGGGGTTGGGGGGGTGGGGGTCAGAGTACCAGGAATGAGATAAAGACTTACAGATAGCAATAGTTTTACTGTTCATAAAGCACTTTTACATATGATGCCATTTTATCTCAGGAACTCAACTAGATATTTATAATTTGACTCTGTATCAGTTAGGGTTCAGTACAAGACATGAAAACTTGGCTATAAATTTTAAAGAAGGGATTTCCTAGAGGGAATTAGGTGCTCACGGTGGACCCAGAAAGTCTGAGACAGGTCTCAGTTAATTTACAAAATCTGTTTTGCCAGGGTTGAGGATGTGCACCCATGACACAGCCTCAGGAAGGCCTGATGACATGCTCAAGCTGGTTGGAACGCAGCTTGGTTTCACACAGTTTAGGGAGACATGAGACATCAATCAATGTATGTAAGAAGTACATTGGTTCAGTGTGGAAAGTTGGGACGACTGGAAGCAAAGGCAGGAAGACTCAGAGCCGGGTGGGGGCTTTCAGGTCACAGATAGGTGAGAGACAAACAGTTGCATTCTTTTGAGTTTCTGATTAGCCTTTCCAAAAGAGGCAATCAGATATGCATCTATCTCAGTGAGCCCAGCGATGACTTTGACTAGAATGGGAGGCAGGCTTGCCTTAAGCAGTTCCCAGCTTGACTTTTCCCTTTCCCTTAGTGACTTTGGGGGCCCAAAAGATATTTTCCTTTCACATTACAAAATCCCTGGAAGGGCAGCCCCAGGGAAAGATTCCCAGAACAATATAGAACCAAGGTCAGAGTACATCCCTGTAGCTGCCACCCTGGCATTGAAAAGGTGGGATTGGAAAGCCACCATGGCTGCAGCTCTGTCTCAGCCTTCATGGAGCTGAAGAAAGGATGCTGGACACTACCGTATTAAGAAATCTATTTCCATGACCTGCCTTGACAGCAGTGAACAGTCAAGTAGAAGCCAAAGCATGGCCCTCATCTCACTTTCACCTTCTAGAACTCCTTGCCTGAGTACATTTAGTGGAATCCAGTTCAGTCCTGAATCTCTAGATGCAGAGAAGTCTGGAAGGTATCCTTAACTATACCACCTCTCCTCCTAAAAAGAGCATGAAATGGAGCTAGAGAGGGGGTCTTCTTTTGTAAGGGTCAAGTTAAGAACTATTTCAGTCTTAGTGAGTCATGTGGTCTCTGCAGCTTTGCCATTGAAGTGTGGAAGCAGCCAGAGACCATATAGAAGTGAGTGAGCATATTGTGTTCCAATAAAACTTTATTTGTAAAATCAGGCCTGGCACAGTGTTTCACATCTATAATCCCAGCACTTTGGGAGGCTGAGGCAGGAGTGAGCTTGATTGTGCCACAGTGCTCCAGCCTGAGCAACAGAGTGTGAGACCCTATCTCTAAATAATAATAAAGTTAATTAATTCAATTAAAATGAATGATGGGACCTGCAAGCCATAGTTTATTGACCTCTGAGGTAAGAAAATAAATTCACAATAATTACCGTAGGTTCTTTTTTACAGATGAGGGAATTAAAACCAGAGAAAGTCAGTCATATAGCCAGTCAAAGTGAAAACATGGTTATTTAGGTTTCAAAGTTCATGTTCTTCAGGAAATCATGATGCTCAGCCTCTCTTCTTACAAGGCTTGTGATCTAAAGAGGAGATAAAATATGTGCTTTGTTGGTGCAGACTATGGTAAATGCTCCAAAAATGGCACAGAATGCTTTTGCATACAAGGCATTTTTGACAGGAGAAATCAGAAGTGTCATGGTGAAAGTAGTTTGAGCTAGATGTTGAAGACAGGTACAATTCTAACAGGTGGAGATGGGGCGGGGAGGAGTCCAAAGAGCTGATAGGGTTTGGCTCTGTGTCCTCACTCAAATCTCATGTCAAATTGTAACCCCAGTGTTGGAGGTGGGGCCTGGTGGGAGGTGATCAGAGTGTGGGGGTGGATCCTTCATGAACCATTTAGCATCATCCCCTTGGTGCCATCCCCACAGTAGAGTTCTCATGAGATCTGGTTGTTTAAAAGTGTGTAGCACTTCCCCTCTTTCTTTCTCATGCTCTGGACATGTGAATTGCCTGGCTCCCCCTTTGCCTTCCGCCATAATTGTAAGCTTCCTGAGGCCTCCCCAGAAGCTGAGCAGATACTAGCATCATGCTTCCTGTACAGCCTGCAGTACATGAGCCAATGAAAACCTCTTTTCTTTATAAATTACCCAGTATCAAGTATTTCTTTATAGCAGTGTGAAAACTCACTAATAGAGAATTTTTGATGGAGTCAAAAACTGCAAGAGAAGTTTAGGAAAACAGCTAGAAATGGAAACTCATCTGAACATTGTGACCTTCTAGGATGCTAGTGGCGATAAGACTGGATCAGGGAGAACCTTAGATAGTAGGATTAGGAATCTGAACTTGAAAAAGGGGAAGCACTGATAGTCTTTGAGCAGGTCTGTGATACACACATTACTTCCGGAAGAATCATCTGGTTTTGTTCTGCAGAATTTTACGTGAGTCAGAAGATACGGTGTGCAAGAATTTGCTCAAGAGGTGATTGTAATATCTTTGCATGAGGATGCAAACGAAGAAGTGGACATGAGTCTTGGGCCATTCATGGGACAGGGTAACTTGTAAATGTAGGTGGAATAGAAGGATGGCTTTGATGGGAAGAGATGATGAAATGAATAACAATACTTGGGAAATGAGGAATAGGAGCTTGTTTTGTGGGTAGAGTAATGGGGTCCATCTTGGGTATGAGGTGCTGAGGGGCAGAAACGGAAATATGGAGTAGGTGATTGGAAATGTTGTCTTCATCTTCAAGATGGGATTGGTTGGGAGTCATCCCATACAGGTGGATAGAGAGCCATGTAAGAGCTCAGCTCTCTGAGGGAGTGTTTACAGTGGAGGATGCCAGAAGGAGAACCCAGGAGACAAAGGTGTTCCAGAACTGGGAGAGGCACAAGAGAGAGGAAAATGCAGCAGGCAGGGTAGTCAGAGTGGCAGGATGGACATTGTACCAGAGGAGTCAAGTTGGGGAGCTGTTTCCAGAAAAAGAAACAGCCAGGAGTGTTGCATGCCACAGAAAGGTCAAGAAATACTCGGAGAACCACTGGATTTGGCGAGCACATCTCAAGGTCATGGATGACCCTGAGAGAGCTATTTAGTGTGTGTTCTTCTCTTGAGGAGTTTCATATTGAAAGAAAAGAGGAGAGGAAATCGGAGATTGAAAGTTGTGCTTGTTTTAAAGTTGATTCATTCTTCAGTGCCAGAAGACCACAAAGAACTCGGTCTCAGAATATATCCTGATTTCTCCCCAAGACTTTTCTTAAGAAAAAGAAGTTGAAAGAGGAACATGCTTTAGTTTTGTTCTCTCTCGATTTCAGGATTCATTTTTTGGTCAGTTGTTTGTGTCTGACTCTGCTTTTGGCCCTGCCGGGGGACCTCTCCTGGCAACCCGGGAGGTCACGCACAAGTTTGTGCAGTTGTTAAGCAACTGCTCGCAGTCGCTGTGGCCCTGCTAAATTGGGAACATGTATTTGTCCCTGTCTGAGTCTTCATTCAGTGGGAAACAATGAGTCCCTGACTTTGAAATCTCAGAGGTTACACATTTGTGGAATATGAAATCAGTGTGTTGATGACTTTTCCTACCTCATAGAATTTGTTAAAAATACATTACAGAATCCATTGCTACGCAATTCTGTGAAAATTTAGTTCTCTCTAGGGCCTTTTCTAGAAAAAACGTTATGCCCAAATCCCAAAAGCAACTGACCATTTTATGTCAGTGCTTTCTAAGATAAATAAAAACAGAACACACACACACACAAAAAACACAGCAACAACAGCAAAAGTCAGCAAAACAGCACACCAAACTAACTCTAGAGTTTCAGATAGAAATGATTTTATCAGTCCAAATTAAAGACGTATTCTCTTACTTTCTTTCACACCTTGGTTTGTGGCTTCCACAACACAATAATCTGAGTCTCAAATGGTTTGTGAAATGGATGCTAGAAGAGATAACTTGAGTGAATACTTTTCCCCTGGTGGAATTCTCTTCCTCACTCATATTTAAACAGTTATTTTGCATCCAAAGGGCCCTAAGCTATGTTTCTCTGGTGATATTTAGAGATAAGAAGTGTTGTAAGTACTCTTTCACATTTGTACAGAACTGTAGTCTTTGAAGTGTTTTTTTTGTTTGTTTGTTTTTGTTGTTGTTGTTGTTGTTGTTTTTTGAGACAGGGTCTCACTCTGCTGCCCAGACTGGAATTCAGTAGTTCAGTCTCAGCTCACTGCAACCTTTATGTCCTGGGTTCAAGTGATCCTCCCTCCTCAGCCTCCCAAGTAGCTAGTAGTGCAGGCCTGCACCACCACACCTGGTTCATTTTTGTATTTTTTGTAGAGACAGGGTTTTGCCATGCCACACAGGCTGGTTTCAAACTCCTAGACTCAATCTACCTACCCACCCTTGCCTCCCAAAGTGCTGAGATTACAGGTGTGAGCCACTGTGCCTGGCATCCTTAATCTCATTCTACCTCACTTTCTGCCTATCTGAGAGCTAGGCACCCCAAGTATGAAGTCCAAATGCTGATAAAGAAACTGCAATTCAGAGTGACTTATTAACTAGCCCCAGATCACACAGCTTATTAGAGGCAGATTCAGGGCTAAAGGTCAGATTTTCCAGCTGCAGATTTGTTCGACTTTGAGTGGCATTTTTGATATTGGTGTTTTCTTTAATCCTTACACGTTTCAGTGTCTAAGGTTTGTATAACATCAGGTTGATTTCTGGTAGTACATTGATTGTGGAGGGCCCAGAAGCAGCAACCACGGTCTTTAAATGACAGTTACTGTTAT
This sequence comes from Mandrillus leucophaeus, assembly GCF_000951045.1. NCBI lineage: Eukaryota > Metazoa > Chordata > Mammalia > Primates > Cercopithecidae > Mandrillus > Mandrillus leucophaeus. The sequence continues at coordinate 1,924,963 of NW_012102543.1, read as the reverse complement.
CTGAGGTTTGGCCTTTATTGAATGGAAGTCTCTTGTTAAAGAAGGGTATGCGTTGAGACAAGAGGCTTGCCAACCTTTCAAAAAAATGGGAACCCCTGGGCTCCTTGGGGATGGCTAATGACAATGGTTATGGAGGAGGTTGCAAATGTGAAGTACTTTATAAATCCTGGAGGTGTGGCAGTAGACCGTGTATTTCTGGGGAGACAGATTTTTGCATACATTATCCTCTGGACACTGCTGCCTTTGGTGCATGCTTGTTTTTATAAACAAGCTTGTGTTGTTCCTCCTGTAGAAATGAGCCTGTCATCTAAAGTCATGGTGGTTTTCTGTACGTGTGAGCTTGTGCTTCATTTACAGCAAGCACCCGTACTACTGCAAAATCGAATTCAGTGACATTGCCAATATCTTCACCCTCAGTAGTTTTTAAATATTCTTAGCCCTGGGAGCTGGCCCAAGAAACTGCTTATTCTTTTCCCTGCATTGCTCAATATATAAATCCTGAATTACTGCTGACCGAAGATACATAACGTACAAATCAATAAGTATTTTGTTTCTCTATTTTGGGGGATGAGACAATGAGTGAAAGAGAACCCCTCAATGAGGGCTTGAAAATATTGCCATTGTTCTATGGGTTCATAGAGCTGCGGCTACTATTTTACTTATCCACTGGCCACCATGTACTCACACTGCAGTGAAAGGATTTCTAAAAACATCTTTATTGAGATATAATTCACGTACTATACAATCTACCCATGCAAAGTTTACTATTTTTTTGGTATATTATTACTTTGTAAAAATCGTGGCCCTATGTATAACATACAACTTGCCACTTTAATCATTCTTAAAGTACAGTTCAGTGGCATTAATTATGCTCACAGTTTTGTGCAACCATCACTGCTACCTATTTCTGAAACTTTTTCATCATCCCAAACAGAAACTCTGTACTCATTAAACAACACCTCCCTGTGAAAGAATTTTTAAACATACCTTGATTATTAGCTTTGGATGTATGTAAACCTTTTGAGGAAGATTTTGTTTGGTCTGTTTTTTTTTTTTTCTTTTTAGAGAAAGTTTATTTTTTAAGGGGCAGTTCCATATAGGAGGTGACACAGATTAGGTTCCTCCAGAAAGCAGCCTCTGAGAGTAGCATAAGGGGCATTGCCAGAGTCTGTCTCAGGAGCAGCACTTCTAGGGGATGGGGGAAGGGAAGGAGGCAGGACGGGGTAAAAGGAGCAGATGTACTGTGTTGTCATTGGAAGGCCTCACCCTACCCAGTGGAACTCTAGAACTGGCATTTCCTGAGTTGGGGCAACAGAGATGGATCTTTATACCATATCATTCAGTCATAAGGTTCAGCCCCCAGGAAGGCACATGAGCTTGGGCAAATTCTCTCCAGCCAAGGGTCAGAGAAGGTTGACAGCTGAGAGCTAAGAGCCAGTAGCTGGGGGGTGAAATGCTCAGTTCTTACCTCACCAAACTTTACTCTCCATTGGAATCACCTTTGCATCCTCAAAATTACTATGCCCGATTTAATTGGTATGGGGTAAGAGACAAGTGAAATGCTTCCAAAGCTCCCCAGGAGGTTTGAATGTGAAACATAGACAGGGAATGGCTGCTTTCAGCCTTGAAGGGGCATCAGCATAGTATACACCATCATGGGAAATGCTTGGACTTTGGATTCAAAAACAGTTGAACTTAGCTCAACCATTTACTAACTTTGTAGTTCTTATGCATGTTCTGTTAAGATTTCGTTACTAGGCTTTAAAAAATATGAATGGATGGTGCACCTGGGTGACTGGGAGTACACTCATAAATTAATACAAAAACAGTGAACACCTCCAGAATTTGATAGAACTTGAGAATGCTTAATTCACAAAGAAGAAATTCAAATTATTTTTAACATTTGAAAATATAGCAACTGAAAGAATGAAAGTTAAAACTATATTTTGCTTATTAGCAAAGATGAAAAAGAATTGCTATTGCTCAGTAATGGTGAAGGTAGTGGCAGAAGGCATTTCTTGAGCTGGGCACAGTGGTTCACTCCTGTAATCCCAACATTTTGGGAGGCCAAGGTGGGTGGATTGCTTGAGCTCAGAAGTTCAAGACCAGCCTGGGCAACATGGTAAAACCCCGTCTCTACAAAAATTAGCCAGGTGTGGTTGCATACACCTCTGGTCCCAGCTACTCAGGTGGCTGAGGTGGGAGAATCACTTGATCCCCAGGAGGTAGAGCTTGCAGTGAGCTAAGATCATGCCACTGCATTCCAGCCTGGGTGACAGAGCAAGACCCTGTCTCAAAAATAAATAAATAAATAAATAAAAGAAGGCATTCTGATCCTCTTGGTATGTCCATTGGTGTAACATGAATGGCGGACCATGTGGCCGCCATTCATGTGTCTACCAATGCAATGTACATAAAAATTCATAAAAAGCAAATGTCTTTTGACATAACAAATCTAATTCTAGAAGTTTATCCTGAGTATGTAAAATGTGAATGTATGTAAAAAGTATGACAGATGAGTATGTAAAAATGTGTGTATAAGTTGTAATTGCCTGGGTCTTGCTGGCAATTAGGAGAAGCACAAATGCTCATTAATAAAATGTTGGTTAAATAAGTTCTGGTACATACCTATGTACTTCTAATGAGAGAAGCCATTAATAAAATAGTGTGAGCCTATTTTTGCATTAAAACATTTGCATTGGAAAATGACTTTGAGAAAAATATCAGATACTAACAGTAAACAGTGATTTTCCCCTGAGTATAAGAATTATGGGTGAATTTTATTGTCTAACTCATATCTCCTTATAATATTTATACTTAGAAAGTATTACATGTTATTTAATTATGTGTTAATTTTATATTCATAAAGAACATAGAGCTATTTCCAAAAATTACATATTTCCAAAATTACACACCTGCATAGCTCCCTCTCTCTCTCTCTCTCTCTCTCTATATATATATATATATATATATTTCCCTACCTATTCATTCAGTAGCCTAAAATGGAACAGCCTATAATCCAATTAGTAGTTATCCCTGGAATTTGAGGTCATGGGTGATTTTTATTTTCTTTCTTGTGCTTATTTACACTTTACAGATTTTTATAATGAGGTCGTATCACTCTTATAATGAGAAATGTTTTTAAAAAGCTTTTAATATCTCAGTGCATTTGCCTGACCTATTTTCTATCCATTCTTGCGTTTGTTTCATTGGAAGGGTCCTTTGGATAGCATTTCTTTGTCCGTGTCTTTCTTCCTGCTGTCCTATTTAAATAATCACAATTCTGTGCTGAAATTTTTGCAAGCTTTACCTAATTAGGACAGTTATTCTGACTCTTGCATTTGTTATCAAGATGTAAATTTTTACTTTATTCATTATTGTTTTTTTTTTACTTAAGCAACGTTTGACCTTTAGATGATGCATTCCAAGCCTAGCATCCATCATCTACCATTATGCTTTCGACTCATCTATTAAATAGTAATAGGTTCTCCAAAAATATTGATGTTAAATTAAATCACTCTATATTTGTCCTTGGAAAAAGCTTTGAGGCTACAAAATTTACCAAGCAGGTAGGACATACAAAAACAGAAATGCATGCAAATGCTTCCTAAAGGCAGGAGCTCTTCAATGTGTCTGACAAATCTCATTTATCTTTTAGGTCCTAAATTAAACATCACTTCTCTGTGATGCCCACCTTGACTTTCCCAGGGTAAGCTGGTGCTGACTTCTCCTTATGTCTGTTATGCCTCTTATTAAATCTTATTTTAAGTAGTTGTTGATGTCTACCAGTGTGTTAGACCTCCAGATACGAAATATGGTTTCCATCCACCAACACTCTTCCAACAATCCCTACCTCCTCATATTCAAGCCCCTGACAAATAGATGATGACAGACAAGATCATATGTCACTTCCAAGATTAGGTTATGAAAGACTGAGGTTTCTGTGTTGGGCTGTTTCTCTTGGCCCACTGACATATGGAAAGCTAGCTATTGTGACGAATGGCAGTGTACACACAGAGAGGCTCATGTGGCAACAACTAATAAAAAATGGAAGCTGGCCACAGACATGTGAGTGAGCTTTGAAGCAGATCCTCCCCCTTGTCAAACCTTCAGGTATTACAGGCCCTGCCATCAGCTTGATGGCAAACTCATAAGCAACTCTGAGTCAAAACCGTCTGTCTAAATGGCTCCCAATTCCTGACCTTCAGAAAATACGTGAGACAATAAATTCTTGTTGTTTTCAGTTTTGAGTTTTGGGATAGTTTATTATGCATCAGTAGATAACTAATCCACATTGGTACTAGAAGTGCAGTGCTGATGTAACACGAAACTAAAATGTGATAGGGCTTTGAACTAGGCAGTGGGCTGTGGAAAAGCTGGGAGGATTAAGGAGCATGTTAGTAACAGTGTGAAATTCCTTGAACACACTCTTCACAGAATTTTGGACTTTGAGGAGGCTGCCAGTGAAGGCTTCAAGGAAAATGGGAAAAGTCCTATTGGAAACTGGAAAACAGAGAATCCTTGTTATGTAGTGGCAAAAAAGAAAAAAAAAATAACACTGTCACCTGCAGTAATGTAGAAAGTAGAAAATGTACCTGATAAACTGGCAATATAGTTAAGGAGATTTCTAACCAGAGTGCTGAAAGTGCTTTCTGATATTTTTTTTCCTGTTACCCAGAGTAAAACTGCAAAAAGAGAGAGGGAGAAACTGAAGACAAAACTATTAAATAAAAAAGAGCCAGGACTTGCTGGTTTTAAACATTCCCAGCCTCCCCACATGGCACATGATGCTAACATTAAGAAATGACATCTGAGCAAAGACCAAATCCAGGGCACTTTTAGGAAAACAAGGTCCAAACATTAAGCCGAGGATGTGACTGTAAAATCTTTTCTTAACATCCCAGTAAACAAAGATGGTGTCTCATAATACTGTTTAGTCAGACAAACCGAAAGATGACTAAGCCAAGCTTGTCCAGCCCTTGGACTGCCAGCTGCATTCAACCCAGGATGGCTTTGAATGTGGCCCAACACAAATTTGTAAACTTTCTCAAAACGTTATGCATGTACCTTTACTTTTACTTTTATTTTTTAATTTTTATTTTTAGCTCATCAGCTATTGTGAGTATATTTTATATGCGGACCAAGACAATTCTTCTTCCTGTGTGTCTCAGGGAAGCCAAAAGATTAGACACCCCTGGACTAAGGGCTTGCCTTTCAGATTCTCTCTATCAACCAGTAGGGTTCCCTGGAAGCTCACAGACATTGTGCCTCAGTCCAAGCTCAAGAAGGACCTGTTTCAAAGAGACTTGTGGGTGTGGCTTTTGTGTAGTGGAATTAAATCTAAAGGGATTCCCAGAAGACCCATGGAGTTGAAAGGGAGTTATGCCTGAAGAAACACCATCAGCTGGAAAGAAAAGAGACATAAAGAGTACAAAATGCAAAGAGGCCTTTGGACCACCAAGTATCAGCAAATAAAAAGCAGACTGAGGAAACTAACTCCACAAGCACATGTTACCTTTCATGAAAATGAAAGGATGCCTGAGAGGGCAGACTCAAGAGTCCAGAGGTGAGACTAAAGCCATAGAGAACTGTCCTAGGCCTTAATTAGAGACCAGATCAAGGAGCTTCCATCATTCACTTGCTTGGATTTCAGAACTGCTATCCTCGCATACTTCCCATTTTCCCCTTTGTGAGTTGGAATGTCTGTGGCAGTTATCCTCTCCTTATCCTGCCCCTGGATGTAGGGTGCATGGGGCCAGATAACTTGTTTCTTTATTTGCACATGCCTCTATCACGAAGAACCACATTCAGGAGCTGTATGTCAGAGACTATACCCAAGAAGGCTGATTTAGATAATCAGGGTCTGGACTTGGAACTGATACTCTGTTGAGATGAGACTTTTGGGGACAGTAGGAGGGGTAGTGTATATTGTGTGTAGGAGAGATGGGAGTCCTTGGGAGCCAAAGGGTGTCCTGTGTTAGACAGCCTCCAAGACGGCTCCCTTTGATCTCTGACTCCTGGACTCACAGAGTTGTTAATCCCCTCCCCTTCCCACATTGTACTAGGGTTGGCCTGTGTGACTAATTGCAAATGGCATAAGTGATGGTATGTCATTCTCAATATTAGTTTATTAAAGACTGCAGCTTCCATTTTGGGCATGCTCTAATCCCGTGCTCTCCTGGATCCCTCACGGCGGGGAAAGCCAGCTGCCATAAGTTGAGGACGTTCAGGCAGTCTGGTGGAGGCCCACGTGGTGAAGAACTTCCAGCCAATAGCCATGCGAGTGAGCTTTCTTGTAAGTGGACCCTCTAGCTCCAGTCAAGGCTTCAGATGATGCAGACCAGATTGACAGTAACCTCATGAGATACTGTGTAGAAAAAACTGCTGTAGGAGGCCTCAGACTGCTGTACTTACAAAGGCTTCTTGCAAAATCGACTCGGCTGGCATCCAGGAATTTGGATTTAGGGGAGGCTTGACACCATTCCCTAATGGATAAGGTTGGTTCACTGTGCCTAGACTATAAACGATATTATTTATGCTGAGCACCTGTTTTCCATATGGGAGTCTGGGATTTTGTTTTGTTTTGTTTTGTTTTGTTTTGTTTTGTGTGTTGTTGTTTTTTTTTTTTTTTTGGAGACCAAGTCTCGCTCTGTCGCCCAGGCTGGAGTGCAGTGGCACAATCTGCGCTCACCGCAAGCTCTGCCTCCCAGGTTCACGCCATTCTCCTGCCTCAACCTTCCGAGTAGCTGGGACTAGAGGCGCCTGCCACCACGCCCGGCTAATTTTTTTGTATTTTTAGTAGAGACGGGGTTTCACCGCGTTAGCCAGGATGGTCTCGATCTCCTGACCTCATGATCTGCCCACCTCAGCCTCCCAAAGTGCTGGGATTACAGGCGTGAGCCACCACGCCCGGCTGGGAGTCTGGGATTTTTATATGTGCTAGGCAGAGGGTGTGTAATGAGCAACCCCCAGTAAAAACCTTGGGCCAGGAGTGCTGGCTTATGCCTGTAATCCCAGTGACTCAGGAGGCTGAGGCAGGAGTATAGCTTGAGGCCAGGAGTTCAAGACCAACCTGGGCAACAGAGCAAGATGCCGTCTCTGAAAACAGTTAGAAAATTAGCCAGGCATGGTAGTGTGCACCTGTAGTCCTAGATACTCAGGAAGCTGAAGTGGGAAGATTGCTTGAACCCAGGAAGTCAAGGCTGCAGTGAGCCATTAACTGTGCCACTGAACTCCCGCCTGGGTGACAGAGTGAGACCCCCCTGCCCTCCAAACTCTAAAAAAACAGACAGACAAAAACATTGAGCACTAAGTCTGTGATAAGCTTCCCTGGTAGACAGCATTTTCCACTTGTCACAATATGATGCTGGAGGAATTAAGCCCATTCTGTGTGATTCCACAGTGAGAGAACTCTTGGAAGCTTGCATCTGGTTCCCTGTCTGGCAAAGGGAAAAGGTGCTGATTTTGCTTTATATTCTTTTGCTATAATAAATCCTAGCTATGAATAATTTTATGTGAGTCCTGTGAATCCTCTTAGCCATCACTGAAACTGGGGGTGGTCTTGAGGTCCTCCAACCCGGAGCTCCTGGGCTAGGAGCACCTAGATCTTCCCAGATCCTCAGAAACCGTAGGATACTAAATATTTATTGTTTTGAGCCACTGAGTTTTGGAGTAGTTTGCTTCACAGCAATAGGTAACTAATTCTGGAAGCCAGTCTTTTCTCTCTCCCCAGCATTTAGTTTAGTGTCTTGGAACATAGGTGTTAAAGAAATATTTGTTGAGTGACTTGACACTATTTCTGCCTTTGAAGAATTTCATAGTCCATTTGGTTCCTTTGCTGGAGAAATCTAAATCCTGGCTTGGCATTATGAAGCAGGCTTACTCTCTTTTCACTTTGGCCTAGAAGAATCAATCGCAGTGGCAGCAGCCTGCCTTAACATTGTCAGGTTCTGCCATCTTCCCTGTTGAATGAGATCCATGGGTATAAGAATTAGCGTATGACCATGCCTCTTCTCTTTTACTGCCTTCTTCTTAGGCCCTTTGATTTTTATTTTCTCTCTCTCCTATGTCATGGCAGTGGTAGCTATTCTTACCATTGAAATAAAAACTTCTTTCTGCTGAAAAATTAATTACCAAATGTTTCAGGGCCTTATAAGATATTAATATTTCCATATCGAGTCTTGCCTCTTACTCTATCATATGATTGCCTTGAGAAAGGTTCAGACAAATTAGCTTTCCATTTTACATTGCACCCCACTTTCCCAGCTTCTGCAAACTGTCTTGAAATAGACTTATATAGAAAGATAAGAACGATTTCCACTAAAATGACTTTAATGTAGGGAAAAAACTCGAAGTATACACTGAAAGTAGACTTCTTTGAGTCATTTACAGTTAAAAATTATTTTAATCCAAAGGTGTATTTGAGTGTGTGCACAGGTATACACATACACCGCCCCCCACCCCATACTCATTTCTGTGGCACACTTCTTGGTAGTTGCTGGAACTGTTAAATAAAAATTACAGGAGGCCATCATTTTGGACTAAGCTTCTGCACTTGGCCCCAACAAACCAGATTGAAAATCAAAATGAAGTCGCTCATGCTAAAGTTGCATGTCACCTTCCAATAAATCAGGGGAAGGAGATAACAATTTAATTTTCCAAACAGGAGAGTTTCAGTCTTCAATCAGCCTGATGAAGTTCTCTCTGCTTTAATCCTTACAACAAAAAATAACCTGGAGGAACGTGATGTTAACTAGATTTTTTTCCCTATTGTTCTGTTTCCCTGTTCCTGGCTTACAAAGAAAGTAACTATGCAATGACCAGTTGCTTTTGTTCTGTGTTTCTGCTTTCTCTAGCCCTTTTCTGTTTACAAAGCCAATCACCTCTGCCCACTAATTGCAGCACTTATTAATGGCAAAACCGCAATTACTTTTGCACCAAAATACTTAATGGAATGAAATGTTGTTCTATTCTAAAATTGCAAATAAAGCTACTTGAGCTTTTTAAACTAAATTTGTTGTAATTTTGTCCTTTGACAGATCCTTTTCCTCCTCTTTGAGTCTCCTTCTAGTTCAGCAGATGACCTTGATTATGAGTTTCATGTAAATCCCAGGGTGATCTAATAGAAGCTTTCTCATTTATCTTCTTTCAATCTATTTTTTTTTTTTTTTTACAATTTTTATTGTTTTTCTTGTGTCAGAGAACCATCTGTCTTTGTTTCAAAGGGTTCTAGTCCTGCTTTCAATCCCATATACTTGGGCCTGATGGATCTTTCGAAAGTGAAATTCTGGCCCCATGATGGCATCATTTGAAAGCCTCTGATGACTGTTTCCTGAAGAGGGTGAACTTTCTCTCCTTACCTGCTGTTGCTTTCCTGCCTCCATTTTGCTCATGGCATTCCCTTGAATTAGGTTCTATGAGTGGAATACAGCTTTGAAAGCAATTCCAGAGATCCAACAAAAACCCAGGAGACTGGAAGGAATTCATATTTGTCAAAAAACATGTAGCTCGAAAACATAAAAAAAACCCAATAATGCAAATAAAACCCAATACAGTATAACAACTATTTACATAGCATTTACAGTGTATTAGGTATTATAACTGATCTAGAGATGATTTGAAGTATAGAGGAGGGTGGCATAGGTTATATGAAAATACTACACCACTTGATATTAATATAAGAGACTTGAGCATCTGCAGATTTTGGTATCCTCTGGTTGGGTACTGGAGGCAGTCCTCCTGGGATACCGAGGGATGACTGTAATTTATTTTCAGTACTTTGGTAATAGTGTATTTATGGTCTGTTGTTTCTCAGGGTTTGTGGATGACAGTCTATTAGGATCTGAAAATAAGATATTGAAATTTCTATTTTTTTTGTTTTTATGAAATTTTAAGTGTATATGAAGTTAGGGAATATATGTAATTTTGAAATAACGAAATATTCATGTTTGGAAATCCGTGTTCAGATTTTTGGGTGGCTGGGAACACAACCAAAAAGATATGAAAACCAATAACAATTATATATCAGTAGGCATTTTATAAAGTCTTTGATATTATTCTGGATATAAGTGATTTGATTGACACTTCTCATTTAATTGCTTATTAGATGGGTTTCTGCTTTGTAGAGAACATTTTAAAAAAATTTAGACAAGCAACAGTTAATGAAATCACTTGTGATATGACCACTCAGAGGTAAGTATAATGAACGTTTTATTGTATCTTCTTTGCAATTAGTTTTCTATACACACAGACATGATTTTCTTTAAAAAAGGAAGGATCATGATGTGTTTATAATTTGTAAAACTTTTGTACCTTGCTCTTTGAACTTTAAAGAATGTCATGAACATTTCCTTAGATACTAAACTCTTTCCCCATATATTTTAATGGCCTTATTATATGAACATATACAAATAATTTATTTCAATACCTTAATTCATGTGCTGTTGGATTTGTAGGCTCTTGCAGCATTTCCCCCGCTTCTCTTCTTGCTATTATAAACAGTTCTGAAAAACAGATGCTGTTAGCCATGCCTTACACATCTGTGATGTTTCCTGACAAGACTCCTAAACGTAGCACCTTCCTTTCCTAGGTGAGGTTTTACCTCTACCTTTGTTGTCTGTCTCTAAGGCAATTTTGTATAATGGTGAAGAGCTCAGGACAGAATTTGAATTGTGGTTCAACCAGTTACTACTGTGTGACTCTGGGCTAGTTGTGAACCTCTCTCTTCCTCATTTTCCCTCATCTGTAAACTGGGGGAAACACTAATACCAACATTGCTGGCTGGTTGCGAACAAACAATAAACAAATAATAGTGTAAGCAAGCAATAAATGTTAGCAATTGTTTATAAGGTATTTCTCTTGTCAAGTAAGCACAGTTAATCATCCAATGGCTCCTATAAAATAAAGCATAGGGCCAGGTGCAGTGGCTCATGCTTGTAATCCCAGCACTTTGCAGGGCTGAGGTAGGCAGATCACCTGAAGTCAGGAGTTTGAGACCAGCCTGACCAACATGGTGAAACCCCATTTCTACTAAAAATACAAAAATTAGCTGGGCGTGGTGGTACATGCCTGTAATGCCAACTACTCGGGAGGCTGAGGCAGGAGAATCTCTTGAACCCAGGAGGTAGTGGTTGCAGTGAGCCAAGATCACGCCATTGCACTCCAGCCTGGGTGATAGAACAAGACTCCATCTCAAAACAAAACAAAACAAAACAAAACAAAAACCCATAAAATAAAAATAAAGCATAGTTACAGTATTCAGTAAGGTGAATGACACATTAATGACTCCATTTGACCAGTTCTTACATCCGGGAACCATGAACACAGCTATCTCAACATATGGTAGTTTACAGGGATAGTCTGTAATCTTGCAAATTTAAAAGGTAAATAGGAGTCCTTCGGTAGGCAGATTCATATATTAACAAATGAAGGAAGAATTAGTCTTGTTAGAAGAAACTTGCCATTTAGTTTGTGAACAATGTAGTTAATTTATCACAAGCTCAGTGAGGGCAAGGATGGAGCTATTTCACTTTACTATTTGTGTACAGATCCAGCTCTTGGGCCACGGTAGGCACTCAGTGAATATTTGTGACATAAATATTCATGAGCAAATATATCTATGCTTTGTTGAATGTATTGCAATGTATGTTGTAAACATAATGAAGGCTTTGTGTGATGAACTGACAATTGACAATGAAATTATTGTCTGCAAGGTGGGCTGGGGCCTTTCAGGCTTTTCTCCCGATTATAGATTCAGAAATAATGCAAGAGGCTGTTGCTCAAAGTGAATGCCTTACTCCGTGCTGGTCGTGTTCTTTAATTCGTGTGCTGTTCCCTTGTGTGTGCTCAGTCCTTATTGCAGCTGCTGGCTCTGAGCTCACTGTGAAAATCGTGTTTCCTTTCTGCCGACCCATAGGGCTCAGTGTTTGATTAACAAGTTTCCCATTTTCTGAGAAAAATACCTAGGTAAATCCCCCTTGGACGACGCAAGGATCTGCAGTAATTTACAACCATCGCGTGAGCCTTGTGTTGAATGACATGCTCTTTGTAAGGATGTGGTGTAATTTATAATGCTGGCCCCAACGTCCACTCCTAGGGCGTTCTCAGTGCGGTGCCTTGACTCTGATACTGGATAACGTTGACAGTTCAGAGAGGAATGACTTTAGTTGCTGCTGCTGAATTTAAAAAAAAAAATCAGACTTACAGTGTAAATGGATTTTGCTCTCTTCAAAGTAGTGACCTTGGGATAGATATAACTCTTTGATGCTTCCATTGATGTTGCTATTGCCCCAAACATTTCCGGAATCCTTTAAAAATTACCTTTAAAGCATGTGGCGCATTCTTGTGAATATTTTTGAGTCTAACAAATACTCTTTCTTTGTATGAGGCTTTGATTTTTGGAAAGAATGAACAGTCACTGGCATCAAGTACAGCAACTGAGGTGGCTGATGAGGGCAGAGAGTGCTGGTTTTGTTTAGGGCAACATATGGTTTTAGAGGCCTTTTAATAATGTGATGAAACTTGTACATTTGTTCCAAACGTGATTTCCTTTTAAAATAATGTTTGAAATGATGAAATAGTCCAAGCCTACAGAATACTACACTAAATGACAGACAGGCACGTTCCCAACATGGATGTTAAACAGATGCTAACGTACTGTGTTTGTTTGCATGTGTTCTTCCATCTTGCTCTCCTTCCCTGTTTTTTCTTTGAAAGAAAATGTTTCAGATATTCCTAAACACCCCTTGCTTCTCTCCATACCCTTCTCCCTTCTCCCCCTCTCCCCTTTCTCCATCAATATTCATACTTCTGCCAACGTTGCCATGTTTCATTCCCAGATGTGTTTGTGCCTTTTGAGGAAATGTTTAGAAATTTATAGGAATTATCTTGTATGTTTCTTTCTGACATTGTCTTTGAGGTTTATCCATGTTGATTTGTTTTAACTGCTGTCTTAGTCCATTTATGTTGCTATAAAGGAATACCGAGGCTGGGTAATTAATAAAGAAAAGAAGTTCATTTGGTTTCTGGTTCTTTAGGCTGTACAGGAAGCATGGTGCCAGCATCTGCTGCTGCTGAGGGCTCCCAGCTGCTTCCACTCATGGGGGAAGGTGAGGGGAAACCAGTGTGTGCAGATCACATTTCAGGAGGGGAGGGGAGGAGAGAGAGAGAGAGAGAGAGAGAGAGAAAGGGAGGTGTCAGGCTGCTTTCAACAACCAGCTCTTGAGGGAACTAATGAAGTGAATTTGCTCATTATTGCAAGGGCAGCACCAAGCCATTCATGAGGAATCCACCATTATGGCCCAAACACCTCCCATCAGTTCCAGCCTCCAACATTGGGGATCATATTTCAACGTGAGCTTTGGAGAGGACAAGCCAACCAAACTATAGCTACTGCTCCATAGGATTCCAGTATGTATGAATAAATCAGAGTCTTCATCTGTTCACCTGAGAGAAAGTTTAGATGCTTTCACCTTTTTTGTTATTACAAATAGTGATACAGTAGTAACTGTGCATATCTATTTAGAAATATGTACTAGAGGTTTTCTAGAGCCAGTACTCAGGAAAAATGGCTAGGTTCTAGAACGTGCACATTTTTAACTTAGTGGACATTACCAAATTGCTCTCCAAAGCAGTTGTGATTATGCTTCCATTGGTAGTTTCCCCATATCCTCTTAGTTATCAGATTTTTAATTTTTGCTAATCTGATTGGCACAGAATTGTATCTCATTGTTTTAAATTGCATTTCTCTGCATTCTGGTGCGATTGAGTGTCTCTTCTGTACTCAGTGGCCATCTGAGTTTCGTCTTTTGTGAATTGCCCATTTATATTCCTTGCTAGTCCTTCTATTGCCGTTGGCCTTTTTCTTAATGATTTATAAGAATCATTTATAGTCTAGTATCAATTCTTTGTCAGTTTAATGGGCCCCAAATATCTTTACTAGTCTGTGGCTTATGTTTTCACTTTTTATGATGTCTCTAATTAAACAGCAGTGCTAAATTTTAATATAGTCATATTTATCCATTTCTCCTTTGTGGTTTGTACTTTTTTTATGTGTTTTTTTAAAGAAATACTTCTCTATCCCAATGTCATAATTTCCTATACATTATTTTAAAGTTTTCAAATGTAGTGTTTCACAGACACTGAGAATTGATTTTTGTGTATATGTCATTGGAATCCACTTTTATCTTTTTCCATATGGATGTCCATTTGTCTCAGTTGCATGTATCGAATCTTTTCCCACTGTCATACACCACATTCCCAAACACGTGTGGCTGTGTGTGGCTTCTGTTCTTTGTTAATGGTGTGTTTGCTTACTCTGGCTCTACCCTATTTTAATTACCTTGGCCTTATAGGTTTGGGTAGTTTAAGTTTTACTTCAGTTTTCTTCTTTGGAATTGTTTTGGCTATTCTAAGCTCATTGTACTTTCAAATGTATTTTAGGAATGTGGAAGCCCTATTGGGCTTTTGTTAGAATTACTCAGATGATTTACAGATAAATCGTAAGAATTTGCTCTCTTATCTTGGGTCTTCTCATCTACAACAATGGTATAACTATGTTTATTTAGTTCTTTTTTTAGGTCTTTCAATAGAATTTTGTAATTTTTGCCATACTTTTCTTACATGTCTTTGTTAAATGTCTTCGTAAGTATCTCATATTTCTTTCTTTTGTTTGTTCCTTATTTTGAGATGAGATCTCCCAGGCTGGGGTGCAGTGGTGGGCTCAAGTGACCCTTGTGCCACAGCTTCTTTCTGAGTAGCTATGACTCTTGGTGCTCACTACCACATTAAATTTTTAAAAATTTAGATTTTTTTATCCCACATTTTTTGTTTTGTAGCATCTTTTTGTTATATCTTTTCCTATTGTTACTGGTGTATAGGAATGTTATTTTTTATATCTTGCTGAACTCATTAATTTTCATGGTTTAGATACTCCTGCATTATGCAGACAGATAAAATCTTTTAATAATAATGACAAGTCTTTTCTTTTTCATGTTATGTGATGTTCACTTATTTTTCTTGTCTCGATGGACTGACTTGGACTTTCATGATGGCACCTGTTTTTGTTAATAAAGTTTTATTGAAACACAGCCACATCCATGTTGTCTGTGGTACCATTGCATTATAACATCAGAGTTGAATAGTTGCAACAGAGACTACCTAGTTTGCAAAGCCTAAATATCTGCCTTCAGGCTCTTTACAGAAAGTTTGCCGACCTTCACGAAACAGTGTTGAACAGAGGCAGTGATAGTAACCTTTCCTGTCTCATCCCTGGCTTTAAAAGGAGATCTTGTGCCACCCAGAATAATGCTGTTTCTGGGTTGGTGGATATGTGCCTTTTATTGGGTTATGAAAATGTCTTCTTTTTTTTTTTCTTCAACTTTTATTTTAAGTTCCAGGGTACGTGTGCAAGATGTGCAGGTTTGTTATATAGGTAAACGTGTGCCATGGTGGTTTGCTGCACAGATGATCCTATCGCCTCGGTGTTATGCCCAGCATCCATTAGCTGTTCTTCCTGATGCTCCTCCACACCTCACAGGCCCCAGTATGTGTTGCTTCCTCCCATGTGTCCATGTGTTCTCATTGTTCAGCTCCCACTTAGGAGTGAGAACATCCGGTATTTGGTTTTCTGTTCCTGTGTTAGTTTGCTGAGGATGGTGGCTTCCAGCTTCATCCATGTCCCTGCAAAGGACATGATCTCATTCCTTTTTATGGCTGCATAGTATTCCATGGTGTATGTGTACCACATAAGAAAATGTCTTTCTTAGATTTATAAGAAGTCTTTTCTTGTTTGTTCTGTTTTGTTATTTTAAAAAATCGTGATTGAATGTTGAATTTTATCAAATGTAGTTTTGGCATCTGATTAGTTTTTCTCTCATTTTAAACATACGCAATTTTATTCTTTTTCTATTATTTCTAGTCCTTGGGGCTAGAATCCTCCCCTTTGATGTGCTTTTGTAACTTGTGAGCTCAGTGAGTCTCATTTTTCTGTAGGAATTGTCTGCAGCATGGATTGTGGGGATTTTGCTCTAGCTTTTCCCCTGCCCATTCATTAGTCCGGGACGAATTTTTGTGTGAATTTCTCAGATTGGGCATTTCCGGACCATATAGGAAGCCTAAATTTGTACCACCAAAATGTTCCAGAGGCGGTGGTCTGGAGTTGAAACTTTGCAAGGGAAGGCTTTTATTCTCCTCCCCTGGAGACAGATAGAAACATATGAGTCTCTTTGTGATTACAGCTCTTTGAGGGGCCTCACGCAGGGCAGCAGCTTTCTACCTTGGGCAGACCCCGCAGACTTGGCCTGTTTCTCCTCTGTGCTGGTTGAAATCTAAATGCCTGCTTCCCCTGGACCAATACTTGTTTCTCTCCTTCTCCCTCACCATGATCCTGTCACTCGCTAAGGGAGTGAATTTATGCTTGCTTCTGGTTTTAGTTGTTGCTTTGTTTCTGGCACCTGGTAATTTCTTCTTTCTTATTGCAGGTTCAGCTATGAATTTAAAAATATATACAGTATTTCCAGGTGCTTGTAGGAGGTGAGTGTGAATGTGTGTCTTCTCACCTCTTGCTGAAATGAGAGGCTGCCCTCTAAATGAAATTTCAATATCGAAAAGATAAAACCCCAATAAAACAAAAAACCCCCCAGCTCCCTAACCATGAGCCAGGCAGCACGTGAAGTCCTTTGGTATTAGCTCATGCCATTCTTATAGAAACTCTGTAACTCTTTTGAAGTGGAGAAGTTAGGAAACTGGCCCAATCCCACGTCAGGGCAGAGCCAGGCCAAAAACCCCTCTATTTTATTGGCTATTACCTCATTTTATGTGTCTGAACAGTAATAACAGTGGGTGTTAAGTGTACCCTTCCTAAAGGAACTACTACAAAGGTCAACACTATTTTCCATCTAACATTCCTAATATATTTTTACACATTAGTCTCACCTGGTAATTCTAAGATAGAATAATGATCGTGCTTGTCTGTGAGAATTAGCAATATTTTCATGGATTTAAATTCAAGAAAAATCAGAAAGTAGCAGCTCAGGAGTTTTCAACATTTGTAAAAAGGCAGATGGGGTAGGAACCCATTGTTTTCCATGTTGGCAAGATATTAGAGAAATATGTCTTACTCTCGGGTTTACTAAGACATGTTTTAAAGATATATTGTCTTGCATGTGACTTGTGGAAAGCTGTAGGGATGTGGATTTTTTTATATTCTCTCTAGACTTATTTGCCCATACTCTGAAATCAAGGCAGATGGTAAAGATGGAGTCAGTGGTCATTCTGTTTTTTTGATTAGGGGTTTATAGATGGCTGACATTTTAATCTCAGTTAATGACTGAGGATGGACTCCAGGGTACTTCACCACAGCTCACCCTTGTTTGTGGTCTAATTTAGCAGCATCTTGATTTGAATCGAAAGACAGCCCTGGGAATGTTAGCTTGGCCCTTGTGAGAGCATTCTGGAATGCTGCATGTTGCCTGATACTACCTGAGATGTAGGTGCTTGGGCAGTTACGGCCTGTCTGAGCTCTGACCTATGGGGGAGAGGTTGAGAAGTGGCAAAACTTTGATTCTACCAGCTGCAAAGACCGATGTCACCGTGAAGTTATATTAATGACTGACAAGAATTTTCTCAGTGCACAGTAGGCATATTTGCTGAACGAGCTGATCTTGCAATCCCAGTATATCTGGAGCAGTCAATTATGAATTTTCTAATTAGCTTGATGTTTGGTCTCCCAGCTCAGTGAGCTCTTGTGAACTCTGCCAGAATCTGGATTTCCAAATGATCTGACAGGAGGAAAGGAAAGGATTGGGCCAAAGTGGCCATTGCAAGTCAGTTTCTTATAAGTCAAAAATTTACTCAGACTAAGTGCCTTTATTTTCTGCTGTCAGAAAGTACCCATTCTTTGTTTCTCACAGCTGTTAACCTGTCCTAGGATGAACTGGTTCTGCCTCCTTTTGCTGCTTTCTGCATTAGTACTTGGAAAAGCCTGTGGCTCCATGGTCTGAGGTGTGACCTTCATGGTGGGCATGCCTTGCCTCTCTTCTCTGCCCGAAAGGAGGCCACAGTTTTCTAGTCTCTGCAACTGCTCTGTGAATTCTTCTTCTTCTTCCTGATGACTAAGTGTGACTATTCTCCAAGGTCTTTATCTTTTTGCAAGTTTTCTGAGATATTCACCATTAAGCACGAATACTTACTGAATATGTTTTGTGTGCCAGGCACTTTTTAAAGCACTTTAATAATAATAACCAATGTTTATTAAGCATCTACTGTGTGCCAGGCACTGCTTTTGGTACAGAAGATATGAAATAAACCACACGAAGACCATCCCTCTTGGAACCTATGTTTTATTGGGATCCAGCCAGATGATAGAACACATCAGGAAACAAACATAGACTTCAGCAGGTGGTGACATGTGCTCTGAAGGAGAAATGGAGTTGGAGTAGAGAGTGACTGTGCATGATGAGCTGGTCAGGGAAAGTCTGTCTGATAAGGGGATATTTGAGAAGGGCACTTCTCCAAGGAAGTGAAGGAGTGAGCCCAGTTTGCTTCCAATTTCCTCCTCCTCGTGTCTTGCCAACTGGGACCAAGCATGCCTGGCATGGAATGAACTCTTCCTGTTCTCTGCTGAGGGAGCCACTTTCTCCCGGAACCCAGGCTGCAGGTCTGAACCCTGATCCTTCTCTTTACTTTTCTTTTCTAATGGCCAGATGTCTTCGTCCTTCCTTTGAAATAGAAGTGACGGCAAAATCTTCTTTTCCACAGCCATCGTGGATAGGAACCTCTGCCTGGCTGAGCACTTTGCCATTTTATGTCTGAATTCCTGTGCCAGCCTCCTCAATGATCTTGGCTGCTAGTCTTGCTCTTCTCACCC
>NW_012102543.1:1876703-1905558 GCF_000951045.1 Mandrillus leucophaeus | reverse complement strand
ACCCAATAATTATTTTTTCTGCTCCTTTCCTCCTGCCACTCCCCACCCTCAAGTAGACCCCAGTGTCTGTTGTTTCTTTGTGTTCATAAGTTCTTATCATTTAGCTTATAAGAGAGAACATGCGGTATTTGGTTTTCTGTTCCTGTGTTAGTTTGCTAAGGAAAATAGCCTCCAGCTCCATACATGTTCCCACGAAAGACACGATCTTGTTATTTTTTATAACTGCATAGTATTTCATGATGTATACGTACCACATTTTCCTTATCCAGTCTGTCATTAATGGGCATTTAGGTTGACTCCATGTCTTTGCTATTGTGAATAGTGCTGCAGTGAACATTCATGTGCATGTGTCTTTATGGTAGAATGATTTACATTCCTCTGGGTATATACCCAGCAGTGGGATTGCTGGGTCGAATGGTAGTTCTGCTTTTAGCAATTTGAGGAATTGCCATACTGCTTTCCACAATGGTTGAACTAATTTGTTTTTCTTTTATAAAGTTTTTTTCAAGACTAGTCAAGTATAGTAGTAAGAAGGGAGAAAAAAGTAGAACAAGGAGTTTGATCTGTAACTGACTGAATAATCAATGGAGATAACTCTTACCTTTGGACCAATTGCTATTACAATTATTATTCCCATTTTGCAGAGAAGGAAACAGACTTTCCTATGGTCACTTGCTAATCCAGGAGGTGGCTAAGCCAGGATTTGAACTCAGGTCCAATGGAATCCACAGGCTCCTTCTAGCCAACAGCCCAAGCTGCACATACCCTGCCGTGTAGCACCATGGAGACCCTGCTTTGCTCTTTTACTCTTCAGCTCAGGATTCTTTCATGCTTCCTATTATCTGTGGGAGAAAAGTCCAAATGTTCTGGAATAATATTTGAGGTCTTTCCTGCCTGGACCATACTTCACCTGTCTTCTGGTTTTGTATCTCAGCTCCCTCCTGTAACAACCTTTGCTGAACACACTCAAATGTGTCATGGAGGTAAACACAGCGATGCCTATGTTTATACAGTGAGCGCTTTTTCATTCCCTTTACCTAAACTCACTCTTTCTTCATGCCCCATCTCAGACTCCACCTCCTCTCTTACCTTCGTCTGTGTTCATCTTTACTTCCAGCCTCCTCTCTCAGTTAGAAGGCATGTCCTCCTGTTTCATGCCAGTCCTAACATCAGAGGACATAGCTCCTATAGTTCTTATTACCAACTTGCCGTTCCCATGAATTTCCTTAGCCCTTGATCCTAAACTATTGAGAAAGTTTACATATCCAAAATGATTCTAACTTTTCTAAGCAATGGTCTTGGAAGATGTACGTATTTCACTAGGGCTTCCCGGGGCTCGAAATATATTTGGTGGAGCTCCTTTTTCTAAATTGCCTTCCGGCTACCCAAGAAAGTCAATTTCCTTCCTTAATAGCTGTGACTCCTTTTTGGACTGATGGATGGCACGATTCCAGTTTAGTCACCTATCTGAGTCATCAGTAGGGCCTCCATTTAAAATTTGACTCTTTCCCTAAATTGAATCAATTCTCAAGGGATTAAAACTAGCTATTCACTAGAACATTCCACAGGAAAATTTAGAAATAAGAGCTCTGAAAATGTTTGCTCAAAATGTCAAGGGGTGAAACTGAGAGAAGGCAACTGAAACATTTCTCTTGACCTGCTGTCCCTCACTTACCTGCTTCTTAGCAGAAAGAAGGGGAGGGAAGGAAACATTAGAATAAAAAGAGAAACGTTCAGAGGCAGCTTGAGTCATGAGGAAACGGCTAAAACTTTCAAAGCAGAAGCTGAATGACATCCTCTTCCTAATTCAAGCCTTCCTCAGGGGAAAATTGAACAGAACATTTCACTTGAAAAATGGAATGAGACCTTGTCCTGGCGTATTTGGAAAGATGAATGACAGAGGCAGGAGGAATACAGTGGGAGGGAATGCCATTTATTTACAAATGCTTCCCCTCAGGTAAGGGAGGGGATTTCACAGAGAGAGGGAGGTGGAACCGCAGAGGGCTTGGTCCAAGTTAGAGCATGAACTTGCTCCTTGCTCTCGTTTCTGGGGAGAAAGCCATGTACACCTCCAGCACTCAGAAGTGCTCTCGACAGTGAGCTCATTGAGATTTGCTACTCAGTTGGATTCTACTTTTTACATACAGCACTTAGCACTGTGTCTAGCACATAACAAGGACTCAGTAAATATTTGTTGAATGAATGAAAAATTATTGCTGGCTGGGAGAAGTTGAGAGACTTTGTAATTCTGCACTGTCATTTCTGGTAGTGACCACCAGGTGGTGCCTTCTTAAGACCAGGAGGAAATGAAATCACTCCAGTAAACACAGAAGCCTCGGGGTTGGCTCAGAACCCTTGCCCTTGTGCACACCGTCTAACAGTACATCACAGTTTCTTGTTCCTAATGTTGAATGTGCACACAGGATTCAGATATGTGGCTGGCACTGACTTTCTTTACTTGAGTCAAGGTCAAGTAACGTTTTCACCGTTGACTGAGCTCTGGGATTTAAAACCAGTTATATCCCAGGCCAAGTGGGTTTCTGTTCCTGCTTATCCCCTGCCCTCCAGGAGAACACATGCTGCCCTTGCTTCCATATTTTCTCAGAAATTCGTCCCCAGCATCACTAACGGATTCATACCCAGCTCTTGCACTCATGGGTTGATGAACTGGGTACCCCTGTGTATTTTAAGCAGCTACCTGATGAGTACCTTTGTTGAAATAGGTTTCTGTGGTCGAAATTCTCAGAAAAGTCCCCGAAGATGGGCATAAATGAAGAAAACAGCTCAGCAGGCTTAGGTGGCTTTCCCAAAGTAACACAGATAAATGAGTTGGCAGAGAGGATTCCAGACCAGACCGTCTGCCCTTAGGTCGTGCTGTGATCTCTATTCTGTTTTATGTGGAGTGAGTTTAATGTATCTGCATTAACAAGATCCAGGGACAAAAATATAACAAAATTCAAGGAATGTGAAGCAAAGTCCTATAGAAGGAGGACAGTTCACTATCAGTGTGAGCCAACACATTCAGCTCTTGGCAGTTTTCAGACAGTTGCAAAGAAATACTTAGCCTGAGGCTTCTTTGTGCCCATAAACCTAATTAAGGGTACTAGACATTCTAATTCGCAAGAGCTAGGGATGGAGAGGCTGAGTGAGACTATGTGTGTCCCTATGTTTCTGGATATAAAGAGAGACAGAAAGAGGGAGTTTGAGAGAGCGAGTGAGTTAAATCCTAAGTAGACCTGGAAAATTATCATTTTGCCAGGACTGGACTTAAGCAAAACAGCAGAGCAAAGTTCAGAGTTAAGCCAGAACTTTGCCTCAAACCTCAGGCCTATAGAGCCCTCTGCTCCAACAGGGCCAAATCAGCATCTGATACTTCCCTTCAAGTTGTATCTGTCTCGTGTCTTGGTGTTTCTGGTTTCTGTTATTTGGTAGGTCACAACTAATTATACAGGGTTAACAAAAATAGATTAACATAATGTACTTGCTGAATAGTGTTTCTTTGGGAGAAGATGACTTAACTCACCTAAAATATTTCCAGTCATAAAAGATATTAATGTTGGAATTATCAGGAGTGATTAACCTCCGAGAGAGGTTGAAGGGAAGCAAAATTGGATAGGAAGGATAGGAGGAAAGGAGATAGGGGATTTTGGGTGGGGAGTGCCTGTTGGAGTCTTTTATTTCAGACCTTACTCTGTGCCTTTCCACAGGGCCAAGTCTGATCATCCTGTTTTTATGGTCTGAAATATCTTTGAGCCTTTCAGAAATTTTCAAAGTAGTAATATACACGATTAATATTTGTGAACACTTACATGTTAGGAACTAGACATTATTTCAGTAATCCTCAGAGGGGCCTTGAGAGGTAGATGCTATTATTCTTTCTTCCCCCTTTCTTTTAAATAATGAAATGGAGGCTTAGGAAGGCCCAAAGCTAGTTGATGGCAGAGCCAAGGTCCAAAGCCCATGTGTGGTTATAAAGCCATGCTTTTACCACTATATTATGCTGTAAGAATAAAGTGGCAAACCTCAAAATAAAAGCTCTCATTATCAGTAACACAGCAACAAACAATTATTCATTCAATAATGAGTAGGATGAATGAAACAGACAAACCTCATCACATGAAGTTGAACTTCAGAGAACAGTCGAATAAAAAGTTCCCTCAAACTTAGGAGAAACCTGATTGTTTCATAGCCTTGGTAATAAGTAGCCATCGGGGCTGGGCGCGGTGGCTCACATCTGTAATCCCAGCACTTTGGGAGGCCAAGGCAGGTGGATCACCTGAGGTCAGGAGTTCGAGACCAGCCTAGCTAACATGGAGAAACCCTGTCTCTACTGAAAATACAAAAATTAGCTGCGTTTCGTGGCACATGTGTGTAATCCTAGCTACTGAGGAGGCTGAGGCAGAAGAATCGCTTGAACCCAGGAGGCAGAGGTTGCAGTGAGCTGAGATGGTGCCACTGCACTCCAGTCTGGGTGACAGAGCGAGACTCTGTCTCAAAAAGAAAGAGAAAAACCCCATCAGAACCCATTTAAAATCTGTTCATTTGGTCAACAACAACTTGTCTTAGTGAATGCTGGTTTTAAAACTGACAGAACTGACCAGTGTCAAATCCTTACTTCAGCCCATCAGAGATGGACACTTTCCAGTAAACATCTCTCTGAGTACCAGCCAATCAACGAATCAATTACAGCCTCAGCTGAGCACCCACGTGCTGTCAACCCACGTGTGCCTCTGAACATCTCACAAGCCACAGAGCTCCATGCTTTTCAAAACCCTCTATGCCATCAGCCATCTGTCCTGCTCACAGACACTGTTTGGCCAGCATAGCTCTCTTCT
Source organism: Mandrillus leucophaeus (assembly GCF_000951045.1). Classification (NCBI taxonomy): domain Eukaryota; kingdom Metazoa; phylum Chordata; class Mammalia; order Primates; family Cercopithecidae; genus Mandrillus; species Mandrillus leucophaeus. The sequence goes on along the minus strand of NW_012102543.1, from coordinate 1,900,723 downwards.
ATGATGAGCAATGTATTCAGCCTTGGAGTTCTGTGTCAGATACTAAGTGGTGATCTCATTGTTATTTGAAAAAAACAAGCACACACCAGGTAGTGTATGGCTACAGAGAAAATAGCACAGGTAAGAGGTTGGGTAGAGCAGGTGGTGGGGGGCTACTTTGAATGGGAAGCCCAGGAGAGCCTCTTTGTAGGTGGAAGGTTTATGGAGAGACCCATATGATTTGAGAAGGGTCCAGACATTCACAGATCTAGACCTGGGGCTTCCAAAGAGAAGGAAAGGTCTTAAGGTAGGAGAGGATGCCTGCGTGTCTAGGGAAGGAGTAGAAGATGAGGCTGGAGAGGAAATGGGTGGAGGCTTCAGGGCCTTGTGGGCCACGGCATGGTCAGGATTTGGGATTTTGCTTCAAGTCCAGTGGGGAGGCAGGAAACCACCCAGGGAAGGACCATGTCCTCTGCTTTGAGGGGGGCGCGGAGAGAGGAGAGAGAGAGAGAGAGTGTATAATATACACTTGCACATATGTGCATATTGAAAGAAAGGGGATGGGGGCTTAGGGTCAGCAGTGCCTCTTAGAGTCTCTTACTTTATACCTTACTGTATATATATAAATGCACATATATACATATATACACACAAGTTTTGCAGTTAGGTTCAAAGATCCTGTAGATCTAGAAAAATATTTATGACATTGAAAATGTGAGTCAGTACACCCTCCACTGTGTGCTACCAAACCTGCCACCCTCTTCCACTGGGAGTCCCATAAATGAAGTGATTTTACTACCCCTGTTGTAGCGCAGTGACAGATGACCAGTGATGTCAAAAGCATGATTCTGGAGAGGTTGGTCACTTTGTTGCAAAGCTGCTGTGTCATTTCAGGTACATAGTCTGGGAGGTACATAGTCTAGGGTGAGAGTAGAGTCTTAAGCCATTGTGCATGCCTGCCCAAGACAGAGTGGAGTTGGTCTACTCCTAAATAGATTAACCATTTTTTCCCTTAGTCATTACATGTAAAGCTTCACATCTGCATTTGTCAGTTATGATTTATCCAGATCACCTTTCTTACCGAAAGGGGTAGATGCCAATCAGAAGATTGGAATATGCTTCCTTTTCTCTCTCTTGCACAGTTGTGTCTTCAGTGACATGACTTGACTCTCTGATGTTGGGAGTGTTTTTGTTACTTTTTGAAGCATGATCTCAGTTGGTTTAGGATATGAATGCTGTACATGCTCATTGTTTTAGTTTGGGGACTGCTGCTGTGCTGGGTGACTGCATGTTTGTGCTGCTGGCCCTTGCTGACGCTGACATTGGATTTACAAAGCCAACCTTGCAGTTTTGTGTGGGCAGGTAGGCTACCTTTAATTTGTGTTTGCTTTGCCCTTCCAAAGCATGAACTTCTATCTGGTTGGAAGTCATTTTCTTTTTCATCAGTCTCAACTACTGAACCCGTTTCTTCAGGCACACCTCCAGACTGCCTTGGATATTTCGAGGATATGTTTTGCGTGTTCACATTTGAACTGCAGCTGAGTTTGCAGACACCCTCTCCTTAGATTGGCAGCTGTTTGCCGAATTCCTGAGTACCAGTTACATCCAGTAGCAGGAAATAAAAGACAAACAAGGAACTAGTAGAGCTCAAAGGGTATTCCTTTATCCTTCCTCCTTCTTAGCTAATATGTCTTACAGTGAGCCCTGGAAGGAGAATTTATGTAAACATACTAAACACTGTGCATAGTGACTCTTATATCTTTTGTGGTAATAGCAGGCTAATGCTATACTTCAAAGTGCAGTGAATAAGCCCTGTAGAGAAATATCCTCATAATATGGTTTCAAAGGACAGGCATCCTTCTGGAACATATTGTTATCTTAGGTTTTTGTTTTAAATGTCAGCACATGGAGACCTTATTCTAAGGCTGCATCTGTGCTCCACTAGTGAGTGTGGAAGTCTTAGGTGACTCATTGTGGGAAGTTGAAGTAACTAGAGAAGACTTGCTGCTTGTTTGGCTTTGGTGAAATTTTTAGAAGCTATAGTTGAAAAACCAACACAGATTGGCCCTCTGTTTGTTGCTTTTGGTTGTCTAGGGACTGCAAAGTAAAAAATGACGTCTTCCTGATGTCCTGATGGTTTCTCATCTATAGGTCAAGTCATAATTGAAATATGACATAAATATTTGGAGTTATAAAAGCAGAATCTCCGTAACACATTAGGCAGTTTCTGGAGTAATGCTCACTTTTATTGCTTGGGTTGCGTTGATGAGTTAGGCAGGGCTATATTTGGTTAAGAATTTTCTTACATCAGAAGAGTCAACAGAGGATGGATAACATATTTTGAACGTGGACATTGCTTGTAAGTTGCAGGACACTTGTAAACACTATTGAGTGTCACCTATAGCAGGAACCAGTTTTTCTTTATCTCTCTTTCTGTGACAGCTACCGGGGTTCTATGTTGGAGTCCTGTAGTATAGTTTCAAATGCAATAGCCACTGCATAATCCTTGTCACCCAAAGACTGCAGATCTTGACAGAACTTGTACAACAGTGGCCTTGCTGAGTAGTGATGTACATTTCTTTTGTCATTTGGCCATATAAGAAAACTGCAGCCATCGCTGTATTTTGATACCTCAGACTCTGTGTCCTCTGAGGGTGATTCAGCTGTTGGATTTCTTGGTTATGAAGGTATCTACAGTACTGGATGTTCAGTGATGTGAACTGCTATGAAAGTTCCCTCCGTGTATTCTGCTGGATTTCTTAAGTTATATCTTCACAGAGAGGCCTTGCCTCTTACACAGTCGGCATCCAGCACCCATAAGTACTTTCCTTTGCTGCAGGAGCAGGAACTGAACCCAACTGTGGATGGGGTGGGAATGTGTGCTCTGATTCCTGCTAATTAGCGGTAGGATGTGATTAAATAGGTTCCAAAGCAATGCCTGGTAGAAGTGTTCCTCTACCTGCACGTGACAAAAAGCATTTTCCTCCCTTCTCTTTGGATAGAGGAAGGACTTTGGATAAGGAAAAAAAAAAATAAAGATGACCTTGGACCTTAAGCTGGAGAGAGGAAGGTCAAGTGCTTTATTTTTTCTGTGATGAGAACCAGCTCATTTGAGAACTGAAGGTGAATGCTGAGTGTCGTATTTAATAAGTAGTGATGGAATTTGCATGTCTTACTTGAGGTCAGTAGTCTGCTTTCATAGATAGAACTGGAGTTTGAATTCTGAGCAAAATATGCAATCTTTTCTCTTTCTCTGATTCTTATCCTGTCAATTATCTCATCATTCTACAGAGGGCTAAAAGGTAAAGAGTTCTAAGATCTTCGCATTGTCTGGGAAGAAGTGGAAATGTTAATATTAGTCTTTAATAAGTTAATGATACGTGTTGTAATTGTTAGGATAACTCCTAAAAGGATAGTAAGGAGCATATAACTTCCATATTAATGGTTAAAGATGTGCCAAACAATAGCAACAAAGGAAGAGCAAAATTTGAACATTGGGATAAAAGCAGTGTACACAGTGGTAGATGTAAACACAAATATTTCAGCAATTACATTACATGTAAATGGACTAAATGATGCAATTAAAAGATAAAGACAGATGATGAAAAAACTCTTCAGGAGACATATTTAAAAGATAAGGAAATAAAAGTTTGAAAAAATAAAAGGATAGAAAAATATTATGCAGATACTGAAGGAAAGCAGCTGTAGGTTGGCTGGTATCAGTGTTGACCATATCATGGACATGGTTGATTATCGTATGAGTTTGTGCCTTATATTGTAAGTTTTCACAATCAGAGTTTCTTAGAGTTAGAAAAAATTAGATGATCAAATTGTATAATTACTAGAAAGATTTCATAATTGTTGCTGATTTCTTTTTCTGTTAGGTATAGGTGTAGGCTTTTTACTGCACCTGAAGAGGCCTTTCAGCCATGATGTGAATTATGTACCTTTATGTAAGATAAACGGAGTGTAAATACTTTGTTCAAACAACTGTAATTTAATTGGAAACCTCTTATGTTAACAATATCATTATCTTCATGGTGAAAGGAGTGGAAAGAATGCAGTAGAAATCAAGTTCCCTGGGGAATAGGCTTTATAGCCAAAAGTAAAGTCATTTTTTCCTGACCAGTGACTTAGCTTAAAACAGGTCAATGATATTCTTTAAATAAAGCAAAATTTAATTGGATTCATTTGCAGCTGATATGGATTGTGGGGCTTGATAGCACTTACATATTAAACTGGAAATCTAGAAATAAGAACTTTAGCAACAATTTATTTTTAGGATTTGAGATTAGTTATTAATAACACAGGATGCAAGATACTTAGGTTGTAATTGTGGGTAAGCATAAATATATACTGAATAGATTCAGACATTGGCCAAGTAGACTCCGTTTTTTTTTTCAGGAGATCATGTTCATGCAAAGGGATAATCTCTTCTTTCTGAAAAACTTCTATTTTGAATATTAAATAATAGAACTCCCCCTGAAATTTTTTATTGTGCTGTTTAAGGAGTGGTATTTTACCCATTAGTGATAATTCATGAAGGCATGCTATGAATGGATACTTAGGAAACATTTCCTGCATGTCCATGGAAAGATAATTATTTTTAATATTTGAGTGTATGGATTGTTAGGCTTTTTTCTATGAATAAGATGTTTATAATGTAGAGGTGGACTTATAGAGTATATGATTTTTATTGTATTCTTTTAAATGGACTATTTAATATAACTGACGTATTTCCCATTTAGTAAAAACACTATTTAGATGCTTGTGGTAACATAACTCCTCAAATCTTAGTGACTTAAGACAATAAAGGTTTATTACATGGCTAACGTAGATCAACAGGAAAACTGCTCATTGGAATTGAAGACTCCATGCTAACACTGATGGGAGGCTCCATCCATGCACAGGCACTCACAGTCACCAAAGCAGCATAGGAAAATACGGTAATCCTTGCACTGGCTCTTAAAGCCTTTCTGGAAGAGAAATAACACTTGCTTATATGTCATTGACCAAAGCAAGTCATGTGGCCATGCTAACTTCAAAGAAGGTGGGCAAACGCAATCCTGTATGTCCAGGACTGGACTATTTAGGAACAGCCTAATTGACTACCCCAGATTGCCACTAGAAACACTTTTTAAAATGATTGGGATAATACTCCAATAAATGCCTATGCCATAGTCTACAGAGTTAGCCCATTTTAATGTTTGCAGTGCTAATACTTTATTAATAATGTTGAAATGGACATTTTGGTATAGTCACCATTCCTCCACACTGCTCCTTTTTTGGGGTACTTAAACTAATCCTAGATTAAGTCCCCTGTTGTATAGTTTAATGGCCTGCTGTATGTCTACTTTGTAGCAATTATTTTCTGCCAACACGCTATAAGTTTCAAATAGAGACCATACCTTTTTTTCAGCGCTGTCTGCTAACCGTTACCTAATAGATATTAAATAAACATTAATGAAGGAATTAATTAATTGGGAAAGTGGGAGTGGTAAATTAGTAAAAGTATTATTAAGCCTTTTTCTATATGTTTCCAAATTGCTTTCCAAAAGAATTATAGCAAATGTACATGTGAGTCAGCAATGGTTTATCAGTTTACCACCCATCGCCACCACTGGTTATTTTCCTTTGCTAAATGGAAAGTCAAAATAAATAATATTTCAATATTTTTAGCACTGTAATGGACATATCTTTGATTATAAGACTGGGTATTTTTCATACATTTGGTTTTTGTTATTGTGATAAAAATGTAACAAAATTTACCAGAGTAACCATTTTTTAAGTGTACAGTAAAATATAGCTATATGTACATTGTTATGCCACAGATCTCTGGAAACTTCATTTTGCAAACCTGAAACTCTGTAACCATTGAACAGTAACTTGTCTTCCACCCTCCTCCAACACTTGGCACCCACCATTCTACTTTTTATTTCTAAAATTTCAACTACTTAAGTATACCTTATATAACTAGAGGTATGCAGTATTTGTCTTTTTGTGACTGGCTAATTTTACTTAGCATAATGTTCTCAAGGTTCATCTATTTTGTAGCATATTGCCAGATTTCCTTCTTTTTAAGACTGAATAATATTTTATTTTGTGTGTGTGTGTGTATGTGTGTGTGTGTATATATATATATCAAATTTAAAATCTGTTAATCCGTTGACATTTAGGTTTCTTCTACGACTTGGCTATTGTGAATAATGCTGTAATGTACATGGTGTGCACATACCTCTTCATGATTCTATTTTTGATTCTTTTGAATATACAGATGCTTGACTTACAGTGAAGTTATGTCCTGATAAACTCATCATCAGTTGAAACTATCATAAGGTGAAAATGCATTCAATACAACTAACCAATTAAACACAATAGCTTAGCCTAGCCTACCTTAAACATGCTAAGAACACTTACATTAGTCTACGGTTGGGCAAAATCTTCCAACACGAAGTCAATTTTGTAGCAAAGTGTTAAAATTGTCATGTAATTTATTAAATACTGTACCAATAGTAAAAAACAAAATGGTTGCATTGGTGGGTTTTTGATGTTGTTGTTTATCGTGACAAGGTCTCTGCCACCCAGGCTGGAATGCAGTGGTGCGATCACAGCTTGCTGCAGCCTCACCCGCCTGGGTTTAGGTAATCCTCCTACCTCAACCTCCCAAGTAGCTGGGACTACAGGCATGAGCCACCACATCTGGCTAATTTTTTTATTATCATTTATAGAGATGGGGTCTCACTGCCCCGGCTGGTCTGGAACTCCTGGGCTCAAGTGATCCTCCTCCCTTAGCCTCTCAAAGTGCTGGGATTACAGGCATGAGTCAATCCCAGCTGATGCATTGGTTATTTACCCTCATGATCATATGGCTGACTGGGAACTGTGGCTCTCTGCCACTGCCCCGAATCTTAAGTGAGTATGTCACTGCATATTGCTAGCCTGGGAAAAGATCAAAATTTAAAGTATGGTTTCTACTGAATACATATCACATTCACACCATTGTAAAGTTGAAAATAGTAAGTCAAACTGTTGTAAGTTGAGGACTGTCTGTATATCTAAGGGTAGGATTGCTGGATAATATGGCAATTCTACTTTTACTTTTTTTCAGAACCGCTGTACTGTTTTCCACAGCAGTGGCATGATTTTATATTCTCAACAGCAGTGTACAAGGGTTCCAATTTCTTCACATCTTCACCAATACTTGGTTTTTTTATTTTGTTTTGTTTGTTTGTTTGTTTTTGATAATGGCCGTCCTAACAGGTGTGAATTGATTATGGTTTTTGATTAGCATTTTCTTGATGATTAGTCATGTTGGATATATTTTCATAACGCTTGTTAACTATTTATAGTATATCTTCTTTACATAAATGTCTCTATTCTTCAAGTCCTTTGCCCAATTTTAAGATTGGTTTATTTGTTTTGTTGTGTGAAGAGAGGTAATTCTACTTCAATTTGGATGCCATTTATTTATTGCCTAATTGCTTGGGCTAGGACTTCTAGTACTATGCTGACAAGAAGTGGCAGGAGTGGGCCTCTTTGTCTTGTTCCTGAACTTAGAGGAAAAGCTTTCAGTTTTTCACCATTAAGTTTGGTGTTAGCTGTGGGATTTTCATATATGGTCTCTGTTATCTTGAGGTAATTTCTTTTTATTAATGAATTTTTTTGTGTGTTGTTTTTGTCATGAAAGGGTGCTGAATTCTTTTCAATGCTTCTTTTTTTGGGCATCAATTCAATCATGTGGTTTTTAGCCCTTGTTAATGTGGTATATCACATTGATTGATTTTTGTATGTTGAGTCATCCTATCATTTCAGAAATATATCCCACTTGGTCATGATGTATAATTATTTTAATGTGCTATTGAATTTGGTTTGCTAGTATTTTGTTAAGAAAGTTTGCATCAGTATTTATCAGGGATATTTGTGGTTTTCTTGTAGTATCTTTGCTTTTGGTATCAGAGTAATGCTGGCCTCAAAAAAATGAGTTTGAAAAATTTCCATCTTTTTCAATTTTTTTGGATGAGTTTGAGAAGAAGTGGTGCCAATTCTTCTTTAAATGTTTGATATAATTCTCCAGTGAAACCATCTGGTCCCGGGCTTTTCTATATTGGGTGGTTTTTGATTACTTACTTAGTTTCCTTACTAGTTAACATATTCCCCTATTATCTGAGAGTTCACTTTCTGCAGTTTGAGGTACCGGCAGTCAACTGCAATCTGAAAATATTAAGTGAAAAATTCCAGAAATAAACAGTATGTTTTAAATTGCATGTCATTCTGAGTAACATGATAAAATCTCCCACTGTCTTGTTTCATCCTACCTAGAACTTAAATCATCCCTTTGTCCAGCGTATCTACACTGTATACACTATTCCCCCATTACTGTATAGGAAAATACATGGTATATAGAGGGCTCAGTACTATTCAGGGTTTCAGGCATTCACTGGGGACCTTGGAATGTATTCCCCATGTATAAGGGGGGGTTATGTTCAGATTGTTTATTACTTTATGATTCAGTCTTGGTAGATGGTATGTTTGTAGGAATTTATTCCTTTTAGATTATCCAATTTATTGGCATATACTTATTCATAGCAATATGTTATAATTCTTTTTATTTGGATATCAGGTATAATATCTCCTCCTTCATTTTGATTTTTGTTATGTGAATCCTCTCTATTTTTAGATAAGGATTTATCAATTCTTTTGATCTTAAAAAAACTCAATTTTTGTTGTTTTTTTCCTATTATTTTTCTAATCTCTAATTTGTTTATTTTTACTCTAATCTTTATTATTTCCCTCTTTCTTGCAACTTTGGGTTTAGTTTGTTTTTCTAGTTCCTTGAGGTGTAAAGTTAGGTTGTTAATTTCTTTCTTCCTTGTTAATGTAGGTATTTACTGCTATAAAATTCCTTCCTAGTATTGCTTTTGCTGCATCCTGTATGTTTTGCAATGTGACAGGGATCTCAATTGATAGATGTTTATTTAGCCAAAGTTTGAGGACATGCCCAAGAAAAACACGGGTCACAGTAGCATTGTGCCCTGTGCTTTTCCAAAGAGCGTTTTGGGAACTTCAGTATTTAAAGGGGAAGTAAGCAAAAATGAGGGTCTGATTAGTGCTCAGCACATCTACATTTTATTTATTTGTTTTAACTTCTTAAAATTTTACTTTTTAAATAAACATACAGTAAAATTGACATCATATATGGGTACAATTCTATGAATTTTAACACATATATACATTTATGTAACCACTGCCATAATCAGCATACAAAATAGTTCCATCACCCCAGAGAACTCCCTCATGTCATCCTTTTGTAGTCAATACCCCCAGCCCCACCCACAACACTAACCCTTAGCGAGCACTACCCTGTTCCCCATCACCAAAGGTTTGTCTTTTCCACAAGGTCACATAAATGAAATCATACCGTATGTAATCTTTTGAGACTGGCATCTTTCACTCCACATGATGCCTTGAAGACTTATCCAAGTTGTTGCATGTAAACATATTATTATTATTATTATGCCTGAGCAGAATTCCACTGGGTGAACATAACCCGTTTTGTTTTGTTTTTCACCCATTGTAGAGCATTTGGCTATTTCCACTTTTTGATAATTATGAATTGAGCTTCTGTAATCATTCTTATACAGGTTTTGGGGAACAGATAAATTTTCATATTGTAATGCTTAGGTAATTCCTAGAAGTAAGGCTGCTGAGTCAACTGGTAGATGTGCCTGTAACTTTAGGAGAAACTGCTACACTGTTTGCCAGAGAATTTTCAAATTTCAGCCATTCTAATATGTATATAGGGTATCTCAGCATGATTTTAATTTGCATTTTTCAAATGGCCAATGATGCTGAACATCTTTTCATGTGCTTATTTGCCGATCCTGCGTCTTCTTTGGTGAAGTGTCTGTTCAGGTCTTTTGCTCATTTTAAAAATTGGACTGCTTGGCCGGGCTCGGTGGCTCATGCCTGTAATTCCAGCACTTCGGGAGGCCGAGACGGGCGGATCACGAGGTCAGGAGATCCAGACCATTCTGGCTAACACGGTGAAACCCCGTCTCTACTAAAAATTAGCCGGTTGCGGTAGCGGGCGCCTGTAGTCCCAGCTACTCGGGAGGCTGAGGCAGGAGAATGGCGTAAACCCGGGAGGCGGAGCTTGCAGTGAGCCGAGATCCGGCCACTGCACTCCAGCCTGGGAGACAGCGAGACTCCGTTTCAAAAAAAAAAAAAAAAAAAAAAAAAAAATTGGACCGCTTTTTCTCTCAATGTTGAGTTTTGAGAGTCCTTAATATATTCCGAATACAAGTATTGTGCTGGATATGTGATCTGTAAATATTTTCTCTCAGTCTATAGTTTGCATTTTTATTCTTTCAACAGTGTCTCTATAAAAACAAGTTTTTAATTATGATGAAGTGTGACTTATTTATTTTTTCTGTTATAGATTGTGATTTTCCCCTTTAATTATAAAATTTTATAATTTTTTCTTTTACATTTAAATGTATAACTTAGTTTGAGTTAATTTTGGTATAAGGTATGAGATTTAGGTGAAGGTTCATTTTCTTGCATTTGGATGTTCAGATGCTTCAAACACTGTTATTCAGAAGACTGTCCTTTCTCTGATGAATTGCATCTGCACATTTATCAAAACTCAGTTGGTAAAACTGTAGTTGCCCATGGGTGTAGGCAGAACTTTCTGAAGTAATGGAAATGGGAATACACATTACAGGGTGTGTTACATGGGCATATGCATTTATCAAAACACATTAATTTACACACTTTAAGTCAGTGAATTTTACTGTATGTGAGTTATACTTCTATTAAAATATCAGTTGGCCGTATTTGTGTAGGTCTGTTTCTGGAAGTCTATTCTGTGCTGTTAATCTACATGTTTATCTTTTTGCCAATACCATGCTATCTTTGTGTTTTGCTATTTTATTTTATTTTTGAGATGGAGTCTCCCTCTTGCCCAGGCTGGAGTGCAATGGTGCAGTCTCACTCACTGCAACCTCTGCCTCCCAGGTTCAAGCGATTCTTCTGCCTCGGTCTCCCAAGTAGCTGGGACTACAGGTGCGTGCCACCGTACCTGGCTAATTTTTGTATTTTTAATATAGATGAGGTTTCACCATATCGGCCAGTCTGGTCTTGAACTCCTGGCCTCAAGTGATCCGCCTGCCTCAGCCTTCCAAAGTGCTGGGATTACAAGCATGAGCCACTGCCAGCCAACCATATTATCTTGATCTCAATTACTATAGCTTTATAGAGGCCTCGATTAAGTGGAAAAGTATGCTTCCTCCAACTCTATTCTTTTTCAAAATTGTTTTGGCTATTCTTGTTCTTTGCCTTTCCATATACATTTAGAATCACCTTATTTCTGCCTACAAAAATCTTGTTGGGATTTTGATTGGGTTTGTGCTAAATCCGTAGATGAATTAGGGGAAGATTCACATCTTCACAATATTATCTTCCAATTTAGAACACAGTACTTTTTTTCATTTATTTAGGTCCTCTTTATTTCATTAGCATTTTATAGTTTTCAGCATACCCTCCAATCGTTTACATAAATATTTATTAGATTTATATGTAAGTATTTCAATTTTTTTGGAATTGTTTTAAATATTTTGGGGATTATTTTAAACAGCATTTAAAAAAATTGGTTTCCAGCTCCTTATTGCTAATATATAAAAATATGATCCATTTTTTTACATGTACTCTGCTACTTTGCTAAATTAATTAGTTCTAGGAGGTGTGTGTGTGTGTGTGTGTGTGTGTGTGTGTGTGTGTATTTCTTGGGATTTTTCATGTAAACAATAATTTGTGAACAGGGACAGTTTTATTTCTTCTTTTCCAATCAGGATGTCTTTATTTCTTTTCCTTGCCTGATTGCTCTGGCTCAGAGTTCCAGTATGATGTGAAATAGGAATGGAGATAGAAATTTGCCTTGTTTTCATTCACAGGAGAAAATCATTCAATCTTTCATCATTGGGTGTGATCCTTGTTGGTTTTCCAATGATATGTCCTTTATTAGGTTGACAAAAGTCTCTTTTTGTAGCAAATCTACATTTTACATGTGAAAAAAGGGAGTAAAAGAAAAAAGTAAATTATGTATTCGTCTCATACTCAGTGAATCTACATTTTACTAAATAAGTTGAGTAAACATAAAAAGAGGAAGTAGAGGAAAAGTCAATTATGGATTAGTCTCAGGGTAGGTGAAGAGATAATTTCTGGTCTTGTCCTTGTCCTGTACTCTCAAAGATAAGCTGGTAGTTGAGATTGTGAGGGTGAGAGTCAACAGAACTCAGTCGTAGGTCTAGTTTATAGGAGGGATATATATCCTGAAAGGCTTAGGGGCTTATGTTTATACTTACTGCATCTTCCCTATGAATTGGCGCTTTTATCATTGTATAATGTCCTTTTTTGTTTCTTCTGACAATTCTGACTTAAAATCCATTTTGTCTGATGTTGGTATAACTACCTTTGTTCTCTTTTGGTTACTATGTGCATGGAATATCTTTTTCCTCTCTTTCGTTTCAGCTTATGTGTGCCATTACAGCTAAAGGGAATCTCTTCTATACAGCAGATAGTGAGGTCTTGTTTTTTAATTCCTTCAGCCATTCTGTCTTTTGATTGAGGAGTTTAATCCATTTACATTGAAGTAATTACTGATTGGCAGGGACTTACTGTTGTCATTTTGTTAACTGTATTCTGTATGTGTTGTACCTATCTATTCCTCTTTTCCTTTTTATTTGCTGCCTTCATTTGTGTTTCATTGGGTTTTTTTTGTGGTGACATGCTTTAATTCCTTTCTCATTTTCCTTTGTATGTCTTCTATAGGTATTTTCTTTGCGGTTGCCGTGGAGATTACAAAAAACATCTTATAGTTATAACAATCTATTTTAAACTGTTAACTAGCTAACTTTGATCACATGTAAAATCCCTTTACATCCCCCCTCCTATTTTGTTATCAGTCTTTCAAACTATATCTTTTTATATTGCATATCCAATCAATCTTTCAAACTATCTTTTTATACTGCATTTAAATTCTATACCAGAATTTAAAATGACATACAACCTACCAGTATAGTATTACAGGATTCTATATTAGTCTATATATTTACTTTTACCAGGGAGCTTACATTTTCATATGCTTTCATATTGATATATAGGAGCCTTTCATTTGAAGGACTCCCATTAGCATTTCCTGTAAGGCAGATCTAGTGGGGATGAACTCTCCCAGCCTTTGTTTATTTCTCCTTCATTTTTGAGCGACAGCTTTTTTGGCCATGGTATTTTGTGTTGGCTTTTTTTTTTCTTTTAGCATGTTGAATATATTATCTCACTTCCTTCTGGCCTATAAAATTTCTGCTGAGAAATCTGCTAATGATCTTATGGAAGATTTCATGTACATGATGACTCACTTTTCTCTTGCTGTTTTCAAGATTCTCTTTTTGTTTTTGATTTTGACAGTTTGATTATAATGTGCCTCAGTTTAGGCTCTTTAGGTTCATCCTAGTTGGAGTCTATTGACTTTCTTGAATTGAGATGTTCATTTTTCCCCCCTAGATTTGGGAAGTTTTCAATCATTATTTTCTCCTTTCTCTCACTGTTCTCTTTCAGGGACTCTCATAATGTGTATATTGATCTGCTCAATGGTGTTTCTTTCTTTGTTTCTTTTTTGACTTTGACTAGAAAATTTCAAATGACCTGTCTTCAAATTCAATGATTCTTTCTTGCTCTTGATCAAGCGTGCTGTTAAACTTCTCTGGTAAATTTTCCATTTCAATTATTGTATTCTTCAGCTCAAGAATTTCAGTTAGGTTCTTTTTAAAAATAGTTTGTATCTATATTCTCATTTTATTCATTCTTCATTTTTGGGGGGGTTTATTTTTTATTGTTGGTTGTCTGTACACCCATTTAGATCTTTAAACTTTTTTAAGATGGTTATTTTGAAGCCTTTGTCAGGTAATTTATAGATGTCTGTTTTTCTGGTCCACTTTTGGAGATTTATTTTATTCCTTTGATTGGCCATGTTCCCCTGATTCTTTATATCCATTGATTTTTGCTGGGATTTGGGCATTTGAAAAACACCACCACCAACAACAACCAGCTCTTCCAGTCTTAATGGACTGGCTTTGTATAGGGAAAGACCTTTACCAGTCAGCCTGGTTAGAGATTCTGAGGGTCTCTGCAACCTTCTCTGGAGATGTGTCTTGTCTGGGTTTGTGTGTAATTTCCCAATTAGAGAAGTTTGCTAATTTCTTTTTCAAGAGTTTGTGATTACTGCTCTTTCTGGTGACACTCTACAGTACTATAGGTTCTCCGGTACAGCAAGAAAACATCAAATTCTTTTGTTCTCTGTAACCCCAGTTGTCGAAAGTATGCCAGTTTCCCATTAGAGCCTGTGTCAAGCAAAACAGAAACTAGTCTCTCAGGCAGCCCTCTGAAAAACTGGAACACTGGATATGCATTCACTCTTCTCTTTCCCTCCCAAAGGAGAAGCTCTGAGTAGGTCGTTTTCTCCCAATTCATTGAGCTGTGCCAGCCTGGGGAAAGGCTAAGAACAGCAAAATAAAATGACTTTTCTTACCTGTTTTAATTCTGCTGTTCTTCACTTTGCATTTGCCTAGGGGTACTGTGGTTTTTTAACTGGTTTCTGGAGGTCTCATAAAGGCTTTTTGCACCATATATTGTTGGTAAGTCTGTGGGGGGTGGGCAGGGAATGAGGTCTGGGGCTTCCTATTTTGTAATCTTACTTACATCACCTCCCAGGAAGATCAAATTTTATACTTATCAGTGTATGACAGTAGAAATGTCTAGAAATGTCATTGTATTGGGGGGGGTTCAGTAGACAAGGTGCCATATCTGTTTCTATCACTAATGATATAACTGCTAAATTATAAAAACGTAAAGTGGTGCTAAAATAGAGATTGTAGTAGCATATTTTTGAAACTTTAAAATCTGTAGGAATTTATTGCTTAGCTTCTGCCTACTTTCAGGGTATTAATACTAGAGAAATTTCCTCTAATACTTTCCTTTTACTTTTTTTTTTTTTTTTTTTTTTTAGATGGAGCTCTATTCTTCGCCCAGGATAGAGGGCAGAGGGCAGTGATGCAGTCTCAGCTTACCACAACTTCTGCCTCCCAGGTTCAAGCAATTCTCCTGTCTCAGCCTTCTGAGTAGTTGGGATTACAGGTGCATGCCACCATGCCTGGTTAATTTTTTGTATTTTTAGTGGAGATGGGGTTTCACCATGTTGGCCAGGCCGGTCTCAAACTCCTGACCCCAGATGATCCTCCTGCCTTGGCCTCCCAAAGTGCTGGGATTATGGGCATGAGCCACTGCACCCAGCCTCTAATACTTTTCTGATTATGAACCTGATGAATGCTTAGTACAATATATATGTAAATCATCTGTAATTCATTCAGCATGAGTAATTACTGTTAACATTTTAGAGTATTTTCTTTACATTTTGTATGTATCTGTATAATGTATTCAAAATTGTGTATGTTTAAATGTTCCCTATACACAGATCTGTTTTCTGTCTGATTACCAGGCTTTATATAATAAACCTTTTTTCATGTTAAGCATTCACTGGTTTTTCAATATCTACATATTTTCCTAATATATTGCTGTAATGTGCCACATTTGATGATGTAACCATATCTCATATTTCTGTTTTGGGAGGTTATTATAAATATGGGGCCATGAAAATGTTTGTAGAAATATTCTATATGCTTTTAAAATATCCTGTTTTCTTCAAATAGATTGCTGGAGATGGAATTTCTAGGTCAAAGAAGAGTATGGACATAAATGATTTTAGAACTTTTTCTGCCTTTGCCAGTTACTTTTGAAAAAGTGTGAGAGTTACATTGCTTTTGTTTCTCATGAATGCTATCTTTTAAAAATTTTAGCTAACTTGATAGGTAAAATTTTATTTGTATTTCTTTGAACATTAATTCTGCTTCTGTGGCTTGTTTATTCTTATCCCCTTTGCCCTTTTCGTTATTGTGATATTGGAAATGTTCCTTTCAATTAGTTTTTACTCTTTATTTATTAAGAGTGTTAATACTTTTTTAGATTTGTGGTAAATATTTTCCCCTGATTCGTAGTCTGTATAGCTTTTAATTGTCTTATGTTCTTGTGGGTTGAAACTTGTATTTAGTCAAATTTGTACAACTTTCTTTAGTAACTTTTTCCCTTTGCTGTTGTGCCTGCAGTCACACACCATCCAGATATTAGATAAATCACCTAGATTTTAAATTTTCTATATATGTACAAGTTTCTGACTATATTGTTTTCCTTCTCTGTGAATAACCTCTTTTAACATTTTTTTGAAGGGCAAATTTACTGGCAATAAATTCCCTCAGTTTTTGTTTGCATGAAAAAGTCTTTATTTTTTCTTCACTTTTGAAGGATAACTTTGCTGAATGTAGAAATCTAAGTTGGTGGGTTCCCCCCATTTAACACATTAAATATTTTTCTCCATTCTCTTCTTGCATGGTTTCTAACAAAATATCTGCTGCAACTTTCATCCTGTAGGTAAGATGTTTCCTTCCTTTTGGCTTCTTTCAAAATTTCTTATTTGACTTTGGTTTTCAGCAGTATAAATATGATGGCCTAGGTGTAGGTATTTTTGACATTTATTCTGCTTAGTGGTGGTCTCTAAGCTTCCTAGATTGGTATTTTGGTGTCTGTCATTTATTTTGGAAAATTCTTGGTCATTATTACTTCAACATTTCTTTTGCTTCATTCTTTCTTCCCCTTCTGGTATTCAGTTACATACATGTTGCACCTTTGCAATGATTCCACAGTTCTTGGAAGGTCACTGCTGCCGCTCCTTCCTATTCCTCCTCTTCCTTGTTCTCCTCCTCCTCTCCTTTTCTTCTCCTCATCCTTCTTTGGCCACCTCCCGCTCTGTTTTCTTCTCACTCTTTGCATTTTTATTTGGAAAGTGTCTATTGAGCTATCTTTGAGTTCTCTGATTCTTTCTTCAGCCATGAGTAGTCTCCTTATGAGTCCATCAAAAACATTCTTCATTTCCATTTGTCTTTTTGATTTCTAGCAATTCCTTTAGATCCTCTCTTACAGTTTCCATTTCCCTGTTGATGTTACCTATCTGTTCTTGCATATTGTCTACTTTGCCCATCAGTGTTCTTAACATATTGTGATGCTTAATTTTAGGTGTCAACTTGACTGGAGAAGGGGTACCCAGATAGCTAGAAAAGCATTATTTTTGGTGTTCCAAAATGTCTATGAGGGTGTTCCTGGAAGAGATTGGCATTTGAATCAGCAGACTGAGTAAGAAAAATCTGTCCTGCCCCAGTATTGACAGGCACCATTCAATCAGCTGAGGTCCCAGATACAACCAAATTAGAGAGGAAAGACGAATTCATATTCTTTCTTTCTCTCCCCTTCTCTCTCTTCTTTCCTCCCTCTCCCTCTCTTTTTCCCTCTCTCCCTCTCTTCTAGAGCTGAGACATTCATCTGCTTCTAATCTTGAACATCAAAACTCCAGGTTCTTGGCTGGGTGTGGTGGCTCATGCCTGTAATCCCAGCACTTTGGGAGGCCAAGGCACGCAGATCACTTGAGGTCAGGAGTTTGAAACCAGCCTGACCAACATGGTAAAACTCCGTCTCTACTAAAAATACAAAAAATTAAGCCAGGTGTGGTGGTGGGCGCCTGTAATCCCAGCTACTTGTAATCCCAGCTACTTGGGAGGCTGAGACAGGAGAATCGCTTGAACCCGGGAGGTGGAGGTTGCAGTGAGCTGAGATCACACCACTACACTCCAGCCTGGGCAACACAGTAAGACTCCATCTCAAAAAAAAAAAAAACCCCAAAAAACAAAAAACTCCAGGTTCTCCATCCTAGAAATTCTGGGTCTTGTACCTGCAGTCCCCCAGTTTCTTAGGCCTTTGGCCTTGGACTAAGAGTTACATTTTTGGCTCTTCTGATTCTCAGGCTTTTGAACTTGGACTGAGCCATGCTACTAGCTTCCCTGGTTCTCCAGCTTGCAGACTGGGACTTCCCAGTCTCCATAATCCGATTTAATTCCCTTAATGAATCCCCTCTTGTCCATCTATTTATCCTATTGGTTCTGTTTCTCAGGAGAACCCTAATATACTTATTAATCATAGTTATTTTAAATTTCCTATCTGATAAGTCCAATATGTATCTGGTTCTATTATTACTTTGCCTCTTCAAACGGTTTTCTCTTGCCTTTTAGCGTGCCTTGTAATTTTCATTGAAAGCTGAAAATGATGGTTTGGGTAATAGACCTTTAGTGTAAGGTTTTATGTTAATCTAGGCTTGATTAATCACAGACTGCCGTTGGCCTGTGTTTAGTGTTTGCTGTAGCTGTAGGTGCCAGAGGCTTCAAATTCCTCTGGCGTCATTGTTTTAGTCTCCCCTGTTCTCTATCTGAGACCTCCTCAGATAGAGTTTGCATCTTGTAGCTCTGTTAGATATAATCTAATGTAATCTGTTATTTTACTGGTGAGATATGGTGCTAAGGTGTAGGGAAGGGGAAGCATTCTATAATCTTATGACTAAATACCAGTTTCTTAGTGGGCTTGCATTCATGGCCTATGACCTTCACAAGTTTTTGTTAGCTTTTATTTTCTTTAAAAAAAAAAAAAAAAAAAAAAAAAAAAAAACTCCCATAAATGAGATAGGAAGGCTAGAGGGGCCAGAGTAGGAGAAATGTCCTTCCCTCAGGTGGATAAGGCTCTGGTAAAGTGTTTTTGGATTCCACCCTGGAGAGTAGGCCTTTATTTTTGAAACTCCTCTGGGTATATTTCATAATAGTTACCATTAGGGATGAAATATTTGTGTCCTCCCCCACACCCCACCAAATTTATATGTAGAAGCCCCAATACCCAGTATGAGTGTGTATGGTAGGATGTGTGCAGAGGTATTGGAAAATTCAGGTTCCCAAAAGTTTGGTCTTAGTGAAGTCCTCAGAGGTCTTCTTGAATCTCTCCTTTTCTTCACCGAAGGCTCACTGACGTCATCCATCCTCCTAATGGAGGTCAAAGCATTAAAGTCATTTTTCTCCCTAGGAGTGTCTCCCCCATTGCCAAATTGCCAGGCTAGTATTAGAGAGAAATGTTCTCCCAGAATTTCATTGTTATGGTTTTTTTTTTTTTTTTAAACCTTATTATGACTTTAATGTTGAAATTTCTGTTTTGGACTTTTTAGCATGACACATACACACACCTCTCATTTTATTTTATTTTCATTGCTTTTTAAACTCCCATGTCCAATGTCTATTTTAATCTTATGTTTGGCAGCCTGAAACATTTTATTTCTAAAATTGATTCTCTAATTATACAACATCTACATGGCTTGTAATGACATCAGTAGAGCAGAGTCTAGAATCTAACTCAAGGTTTTCGTTTTGTTTTTTAAGAGTAAGTAACTTATTTTAATCAATGTAGTAAGAGGAGATTGAAAGGTACCAGGATGTGTGAAAGTGAATGGTTGCTCCTTCTCCCCATCTCCTCCTCTTCCTCCCACTCCTCTCCTCTTCTTCCTCCCCCTGCTTTCCTCTTCCTCCTCCCCCAACCCTTCTTCCTTCTACTCTTCCTCCTCTGCTTACTCCTTCATCTTATCTCATCCCTCACTAAAAAGAGTTATACTAGCATTGGAAGTATTCCTTAATGGCTATACTTTTCAGATATTATAACTTCAGAATTTTCTAGCTGATAACAGGATTCTAGGGCAAATGTCATATAGGATATGGCTCTTCGAGTACCAACATGGCAAGAAATTTATTTCCTCTATTGAAGACACATTGATTTTCAGCTGTACTGAAAAACTCACAGTCTTCCAGTATTGATAAATAGCAAAAACTGACTTCACATAATAACACTTTTATTTACCTAGCCTTGTGGCCCTCTGATTTTGTTAGATGATCCTATGGCTGAAGAATGCACCAGGACTAATGCTTGGACAAATAGTAAGTCTCCGTTTTCTTTATAGTAGATGCTTCTACATAAAATTCCAGTTTGGGCAGTAACTTGAGTAGGCAGCTGTTCATGTGACACAGCGTAACGCACACTAAGCACAGTGACAGCTCCAGACGATAGTCTACTCAGGAGTTTCCAAGTGGACTGATAATCTACTGGATATTCTCATCTGGAATTGTCTCCTAAGCTGAGTGGTTAATCTATAGAGGCCCATGATTAAACAATGTTGTTTCTGGAAAGAAAAACAGAAATTGTTATTATTTGGTGAGTACTTGCTGTCTGCCAGGCCCTGCACTAAGGGCTTTTTATGTGTTATTTTTGTTTAATCGCCGCAGCATATCTAAAGGGTGTCATCCTTCTTTTCCCGTGAAGACACTGAAGGTCTAACAGCTAATAAGTGAAGCTGGTGATATGTCCTGTTGTAGCTACTAACATCTATCAGCTCCATCATACAGACACACTTTATCAGATTGGGTGGCCAGGCAAGTGACCACTGAGAGAATGGTGCACAGGGGAAGTAAGTAGTGACTGAGAACACAGGCTGGACAAAGATCACTTTCTTATATGAGTCTGCAGTTCTTGAAATAACACCTAACAGATATGGCACTAACAGTGACTGGTAGCCTTACCCAAACGTGATATTTTGCTTTTGCCTTTATATCATGGTTTGAATTTACAAACTTCATTTCTTTTTCTTTTTTTTTTGAGATGGAGTCTCACTTTTGTCGCCCAGACTGGAGTGCAGTGGCATGATCTCAGTTCACTGCAACCTCTGCCTCCCGAGTTCAAGCGATTCTCATGCCTCAGCCTCCTAAGTAGCTGGGATTACAGGCATGTGCCACCACGCCAGGCTTATTTTTGTATTTCTTTTTTTAGTAGAGACAGAGTTTCACCATGTTGACCAGGAAGGTCTTGAACTCCTGACAAACTTCAGATGGGGCCATTGCCTTAAGTGTATGATGCCCACTGTTGAGGTAAACTACCACATGGTACTTGGATGAGGATCTGATGTTTCACCAAACCAGAAATTTCCCAGGCAAAGTGAATGGAACCAGAGAGACTGTGGATTCAGACGTTTCCTATGTAGTCATACTTCTGAACGGGTAGTCACAGTGTGTTCAAGGGTAAATGATAGCTAAATTATCACCCGTCTTTAAATGTTTTCACTTTAACAGGGTTACCAAATCGTGCTTTAAACTTGAATTTCTATCAAGCTTCAGAACCACAAATGTTTTCTTAGAATTTTTCCAAGATTATCTGAATCAGTGAGTCCTTTAACTCACTTCTCCCGGTATCAAAACTCTTTTAAGTCTTTCTTCTGCCAAAGGTGAGAGGCTATGCTATTGCCCTCTAGTGCTGATTCTCCTTTCCATTTTCCAATGCACCCTACTGTTTTCTGTCTCCCTTTGCAATTCAACAGAAAGAGAAATCACGAGGCAGTATGAAATGAAGGACTTTTCTGGGCTGATTTTCCTTTTGAATCAGAATGGAAATGTATGGTCATAGTGCTTTCCATGAGGTATTTAGAAGTTTCCAGTCAATCACTGCTCTTATCAGGGGTTCTTAAAGGCTTTGGGAAATACTAGGTTAGCTCTCTTACAATATAGACTGCCCTTTGTTACAGGGACATTTTCTTTTTGCAGATTTTTTTTTTTTCTTAAACAGAGAAAATAGAGATATGAAATTATTTCCCTAATCTCTACAATAATAAACCAAACCATAATTATTTCTATTCTATATTTTAAACTTCTAAATTTCACTGACAATGCATAGCAATTGTAGTAATTTTTTAAAAAATAGAGAGGAGCTTACAAATAACAAAAACCTCTGTAATCCCATCACCCAGAGATGAGTTCTAGCCCCATTCATCTCACAAGTTCTGTGCCACTATTGCATTTCATGTTGCCTATTCATATTAAGAGAATAGCATTACTTTTATTATGATGATGATTTATAAACAATTTCCCTGAGTTAATTCCCAGACATTTTACAATTTTGGCCATAATTGGAAGTCAGAATTTTATCTTCTCAGTTGGAAAGTAGAGAGAAGAGAAAGGTATAACAGTGAAAAAATTTTTCTTAGATGTGTATTTGTGTTGCATTGTTCTAATTTCAAAACAGAGGAAGTCTTGAACTCCCGCTTTCATGGTGCTTTCTTGGAAATAAATAGAATTGTTTTCCCGAGAAAACATTGGAAAACTTTCTAGTAATAGCAGGAGGAATATGAGAGTAGGAAATGGAAAGTTGAAGAATTTTAATTTGGAAACTGCCACCCTTTGGAACACAGAAGAGCTGGTCATGGGATTGGCCCTAGGCTTTACTTGTCCTCAACAGGGGCATTGATAAGGGGAAAACAAAGCGAGGTCTTGGAGCCACAAGTCAAGGTCTTGGGAAAGCTCGGCAACATGGTGTAAGTCTCTTGTGATAGCTACCTTTATGCTTACTGCTTTCTATTGGCAAACATCTCTCATCTTTTGCTGATGCACTGAGATCCCATCAGTAGACAGAGAAAGAACGGGTGAGTCAGAAGCAATCAGCCAGCACACAAATGGGTGTGGACATGTCACCACCAACAACCCACACAGAGTGGCTGGCTACAGCGTTCACCCTTAGGATCTCCTAATGAACACAGTTAACAGTAGTTGGAGCTTTGTCTCTGATGTCCTCTTGCAGTCATCTGCCTTATTTGCTGATTGATTTCTGTTCTTGAAACTCTGAACAGGAAGCCTTCTGTTGACTCATCCCTGCTTTTCAGACTGAAAGCACTTGTAATTTTATCTACCATGTATAGTCTCTAAAAATTTATTTTGACGCTATGCTGTATCAAAAGCAATTTAAGAAAGTAGGAAAGTAGGAAATATAACAACCAAAACCAAACAAAACAGTGACACTAAATATATACATATATAGCTGTACCCTAGACTTATCCTAGATTGACCAGCTAGATGATCTTGATTCAGTAAAGACAAGTTTTCTTAACTTGTCTTTACTGTCAACAAGATGGTAAACTTGTCTTTATGTCAACAAGAAAAAAGTCAATTAGAAATTCTTGGAAAAACAGAAATTTGCAAATGAAGTCCCAATTTAATATGAGGTAAACTGAAATGTGACAGAATTCTGCATAATTGATGGCATATAAGAAAAAAGAATACATTGGAACTTGACACTTACAGCTGGTATGGTGATTACAGACTATATCTCCTTTAACTGATTTAGTTTCACTATCTAGAATTGCACTGAATAAAATATTTACCTCATTGTAATACTGAAAATATTTTATTAGTTTTCATTTTTCATAATTAACCTGTATGCAAAGCATGGAAGATAAATTATATTTACTGAACAAAATGGAAATATTCTAAAACTTGATGTTGCAAAATAATGCTTATAATAGGTGATAAAATGTGAGAGAGGGGGCTGGAGGTGGAATGGAGTACAAGAGCATATGTTTTCTTCTGTTTCATAGTGGATAGTTGAAATGGTACTCTTTAGTCTTGATACATAGAGAAGTAGAGATTTAGGAATATGATTACATGATTAAGGTGACAAAGATTATATATCTGAAGAGGACAGAGGGGAAAGGAGATGCTGTGTCTCAAAATTGTTTTCTCCTCTAGCAGGGAATCAATATACAGTTGACCCTTGAACAACATGGGTTTGAATTCAGGAGTCCACTTATATCCCAGTCTTTTTTTAAACCAAACATGAATTGAAAATACAGTATTCCCAGGATGCAAAGCCTGTGTGTAGGGAGGGCTGGCTTTGCACATACGCAGATTCTGCCGGTGGACTGTGGTACTTGAGTATGCCTGGATTTTGGTATATGCAAGAGGTCCTGGAACCAATCCCCCAAGTAAGTATACTGAGGGGCTACTGTGGATTGTTTAAAGTTTGTAGAGGTATATGGGAGTTAGGCAGGCTTGTACTTTCATACTATGTTATTGTTTAATTTCTGTTTTGTTTTTTTTTTTAAATCCATGTACATCTTTTGAAACTGGAAAAAAAAAAGTGGTCAGATGATTTACAAGAAACTTTGATTAACAATTATACTAGCAAAACTTTGTTAAATTTCCCTA
>NW_012102543.1:1874349-1876653 GCF_000951045.1 Mandrillus leucophaeus | reverse complement strand
TTTCCTTTGAGTGTTCTCATTGTAACTCATTATTAAACTAGCAGACTTCATTGCAGTGAATTTTTCTTAAATAACTTAATTGCAGGGCCTTTCGCAGGTCATTTTGTGCTCCTACTTACTGCTTGGAGGTGGTACAAAGTCAGCAGCTCAAGAGACAGACCCGCCACCCATGATCTCTCCTCCAAGTTCTCAGGATGTTCAGAAAGTTAAAATTTCACTCTATCAGATTTCCATCTGGCTTGGCAATCAATGCCGGATTAGCTCCAAATACTCTTTCCAAGTCTCCTGAAGGATGTGCTAGCCTCTGTATTGAGTTCTACTTCGGGATCACACCATGTCTGCGTGCAAGAATGACATATCTGAGTGACTGCCACTAAACCCACATGGTGGAAGTGTTTGCTTATCCTGCTATGTGATGCTGGCTATCTTATCGCCAGTTTATGAGGTTTTTTTTTTTTTCTTTTGCTTTTCTTCCATGTAAGTATTTCCAAAGCAGAGGCATTGGCTTGCAGAAGGTGTGTCTGCAATCAGTCCAGCTTCCCCAGATGTGCTGAGGCTTCAACAAGGGTTTTTAAAACTTGTGCTAGAATACTCATCTTCAGAAAATTTTTAAAGTTGATGCAATGTAATAGCTGCCAATTGGGCATACATTTTGAGGTAGTTTTCTTTAATGGGAGTATATGCTCATCCACACTCTGTTTCCAGTGTTAAATATTTTAAGACAGCTGGTTAGAGTTGAGGGTGTCTTTTTTTGGTTATAAAATGATGACAGAACTCTAAAATCACATGATTGTTTATCAGCATTAAAAACATTCTTTTATATCCTGTGGAATAGGTATATAAAGGGTTTTTTTGTTTGTTTGGTTTTTGTCTACTGTTATTTAAGAGTATCATAAAACCTGAGAAAGAAAAACTTAATTAGTGGTCATCTAGTCTAATTCTCTCGTTTGACAGATAAATTGAGGTTCAGAGAGATTAAGTCACTCACTTATGGACCTATAGCTAGTGAATGGCCCTGAAATTGTTTCCCAGTCATGGTTAGAGGAACAACTTTGTCGGAGACCTGACTGGTACTTTGGACTATGTGATGTTGTGCCAATTATCTAACACTTCTGGACCTCAGTTTCTTTACTTGTATTATGGATTATTGTGAATATTATATTAGACTACATCCAGCAATGCTATTAACCCAGTGCCTACTATCAAATAAGTAGTTAATTTATGTTAGCCAGTTCACAGCTGCACTTATTTTTATCTTTTTTTGTTTTTTGAGACAAAGTCTCACTCTGTTGCCCAGGCTGGAGTGCAGTGGCGTGATCTTGGCTCACTGCAACTTCTACCTCCTGGGCTCAATGGATTCTTGTGCCTCAGCCTCCCAAGTAACCAGGACTACAGATGCCACCATGCCCGGCTAATTTTTGTATTTTTAGTAGAGATGGGGTTTTGTCATGTTGGCCAGGTTGGTCTTGAACTCCTGATCTCAAGTGATCCGCCTGCCTTAGCCTCCCACAGTACTGGGATTACAGGCGTGAGCCACCGCACCCTGCCGCTGTGCTTATTTTCAATCCTCTTATCTCAGGGATCTTAGTAACCAGAGCAGAACGGCAGTTTTTCAGCTTTTACAATGCCTTTGTTTAGAAGCCTTGTATATGTAAATCTGCTCCATCATTTAAAAGTTCTCCTAATGCAATTTGGAAGGGTTTAATATGGAAGAAGAGCAGGGACTTTGGGAGGGAGTCCAATGATAACTTGTCACATGTTAGTTGTTTTAGAAGCCGAATAGGTAGTTTTTACCTTACTGGTGCACTCTCATTTAACTGTGAGGTATCCTGGCACTTCAAACAGGTACCATATAGTACCTGTTTTGTGTTTTAAACCTGGTACTGTTTAGAACACATGCTTCAGAGAGTGGTCTGTGTTTCGCTGCCACCCAGTTAAGGCATGTGTTACTTCTTGTTGTGGATGGAATGCCTGTGAGCCCTAGGTTCCTATGTTGAAGCCCTAACCCCCAGTGTGGTGGTATTTGGAGTTGAGGCCTTTGGGAGGTGGGTAGGGTTAGGTTAGATCATGATGGCGGGGCCCTCATGATGGGATTCACGGCCTTATAATAAGGAAGAGTGCGCACTCCCTCTCCATGTGAACACAGAGGAAAGGCCATGTAAGGACTTGGCAGAAATGTGGCCATCTGCAAGCCCAGAAGAGAGGCCTCCCTAGAAGCCAAACACTGCCTGATCTTGATCTTGGACTTTCCAGGCTTGAGAACTATGTTCTGTTGTTTAAGCCACTCAGTCTATGATATTTTGT
>NW_012102543.1:1870674-1874299 GCF_000951045.1 Mandrillus leucophaeus | reverse complement strand
CAGGAGGAATATGAGAGTAGGAAATGGAAAGTTGAAGAATTTTAATTTGGAAACTGCCACCCTTTGGAACACAGAAGAGCTGGTCATGGGATTGGCCCTAGGCTTTACTTGTCCTCAACAGGGGCATTGATAAGGGGAAAACAAAGCGAGGTCTTGGAGCCACAAGTCAAGGTCTTGGGAAAGCTCGGCAACATGGTGTAAGTCTCTTGTGATAGCTACCTTTATGCTTACTGCTTTCTATTGGCAAACATCTCTCATCTTTTGCTGATGCACTGAGATCCCATCAGTAGACAGAGAAAGAACGGGTGAGTCAGAAGCAATCAGCCAGCACACAAATGGGTGTGGACATGTCACCACCAACAACCCACACAGAGTGGCTGGCTACAGCGTTCACCCTTAGGATCTCCTAATGAACACAGTTAACAGTAGTTGGAGCTTTGTCTCTGATGTCCTCTTGCAGTCATCTGCCTTATTTGCTGATTGATTTCTGTTCTTGAAACTCTGAACAGGAAGCCTTCTGTTGACTCATCCCTGCTTTTCAGACTGAAAGCACTTGTAATTTTATCTACCATGTATAGTCTCTAAAAATTTATTTTGACGCTATGCTGTATCAAAAGCAATTTAAGAAAGTAGGAAAGTAGGAAATATAACAACCAAAACCAAACAAAACAGTGACACTAAATATATACATATATAGCTGTACCCTAGACTTATCCTAGATTGACCAGCTAGATGATCTTGATTCAGTAAAGACAAGTTTTCTTAACTTGTCTTTACTGTCAACAAGATGGTAAACTTGTCTTTATGTCAACAAGAAAAAAGTCAATTAGAAATTCTTGGAAAAACAGAAATTTGCAAATGAAGTCCCAATTTAATATGAGGTAAACTGAAATGTGACAGAATTCTGCATAATTGATGGCATATAAGAAAAAAGAATACATTGGAACTTGACACTTACAGCTGGTATGGTGATTACAGACTATATCTCCTTTAACTGATTTAGTTTCACTATCTAGAATTGCACTGAATAAAATATTTACCTCATTGTAATACTGAAAATATTTTATTAGTTTTCATTTTTCATAATTAACCTGTATGCAAAGCATGGAAGATAAATTATATTTACTGAACAAAATGGAAATATTCTAAAACTTGATGTTGCAAAATAATGCTTATAATAGGTGATAAAATGTGAGAGAGGGGGCTGGAGGTGGAATGGAGTACAAGAGCATATGTTTTCTTCTGTTTCATAGTGGATAGTTGAAATGGTACTCTTTAGTCTTGATACATAGAGAAGTAGAGATTTAGGAATATGATTACATGATTAAGGTGACAAAGATTATATATCTGAAGAGGACAGAGGGGAAAGGAGATGCTGTGTCTCAAAATTGTTTTCTCCTCTAGCAGGGAATCAATATACAGTTGACCCTTGAACAACATGGGTTTGAATTCAGGAGTCCACTTATATCCCAGTCTTTTTTTAAACCAAACATGAATTGAAAATACAGTATTCCCAGGATGCAAAGCCTGTGTGTAGGGAGGGCTGGCTTTGCACATACGCAGATTCTGCCGGTGGACTGTGGGACTTGAGTATGCCTGGATTTTGGTATATGCAAGAGGTCCTGGAACCAATCCCCCAAGTAAGTATACTGAGGGGCTACTGTGGATTGTTTAAAGTTTGTAGAGGTATATGGGAGTTAGGCAGGCTTGTACTTTCATACTATGTTATTGTTTAATTTCTGTTTTGTTTTTTTTTTTAAATCCATGTACATCTTTTGAAACTGGAAAAAAAAAAGTGGTCAGATGATTTACAAGAAACTTTGATTAACAATTATACTAGCAAAACTTTGTTAAATTTCCCTAGGAGAAGACACAGTCTCAAATGCAGTGGAAAAAGCAATAAGCAAAATCTGCCTGCTTCCACGTTGTTTTCAAGGAGAGTGCCTGAACAAAATGGTACCATTTAGACAATAAATAGATTGGCACCGATTGTAGACAAGCGCAAGCGAAAAGAAAACAGGACTGGCACTATTCGCATGAGGGCAATTTCAAGGCAAAAAGCATTAAGTGGACAAACGGTGATATTTTGTAATGGTAAGGGTTAGACTCCACCAAAAATTTATACAGCATGGTTCTTTACATATGGAAAATTAGCATTGAAATTGTAAAGCAACAACTGTTAGGAGATAAAAGAATTAAAGAATAAAGCAAAAAATATTAGTACTTAGAAAATTAGAATAGCCAATGGTATAATTTAAGGTATAAAAATAAAACATATTTAAACAAAAGTCTGCACCTGCAAAGGAAACTTGAAAGACATCCTCTTGAGGATGGGGTGTGTGTGGAGGTGAAAGGGGTACAGATGGTTTATCCTAATTGTAGGTTTTAATCACTTTCTTGTAGAAGGAAGGAAAAGTTTTCTTTCTGTGACACCATCTCATTGTAAAATCCCGTCAAATTGAAAACTTTGAGATAAAAGTATTATCAGGAGTTACTGCCATGACTTTTAGTATGTGAGCTATAAATCTGTTCTTACCACTAAGTCACTGAGAACAAAGGCTGCTGATTTTCCCAACTTAGTAAAACAGAGCGACCTGACCAAAAAATGAAAAACATTTTTATGGACTTTCATTCTCCTTCGTGCAACCCTAATGTCCTTCCTGCCTCTATACTTTCTAGTCTATCTAAGAAATTCTAGACGGATGATTTACTTTCTCTGAGGGAAGCTAAGATTGAGGGCAAAAGGAGATCTGCTAGGTACCTGTGCAAATGTCGGGTGGGACAGTGAATAGAAAGGAGGCGTGCAGGGGACCGAGAAAGATGCTTTGGGCATCACAAACCGCTTTTCCAGCTCTAGAGACTTGGTAAAAGTCTTTGGAGTTACATCTAAGTCAGAAGAGTACATTTTGTTTATCCCCCCAAAAAACCTCCTGGTGTATACCTTTTAATCAAATAGCATTGTGATCTTGTCACAATATATGGACAACAGATATTTTCAGTTCATTTGATACTTAACATAGAACATGTTAATGTGCCTTTTACCAAAAACCTGTAAAGGAGTTTAATAATGGATAACTAGAATGAACGTAAGTGGTAGCAGGTCCTTACTCTCATCACCCCTCCCACTATTCATAATGTACTGATTTGAAATGTTCGTGAAATCAATACAGACAAATTAACTCAGTGAGCAGCTTCTCCCCAATCTCTTGCTGCAGTGATGAGAAGCCTCATTCTGGATCTACTTGTTCCCAGATGGTAGACAAGGCTTATTCTAACCCATGGACTGAAAACAAGGCAGACCAGCAGTCGGAATCTTCCCTGCTTAGTGTAAGATCTCAAAGAATTAGATTCCCTAGCATGAGGAATTTTTCTTCCTGGATTTTTTAAATGCCACTATTCGGCAGTGATTAAATAGCAAGTTCAAGTGATTAAATCTGGTCCAACACTATACTTTTCCTTTAAAATTGCTATCAGGTTTTGTAAGTAAGGAAGTGGAGGCATTTTTGTAAGTGCATTAACTCTCAAAGCCCACAAAAGTATGTTTTTAAACTTATGGCTCAAGTTGTGTGGATACGATTTCAGACCCACAGAGGTTCTTCCAATGTGTCTAATGTCCAGGACAGTG
>NW_012102543.1:1867562-1868964 GCF_000951045.1 Mandrillus leucophaeus | reverse complement strand
TTAGGAATGCAGTGTCCTGATCCTGCCCTCCAGATTCTGATTCAGTTAGTCTGGAGTGAGCCTTGGAAATCTGCATTTTATTTAGCATTATCTCCTGGGGACTTGGGGGCTCCCCAAAGTTTGAGAACCACTGCTAAGGGCTATTGTGTTTCTACAGGCAAACCTATTTTTCTGCTTTTGTTTTATGTCATTCAAAGTAGGAGCTTAAGAATTTATTTTTGGTGAAACTAGAACACTGTCTTCAAATTAATAAGAGCCTTGTTGTGTAGGAGAAATATTCTCTTCAAAATCCCTCCACGAAATTGATCTCAAAAAGACTGGCCGAGTCAAATGCTAAACAGATCTGTCCTGTACCTGGCTGCCACCTGTCAAAATTGCTGACCTTACGCTTATGTATTCAAATGCTTCCTGGAAGTCAAAACATATTTTCAAAAGTTTCTAGTGGAAAAGAACTAAGCCTGTCGCTTGGTTTTAAAAGGTGGAAATTGAGATAAGACAGAATGGTTGAGATTAATTTCACATCAAAAGAATAGAGGTGAGAAGAGAATAGCAATTTCCATAACTTCTATCATTTATCTTTTAGGTTGAGGATGTTGTGAAATAATCCTTCCCTTCCCAACCAACATGAAGATGACTGATACACCCATCCTACTGAAGGATTCCTGCTGTGTCAGAGATTACATTATTTTAATTCCTTATAGAAATATAAAGAGTATAACCTTAAAAAAACTGGGAATTGTTAAATTAGACATTGGATTTGGGGGGCTATTGTTTGGGAGGTTTTGTTTTGTTTTTCCTTCTTTCATAACAGTTCACTCGATTAGCTGTACCAGAGACATCTTTGACTGGAAAGGTGGAGGAGTCACTGTACTTGAAGATGAGGGTTCTACACCTTGGCCTGACAATTTTGAGATTCTTGCTTCTAAAATAAGATGGAACCTGAAAGATGGGATGATTCTGGCATACTAAGTATTTGACTTTAATTGGAATAATTGAACGTCCCTTGAATTTTTTTTCTCATTGGTATTGGATTCTGTTGTCTTTACTTATAGAAATTTATTTTCCTTCCATTCTTGGTTCAAAGAATGAACCACAGTTGGTGGTCAGAGTTGGTGGTTGGACAAACCAAACCACCAACTGTCCATGCATGGTCTTCTTTCATTTTACTTGTATTTGAAATGAAAACCTGTGAGCGCAATGCCTAATCTAAGAATCAGAACATTATTCTCTTATACCTCTATCTCTGTAATTCTCCTTTATCTTACTCCTTTGCCTCCCTATCCCTCTGCCACCAGAGGTAACCAGCATTCTGAACATTGTTTATCATTCTCTTGCTTCACCCCTAGGTATCTACATGTATGCTTAAGCAATACATTGTTTCATTTTGCCTGGCTTTGAACTT
>NW_012102543.1:1865054-1867512 GCF_000951045.1 Mandrillus leucophaeus | reverse complement strand
TTAATTCCTTATAGAAATATAAAGAGTATAACCTTAAAAAAACTGGGAATTGTTAAATTAGACATTGGATTTGGGGGGCTATTGTTTGGGAGGTTTTGTTTTGTTTTTCCTTCTTTCATAACAGTTCACTCGATTAGCTGTACTAGAGACATCTTTGACTGGAAAGGTGGAGGAGTCACTGTACTTGAAGATGAGGGTTCTACACCTTGGCCTGACAATTTTGAGATTCTTGCTTCTAAAATAAGATGGAACCTGAAAGATGGGATGATTCTGGCATACTAAGTATTTGACTTTAATTGGAATAATTGAACGTCCCTTGAATTTTTTTTCTCATTGGTATTGGATTCTGTTGTCTTTACTTATAGAAATTTATTTTCCTTCCATTCTTGGTTCAAAGAATGAACCACAGTTGGTGGTCAGAGTTGGTGGTTGGACAAACCAAACCACCAACTGTCCATGCATGGTCTTCTTTCATTTTACTTGTATTTGAAATGAAAACCTGTGAGCGCAATGCCTAATCTAAGAATCAGAACATTATTCTCTTATACCTCTATCTCTGTAATTCTCCTTTATCTTACTCCTTTGCCTCCCTATCCCTCTGCCACCAGAGGTAACCAGCATTCTGAACATTGTTTATCATTCTCTTGCTTCACCCCTAGGTATCTACATGTATGCTTAAGCAATACATTGTTTCATTTTGCCTGGCTTTGAACTTTATGAAGAGGTATCATCCCTGGCTTATATGGTGTCTTGAGACTTGCTTTTTCACTCAGCCTTATGTTACTAAGATTCATCCATGCTGTCATTGCTATGTAGTATTTTTATTTGTGCTTATACTGCAGTTTTCTATAAATATTAGTATAGCTTATACTATGATTTATCAATACTCGTGTCATTGGGCATTCAGGGTGTTTCCTGTTTTTGTATCTATGAGCAGAGCTGTTTGTAAGCATTTGCGTCTCCTGGCTTGCATGTCCCGAGGTTTCCGTTGTGTATATACTTAAAGGAAGAACGGCAACCACTGCTGTGTTGTGGTGTATGAAATCATTCAACTTTACAAAAGAATGTGAAAGGGCTTCCAGGGTCGCTGTATCCATTTCCACTCCCACCAGACATGCAGAAAAGATCTTGTCAGTTCACATCTTCGTCAAGTCTTTGTATTTTCAGACATCAATTTTTTTGCCAATTTTGTGTTTGTAAATCTGATATACTTCTTAAGTATTTTATCTATCACTTAGAAAAAAGGTAGGAAATAGGATGTGGTTGCCTTCACATACAGAGGCTGGAAAACAAAGTTGCATGCCTGCTTAGTTTGGTGGCAGTCACATTTTCCTCCCAGTGATCTCACTGCATAGTAGTTGACACTCTTTTCTCACCCTCGCTAGAAACATGAAAACCTTGCCTCTGCACAGTGGAATCCCTTGGAACATTTAAAAAATGCTCATGTCTGGACCCCACCTCCAGAGACTCTGATTTCTTTGTCTGGAGCCCAGACTTGAATATAGGGATTTTTTTTTTTTTTTTTTAAATAAAAGCTTCGCAGGTGATTCTAATGTGCAGTCTAAATTGAGAATTACTGCTTTAAAATATAGAAATCTTGATAAGGATAAGCTCAGGGTAGCCTGATATTGTTAATTAATCTTTTTCTCATTTGTAAAGTACAAAATTGGCA
Organism: Mandrillus leucophaeus; assembly: GCF_000951045.1. Taxonomy (NCBI): domain Eukaryota; kingdom Metazoa; phylum Chordata; class Mammalia; order Primates; family Cercopithecidae; genus Mandrillus; species Mandrillus leucophaeus. Next base: position 1,865,840 of record NW_012102543.1, on the reverse strand, counting down.
TAATTTTGGAGAATCCACTTGCCTGTAATTTCAAGCTGAGCAGCCTCTGAGAGTTTTTTGGTTTTTGTTTTGGTGTTTGTTGTTGGTAGAAGTAAGTAGTAGAAATTCAATAAAAGTATGGGCTAGAAATGTGCTCGACATTTATTTTATTCTTCTGACTGTGGATCTCAAACTTTAGTGTGCATAAGAAACACCTGGGAAGCATTTTGTTTTGTTTTACAAAGCGGACTTTGATTACTTTGATTCAATAAATCTCAGCGTGAGCCCAGGAATCTGTGTTCCAACAAAGTGATTATGATGTAGGTGGTTCTAGAGTCGTCTTTTGATAAAAACTGCCTCATAATAATCCTACAGTGTAAGCAGTATTCTCATTTACAGATGGGGGGGATGTGAAGCCCAGATAAAAAACCGGCACCAGGTCACACAGCTCCCTAGGGGACTAGCCTTTGCTCTGTAAGCTCTCAGCCCTGCTCATGGTGTGCCTCCAAGGCTCCCAGAATTTAGGAACGTCTGCCAGGATTTGGAACATGTGTTATCTTCTCTATACTTACATTCTTTCTTAATCTGACATGACTTTCTCTCTCCCCATCAAAAAACCACCTTTAATCTTCTACCCAAATCCGCCTCATTCCCGTGAGCTTTCAGGTGGGTTGCACTCTGACATGGTCCCGTGAGCTTTCAGGTGGGTTGCACTCTGAACATGGTCCCATGAACTTTCAGGCGGTTGCACTCTGAACATGGTCTCGTGAACTTTCAGGCGGTTGCACTCTGAACATGGTCTCATGA
>NW_012102543.1:1854355-1861409 GCF_000951045.1 Mandrillus leucophaeus | reverse complement strand
ACTTATGGACCTATAGCTAGTGAATGGCCCTGAAATTGTTTCCCAGTCATGGTTAGAGGAACAACTTTGTCGGAGACCTGACTGGTACTTTGGACTATGTGATGTTGTGCCAATTATCTAACACTTCTGGACCTCAGTTTCTTTACTTGTATTATGGATTATTGTGAATATTATATTAGACTACATCCAGCAATGCTATTAACCCAGTGCCTACTATCAAATAAGTAGTTAATTTATGTTAGCCAGTTCACAGCTGCACTTATTTTTATCTTTTTTTGTTTTTTGAGACAAAGTCTCACTCTGTTGCCCAGGCTGGAGTGCAGTGGCGTGATCTTGGCTCACTGCAACTTCTACCTCCTGGGCTCAATGGATTCTTGTGCCTCAGCCTCCCAAGTAACCAGGACTACAGATGCCACCATGCCCGGCTAATTTTTGTATTTTTAGTAGAGATGGGGTTTTGTCATGTTGGCCAGGTTGGTCTTGAACTCCTGATCTCAAGTGATCCGCCTGCCTTAGCCTCCCACAGTACTGGGATTACAGGCGTGAGCCACCGCACCCTGCCGCTGTGCTTATTTTCAATCCTCTTATCTCAGGGATCTTAGTAACCAGAGCAGAACGGCAGTTTTTCAGCTTTTACAATGCCTTTGTTTAGAAGCCTTGTATATGTAAATCTGCTCCATCATTTAAAAGTTCTCCTAATGCAATTTGGAAGGGTTTAATATGGAAGAAGAGCAGGGACTTTGGGAGGGAGTCCAATGATAACTTGTCACATGTTAGTTGTTTTAGAAGCCGAATAGGTAGTTTTTACCTTACTGGTGCACTCTCATTTAACTGTGAGGTATCCTGGCACTTCAAACAGGTACCATATAGTACCTGTTTTGTGTTTTAAACCTGGTACTGTTTAGAACACATGCTTCAGAGAGTGGTCTGTGTTTCGCTGCCACCCAGTTAAGGCATGTGTTACTTCTTGTTGTGGATGGAATGCCTGTGAGCCCTAGGTTCCTATGTTGAAGCCCTAACCCCCAGTGTGGTGGTATTTGGAGATGAGGCCTTTGGGAGGTGGGTAGGGTTAGGTTAGATCATGATGGCGGGGCCCTCATGATGGGATTCACGGCCTTATAATAAGGAAGAGTGCGCACTCCCTCTCCATGTGAACACAGAGGAAAGGCCATGTAAGGACTTGGCAGAAATGTGGCCATCTGCAAGCCCAGAAGAGAGGCCTCCCTAGAAGCCAAACACTGCCTGATCTTGATCTTGGACTTTCCAGGCTTGAGAACTATGTTCTGTTGTTTAAGCCACTCAGTCTATGATATTTTGTTATGGTAGCTGGACTGGAACAGACCAAGAGACCTCTGCAGGAGTGTGTGTTGTTCAATGATTTACTTCCTTGTTTGCCTGCATTATACACTTTACTATGTCTCCACGATGAAAGAGGCATGACTGTTCAGATGCATCGAGGTTCTTCTCTACCTACCAAGGTCCAGTGCCATGAGGGGATGTTGGGCCAGGGACTCAAACAGGAGCAGTCATCCAACCCCTTTCTATTAGGTCTTTGGTGATTAAAAATCTCATATGAATCAAGAGCTGGTAGAGTGCTAATGTTCACAGGTTTTTATAGAACATAAAAGCTCTGTAATACAGTTATTTTGTATGTTATATAAATAATTTCCCTGCAAGTATTTATTCATTTACTCTTCATTTACATAATTGCTTATAATCTTTTTTTATATATTCCTGTCCCCTGCGCCACCCCTCCTACCTTTTTTTTTTTTTTTTTTGCCGTGGTTCATATGCTTTTATGTAACCTGAACTATAAAAGACTAGAATACTGCAGATATTCTATCTGCCATATCTGTCATTTTCTTGTGACAGGTACTTAGTCTATCATATACAAATCTCTGTATAGTTACCAATGTCTTTTTAGCTATTTATTAATCTTATCTTGTTTCTTTGGCTTCTGAATCACTTTGCTGAAGTTGAAATAATCTGAGGTCAGAGCCAGTTTTTATTTAAATAGATTGAGTGCAGCTAAACCTGAATTATAGCCAAGAAAGATCTTACACCAAGTGCCTACAAAATTAGAAGCATTGCCAGGGACGCATCAGGGGAGTGTTTTGCTTACTGAAGTCTTATTCTGAAATAAATTTTAGGCCCTGGTGATGGGAGCTTTTGGTTGTTATTGGTAGAACTCCTAAAAAATGTAATGTTGTTTAATTTTGCTTTTAATTTTTTTAGCATGAACTTTCTCCATCATTTCTTCTTTCCAGAGATTTTGGGTCTATCCATTGGTTGCCATCTATGTGTTCATATATGTGACTAGGTAGAAGAGAGATAAACAGGAGTATATTCACCTGTCATCATGGAAAAGTTATTATTCAAGACTCTGTAAGGGGAATGCGGCAGTCCTAAAGGCTGCAAATATTCTGGCAGCATTGTAGGATTGCACTTTCTCTCCTCCTCTGAAGGTAGATGGGAGCCATGTGTCTTGCTGTGGCTAATGAAATGTGAGCAAAGTGTTGGAAGCTTTAAGAGCCGGTGCATGATTCATCATGTTTCCATCCCACTGCCACAGTGATTGTGAAAACGAGTGTTGAGATGGACCCTCTGTTTTCTGGGTCCTTAATTGACTGTGATAAGACAGATTATTGCCAATCTGTACTAGACATATATCTTTAGCAGAATGCTTTAGTTGGGATTTTGTTGGGATGAGGGTCCATGATTTGGCATACTCAGTGTAACCTAACCTATTCTGATTGTTATAGGGAATCAGAGAAGTGTCCTTACACTCAGGGAGCTTGTGATTTAATATAGCGGAGAAGATGTGTTTGCATAATGAAGAAGGAACCAGCTGCTTAACTGTACTCTTTATTTAGCCACATTACTGAACAAGAGACAGACTGATTATAGCATAATATTGAGATTTTGAGTGTATTCCTGAGACCCTGGTTTCAACTGGGAAAAGTAACTTTTTTTTGCTTGAGACTTTCAGATCACAATTGATCAAAACACCTATGCAAGGAATTAAACTTGCTACAAATTAGCCACTAGATGCATGATACCTTTAAAAAAAAAAGACCAATTTTGAGTTATCTCTTATTGTTCTTTTTATATTAAAAATCTGCATAGGAAATGAGATGAGAATATTGATAGCAGTACAGATTTGCTTTGATGGTGTCTATTAATCAAAATTGTTCTTTATTTTTTAGTATGTGGGGATGACACATACTCATGGCTAATATTGGTGAAATTGCTAATTCATTCATTCTTTATTTGGTAATTCATTCCACAAACATATTTATCTGGTATAAACCAGGCATAGCTCTCAATGCTGCTGGTACAGCAAGAAACAAGACAGAGTCTCTGACTTTGTGTCTTACGTTTTAGTGAGAGAATTGGGTAATAAGCAAACAAATAAAGGTACAGTGTAGTATCGGTGATAAGAGTTATAAAGACAAAGCAGAGAAATGAGACAGACAGTGCAAGGTGCCTGATTTCACCTAGAGTGGTTAGGAAAGGCTGCTTTGAGAAGGTGACATTTGAACAAGAAATTGAAGAAAGCAGGGAGAAAAGCCATGTGACTACCCCAGGGAAGAATCCTTCAAGTGGCATAAATAGCCATTTCAGAGACCCTGAGGCAGGGATGTAGTAGGATGTTTGAAGTACAGCAAAGAGACCAGTGCGGCTGGAAGAAGAGTGAGCAAGTGAGGAGAGATGGGTAGGAGATGAAGCCAGAGACGTGGTCAGGAGCCACAGAACCAGGGCCTGCCCTACATCTGATGAGAAGCCATTGAGATTTTGAATGTGGGAGAACCATGACCTGCTTTATGTTGGAAACTGATGTAGTCTGTCGAGGGCAAGATAACAAACAGACTAGCAAGGAGACTTGTGCATGAGTCCAAATGGGAGATGATGGGGTTTGAACACAGTTGGCAAGTGCGGTGGTTGTGAGACGTGTTGGGTTCAGGATACCTTTTGAAAATATTGCTATTAGGACTTTGCGATTTGATGTGGACTTTGGCCTGAGCATCTGATTGACTGATGACACTATTTTCTCAGATGAGGAGAATGTTCAAGATGCTGTTTGCCTATTCAAGAGAAGGTGGCCATTGCATATTGCATATGTGAGCCTGGACTTCAAGGGTAATGTTAGGACTGGAGATATGTGGTTGGTCATTCAATGGATAGGTGGATTTGAATCCATGAGATTGGATGAGATGCTTTGTTTGTGGGGTGGGGGGGTGCTCTGTCACCTAGGCTGGAGTGCAGTGGCACCATCTCCACTCTCTGCAACATCTGCCACCCAGGTTCAAGCAATTCTCGTGCCTCAGCCTCCGAGTAGCTGGGATTTACAGATGTGCACCACCACGCCCAGATAATTTCTGTACTTTTAGCAGATACAGGGTTTCACCATGTTTGCCAGGCTGGTCTCGAACTCCTGGCCTCGAGTGATCTGCCTGCCTCGGCCTCCAAAGTGCTGAGATTACAAACATGAGCCACCACTCCTGGCCTGGATGAACTTCTTAAGGAAAGGAGTGTACCAAGAGGAGAAAAGATGTTGAAGAACTAAATCTGGGGTGCTCCCAACAGTTAGAGGTTGAAGAGCTGAAGAGGAACCAGTGAAGAGGACCGAAAAGGAGCAGCCATTGAGGAGAGAGGACAGTCGGACAAGTGAAGTGATCCACAGCTACATGAAGACAGTGCCAAGGAGGAAGGAGAAATGAGAACCATGAAAATACTACTGAGAGGTTGAGGACCTGGGCTGAGACTGGAACATAGGATATAGCAGCATGGAGATCATGGTGACATTGACAATATCATATCATTGGGTGGTGGCATAAGCTTGATTGAAGCTGGTTCAGGTGAGAATAAGAGATGAGGAAATAAAGATAGAATATACATTTCTGAGAGACTTTTGCTATGGGGTGAGAGGTAAGGGAGAATAGCTATGTAGGATGTGAAGTCAGAAAAATTTACTTTTTAAAGATGGGAGTTATATTACACTTGAAAGCTGATCATTATTTAGTAGAGATAAAGAAATTGACAGAAGGATCTCCTTAAGTAGGCAAGAGGGGATGAGACCTAGTGTAAGTGTTGGGTTGGCTGCATTAGCTGGAGTTAAGGCATTGCATGTTCTAGATTTGTACAGAGACATATAGGCGAATGCACATGCTTATGGGAAGATGCTGTGATTATCTTCTGCTTGCCTTTGTTTTCTAAGAAAAATAAGAATCAAGATCAGATGGGTGTGAGGAAGGGGTCATTTCTAGGAGGAGGAGTATAAGTTGACCAAGACAGTGTAATAAGATTGCTGAGCAGAACTGAAAGCACGTTGAGATTACTATCATATCTTTAAAGCAAAATCAGTCAGTATAGTTCTTTATTTTTCTCTAGATTGTGTCGTTTGCTTTGGTGTAGGGAGAGAGTCTAAGGGTTCTCTTGTAGGTAATCATGGTCATAGTTTTGCCCTCTGAGTAACATGGAAGTGGAGATGGGTAGGCGTGGACTGGGGCACATGCAAGGGAACAATTTTTGGGGGTGCCAAAGGCCAGGCTGGAACAGGTGAAGGAGGAGGGAATGATTTTTGGATGGTGCCATAGACCAGGCTGAAGGGGGTGAAGGAGGAGGGTGAAGACATTAAGCGGGGAATGGACCATGGAGAGGTGGTCAAGTCAATGGATCCAGAGGACACTGATGCCAAACTGTTGAGAGGCATGAGAGGGAATGAGCTGGAAATTCCTTTGAAATAAAAAGTTGGCAGCTTTCCTCAAAAGAGACGTTTGAAATTAATCTCAAAAGAGACATTTAAAAATTACTTACTTTTGCTGCATGGTTGGGGAAAAATACATTTTTCAAGCATGACTTCAACTCATTTTGTACCAGGGTATTCACACTGATATTCTCGGGTAAGTCATTAAAATTAGTCAACTATTTCTGTGTCTTCACCCATAAAAGGAGACGTGTGAGAAAGCAGAACTGAATACTTAGTGATTGTTAGATTCCACTGAATTTCACTGCTTTGTTGCAGTTTAACGAGCAGGCTAGGATTGCAGCGCTGTCATTTTACTTGGGCCACCAAGCCTTGAATAAGGAGATAAAACTGGAAGATAAAGTCTTAATAGGTACAACAAAAGAAGCTTTTGAGAGATCATTGGATAGATGTCATCTATTTGGTTGCTAAATTATTAACACACAAACAAATCTCTCTACTGTTTATCATGTGTATTTATCTTGAAGCATTAGTGATAAAAAAAAAAAAAAACCTGCTTTGAAAACATAAAAATGGTGAAGTGTGGCAATGGTATCATATGGCAATGGTAAAATGTGTTTACCTATGTAAATATGATGTCACAAATGAATCTTGTCATTGTATTTTGTAGTATCTTGGAGGTTACTGGCCAGAACTATTATAATAGTCACATTCATTTCATATTTATTTAAAATGTACTGTGTTTTTACACACATTGTGTTTTAGAGGGAATTTTACCGATGATGAACATATATTGTCTAGAAGCAGAGCCATCTGAATTGAAACTCAAATATAAGTGCCACTTTTATTAAATATACAACTGGCACACTTTGAAAATGTTATCTCAGCATCTAGTATTGGCTTCATTTTGGTTTCTCATTTTCCTATTTTATTTTGTTCAATTTAACAGTGGGGAACAGGGTTACAAATTGTGTTTTTTCCTGCATTTTTGGTTTTTGTCAAGTGGTTTACAGGTCAAAGTTTGTGGCTCTGCCAGAGGCTTTATCTCAAAACTATAGGCAGCAGCTATTTCTTGAAATAATTTTAGATAGATTTCTTCATTAATTTATGTTTTGGGGTATGTGATGCACAATCCTTTAAGTCTTAATATGACTGTTGGTTTAATATGGCAGAGTTAGAATCAGGTTCACTCATTGTTTATTATAATTAGCCATGCTTGACTACCCAATAAAATGTCTTCCCTTTACAATGAACTTTTTCTATTGGCATATTCTTCTTGTCCTTAAAATAATGATAACAGATCCTCAAAAGTCATTGGGGTTAATAAAAGATGTTTCTTTATTTTCA
>NW_012102543.1:1848421-1849700 GCF_000951045.1 Mandrillus leucophaeus | reverse complement strand
CTTTGCTATTGTAAATAGTGCTGCAATAAACATATGTGTGCATGTGTTTTTATAGCAGTGTGATTTATAATCCTTTGGGTATATAGCCAGTAATGCATCATTCCCAGCAAAGTAACACAGGAACAGAAAGCCAAACACCGCATGTTCTCATTCATAAGTGGGAGTTGAACAATGAGAACACATGGATACAGGGAGGGGAACATCATACACCAAGGCCTGGCAAGGGGTGGAGGGCAAGGGGAGGGAGAGCATTAGGAAAAATACCTGATGCATGCGGGGCTTAAAACCTAGATAATGGGTTGATAGGTGCAGCAAATCACCATGGCACATGTATACCTATGTAACAAACCTGCACATTCTGCACGTGTATCCCAGAACTTAAAGTAAAATTAAAAAAATATATTTTTTGGAGTTTAGAAAAATAATACATTTGGATTTAGCAGGGTTTAGTGCAGCACTTTTTAATCATGCACACTAATATTTCTGTAGTGAAACTGAGTATTCACACTGAGATAAAGACTATGAATAACTTCACATCAGTTCAGGTAAAGTTTTGCCTCCTGTTAAGTCTTGATAACAAACTTTAAAAAAACAAAATTAAAAAAAGTTTATTTTCAAAACTTTTGAAGTTTGGGCTTACAGCTAGATTATAGGTCTGGCCTTGCTTTTCTTTAGATTAGATTTCCCTTATTAGTCTTTTAAACAAATTGAATCCATGTTTACCAGCGCCGTAGTATTTTGCCACCGTGGGGATGGTCTAGAGGCCAGCACCATCAGCATCCCTTGGGAGCTAGCTAGACATGCAGAATCACAGGTGCTGCCACAGAGCTGCTGAATCACAGTCTGCATTTTGATAGAATCCCCAGGTGATTCATGCGTGCATTAAAGATCAAGAAGCACTGCTGTAGTATTATATTGGCTTTAATTTAGATTCCAAGTCTTAGAGGGAAAGGTAATGGGGGATACTTTAGTTGTTTAAATCCTGGGAAAGTGAGCCCAGATTACACTCATTTCATTTATTTAATTATGTATGTATTTATTTTTAATGTTTCATTTGTTTGTTTGTTTTTTGAGACAAGGTCTGACTGTATCATCCAGGCTGGAGTGCAGTGGCACAATCTCGGCTCACTGCAACCTCTGCCTTGTGAGCTCAAGCCATCCTCCCACCTCAGCCTCCAGAGTAGCTGGGACTACAGGCGTGCACCACCACACCTAGCTAATTTTTATATTTTTTGCAGAGATGGGGTTTTGCCATGTTGGCCAGGCTGGTCTTGAACTC
>NW_012102543.1:1844590-1847281 GCF_000951045.1 Mandrillus leucophaeus | reverse complement strand
TGGTGTAGGGAGAGAGTCTAAGGGTTCTCTTGTAGGTAATCATGGTCATAGTTTTGCCCTCTGAGTAACATGGAAGTGGAGATGGGTAGGCGTGGACTGGGGCACATGCAAGGGAACAATTTTTGGGGGTGCCAAAGGCCAGGCTGGAACAGGTGAAGGAGGAGGGAATGATTTTTGGATGGTGCCATAGACCAGGCTGAAGGGGGTGAAGGAGGAGGGTGAAGACATTAAGCGGGGAATGGACCATGGAGAGGTGGTCAAGTCAATGGATCCAGAGGACACTGGTGCCAAACTGTTGAGAGGCATGAGAGGGAATGAGCTGGAAATTCCTTTGAAATAAAAAGTTGGCAGCTTTCCTCAAAAGAGACGTTTGAAATTAATCTCAAAAGAGACATTTAAAAATTACTTACTTTTGCTGCATGGTTGGGGAAAAATACATTTTTCAAGCATGACTTCAACTCATTTTGTACCAGGGTATTCACACTGATATTCTCGGGTAAGTCATTAAAATTAGTCAACTATTTCTGTGTCTTCACCCATAAAAGGAGACGTGTGAGAAAGCAGAACTGAATACTTAGTGATTGTTAGATTCCACTGAATTTCACTGCTTTGTTGCAGTTTAACGAGCAGGCTAGGATTGCAGCGCTGTCATTTTACTTGGGCCACCAAGCCTTGAATAAGGAGATAAAACTGGAAGATAAAGTCTTAATAGGTACAACAAAAGAAGCTTTTGAGAGATCATTGGATAGATGTCATCTATTTGGTTGCTAAATTATTAACACACAAACAAATCTCTCTACTGTTTATCATGTGTATTTATCTTGAAGCATTAGTGATAAAAAAAAAAAAAAACCTGCTTTGAAAACATAAAAATGGTGAAGTGTGGCAATGGTATCATATGGCAATGGTAAAATGTGTTTACCTATGTAAATATGATGTCACAAATGAATCTTGTCATTGTATTTTGTAGTATCTTGGAGGTTACTGGCCAGAACTATTATAATAGTCACATTCATTTCATATTTATTTAAAATGTACTGTGTTTTTACACACATTGTGTTTTAGAGGGAATTTTACCGATGATGAACATATATTGTCTAGAAGCAGAGCCATCTGAATTGAAACTCAAATATAAGTGCCACTTTTATTAAATATACAACTGGCACACTTTGAAAATGTTATCTCAGCATCTAGTATTGGCTTCATTTTGGTTTCTCATTTTCCTATTTTATTTTGTTCAATTTAACAGTGGGGAACAGGGTTACAAATTGTGTTTTTTCCTGCATTTTTGGTTTTTGTCAAGTGGTTTACAGGTCAAAGTTTGTGGCTCTGCCAGAGGCTTTATCTCAAAACTATAGGCAGCAGCTATTTCTTGAAATAATTTTAGATAGATTTCTTCATTAATTTATGTTTTGGGGTATGTGATGCACAATCCTTTAAGTCTTAATATGACTGTTGGTTTAATATGGCAGAGTTAGAATCAGGTTCACTCATTGTTTATTATAATTAGCCATGCTTGACTACCCAATAAAATGTCTTCCCTTTACAATGAACTTTTTCTATTGGCATATTCTTCTTGTCCTTAAAATAATGATAACAGATCCTCAAAAGTCATTGGGGTTAATAAAAGATGTTTCTTTATTTTCAAATCTTTAACAAAGCTTCTCCTTAACCCAGGGGGTTTTCAGAGGAGTAAAGAGTGGAAGTCATTTGTACATGAGTTGGCTTTTGAAAGTGGCCCTCATTATTAAACCATGTCTCTGCCTGTTGATTGATGTTAACTATCTGCTTATGGTCTGAGATCAGTGTCTACTGCAAAGTTTGGGAAGATACCGTCTTTCTGTGGAGGTGAAGCTTAAATATCTTCTATAAAATATGCCTCGATTTCAGAAGTACCAATTGTAGCAATGCCTAATGTGACCACTATATTACTGCCTTAGAAGTACTTTTGTGGTTTGACTGTGGGGAGGGAACGAGTCACTGGAGATTTTGCTGTCTCTCCAGGTTTCATGCTTTGGGAATCAAAGGTAGGTAATAGTTTGGAAAAACTCTGTAGGGGCTAAAGCTATTTCTGAAGGTTTTTACATCTATATATAGTTCTGTATGTTACTGCTTCAAGCCCAGCAACTAGCAATTTTAGTTTCACTGAAGTTGTGTTTTCTTTAAATACACAAGATAATAGAACTGTAACTGGAATTTACATGTTGTATATAAAGATATATTTTATTTAATCTTGTCAGAAGGTTTTTTTTTGTTTTTTGTTTTTTTTTTCTTTCTGGTGCTTTTAAGCTAATGTGGCATCTTTCTCTTTTCAAAGAGTGGCATCTCCAAGGAATAGCTCTGCCTGGAAGGTGCTTGTGGCTGTCCACTTAAAAGCTGAAATTAGGTCAGTGTTATTTTGTCTTAAGATAACAAAAATAAGACCCCAAGGAGTAATGACTTGGGATTTCATTTAAGTACTTAATTTACAGGAAAAAAACACCAGTTTTTGATACTGAATGATTATTACACTACTGAATAATTATATATTTTTTCTTCTCCCAGTGTTCTTATACTTTAGAGGCAATTTTTTTTTTTTTTAAAGATCACAAAAGGTCTGATTAGTCAAAGAATGAAAGAAATGCACTGTGGCTCCAAAGTCCCTTATCCAAAACCTCTGGGACAGAGGTGTTTTGGAATTTAAGATTTTTT
>NW_012102543.1:1830933-1839340 GCF_000951045.1 Mandrillus leucophaeus | reverse complement strand
CAGTGGCACAATCTTGGCTCACTGTAACCTCTGCCTCCCAGGTTCAAGCAATTCTCTGCCTCAGCCTCCTGAGTAGCTGGGATTACAGGCGCCCACCACTATGCCTGGCTAATTTTTGTATTTTTAGTAGAGACGGGATTTCACCATCTTGGCTAGGCTGGTCTTGAACTCTCAACCTGGTGATACAACTGCCTTGGCCTCCCAAAGTGCTAAGATTAAGGTGTAAGCCACCATGCCTGGCCCTCTCTTCCTTTCCCTCCTCCTTCCTTTTCTTTTTCTTTCTTTTTAAAAATAAGTCTCATAAGACTTGATTTTAAATGGATCATTTAGTCCATTTATTTACATTTATTATATTGATATATTTGGATTTTTTCTCTTTTGTACTTTCTGTTCTGATTTTGTTTCTTTCTCTTTTATTTTATTTATTTTTTTGAGATGGAGTCTCGCTCTGTCGCTCAGGCTGGAGTGCAGTGGTGCGATCTTGGCTCACTGCAACCTCTGGCCTCCCGGCTTCAAGTGGTTTCCCACCTCAGCCTCCCGAGTAGCTGGGATTACAGGTGCACACCACCACATCTGGCTAATTTTTTGTAGTGTTAGTAGAGATGGAGTTTCACCATGTTGGCCATGCTGGTCTTGAACTCCTGACCTCAAATGATCCACCTGCCTTGGCCTCCCAAAGTGCTAGGATTACAGGCATGAGCCACTGTACCTGACTCTTCTTTTAGGTTAATATTCTTTTCTCATCCTATTCCTTTGTCTGCTAGTTTTTTATATATTCTATATCTCTATTTTAGCAGTAATCCTAGAAATTTTTGCATGCATACTTTATTTATAAAAGTCTAAATTCAGTCAATATCTTTTCTTCCTCCTAAACAATAGCTCGGAATGTTTTAACTCCCATTTTCCTCTCTTGTGCTGTATACTATTCTTATTGTGTGTTTAGTCTATTTTTAAAAATTATTAATCATAGATGATTTTTTTAAAATTTATTTTTTTCAAGACAGGGTCACATTCTATAACCCAGGCTGGAGTGCAGTAGTGCAGTCAAAATGATTGCAGCTTCGACCTCCCTGGGCTCAGATGATCCTCCTACCTCAGCCTCCAGAGTAACTGGGACTACAGGCATGCACCACCATGCCCAACTAATTTTTGTATTTTTAGTAGAGATGGGATTGCACCATGTTGGCCAGGCTGGTCTTGAACTCCTGGGCTCCAGCAATCTGCCTGCCTTGGCCTCCCAAAGTACTGGGATTACAGGAGTCAAGCATTGCACGCAGCCAATCACATACGATTTTGTTGTTTAATAGTGGATGTTTATCTACATTTATTCACATGTTTGCCACATTCGTTGCTTACTACCCATTTTTGAATTTCAGACCTTCTACTTGGAATCACCTTCTTCAATTTGGATTCTTTAGACCTCCCTTAACTGAGAGTCTCTTCATGGCAAACTGTCTTTGATTTTGTCTAAAAATGTCTTCATTTTGCCCTTATTCTAATCTGTTATTAAACTATACATTTTGTTTTTTGCTTATATTGCAGTATTTTTTATTTCTAGTATCTGAAGTATTGCCAGTATCTAAGATATCTGTGTGTCCAATTTGCTGGTTATCTCTATTGTGCTTTATTTCTCTCTTTCTCTCTCTCTCTCTCTCTCTGTGTGTGTGTGTGTGTGTGTGTGTAAGGGAGAGAGAGAATTTGCTACTTAGTTGATTAATTTTCCACTGTGAGCTGCTCATTTTTCTTATAACTTTGTTATGAGGATTCTTCCAGGTCTGAGTTACAGAAGAATTCTCCTAGAAAGTATTTAAAGTTGCTTCTGCTATGTGCCTGGGTTATTACCAACTAAGACTCTTCACATTAAATTTTTTGCTTCAGGGGTTTGGGACTCTAAGAGTTGTATGAACTTGCACTGCAAACTAATATGAGTTTTGACTTATTATGGTAAATTCTCAGGTTTGATTTTTTTCTTCTTCTTCCATCCATGGCCAAGATTTGAGACAGGCAAGTTTCCTTGCACTCAAGGAATGTAGCTTGACTTACTGTTCCTGGTGGTGGTGGTGCTGCTGCTGCTGGAGAGGAGATCCTCTTAGCCATCCTATCTTTGTCAGGCCCTGGGCTTTGTTTCACCCTGAACTCTGAACCCTGAACCCTGAACCCTGTGGGCAGCGCTTCTGCTAGCGCATGTGGCTCCACTCTAAATGGGTGCAGGCACTCAGCTTGCTAAAGGGAGCTCAAGCTGGATTTCAGCAAGCTTCCTGTTTATTATGGTTCTGCCTGGTAGGCCTTAAACCTAGGCTCAAGTACTCTGGAGTTAAACAAGTGGCCCAAGGCAAAAGCCAGCTTCAGTTCTTAATTTACCTCACAGGGATTGTATGTAAGTATGCCTGTGTATGTATATATGTTTACATATGTATGTTTTGTGTGTATGTATTTCACCATTGAGTGTTAATTACTCCCTTGTTACAACTCATTGATGCATTTAAATAAAATATTTAAAATATTTTATTCATCTCCTGGTTTTCAGCAGAAATGTAGGTCAGGGTAAATTACCAGCTATATTGGACCAGCTGGATGTGGTCTCCTTTGCTTTTTTTAGTTTACCATCTATGTATGTATCAATAAACTGTATTATTTAGTGCTTACTTATTTTTAAACATGTGAATTGAATAACTTTATGTAATCTTTTGCAATTTGGTTTCCCTCAACATTTCTTTATGGAGTATGGTTCATTCATATTTACTTTATACCAACATATGAATTTCTTTAGCTATTCAACACAATTTGATTATTCAGATTCCACTGTTGATGGACTTTTGGATTATTTCCAATTTTTGCTATTGGATTTTTCCAGTTTTGCTGCTAAGAATACTCTCGTAATGTCTTCTGGCGCATTGTCCAGGATTTTTCTCTAGAATATATTCCTGGGGGTAGCGTTGATGATTCATTGGGTAAGCATGTGTTCTACCTTACCAGGTAATTACAAACGGTTTTCCAAAGTGGTTGTACCAAAGTATGCTTCCATTAGCGGCACACAAGAGTTCCTATGGCTCCATGTCCCTACCAGTTCTTAGTATTGTCAGGTTTCTTAATTCTTGCCTATTAGGTGGGTGGACTTAATACTTCTTAGTTTAGTTGTTATAACTTGTTTCTTAAAATTAACATATCTATATACATATAGTCATACATGTTTGTCTTGTCATTTAGGTACTTATGCAGTACTCTGGTAGACTCAGAATAGAAATTAGCCATGGCAGCATATATATTACAGTCTTCGTATGGCTACGTTTGAAAAAATCATAATTATTTTATTTGGATAAATATGAACAGAATAGATAGAATTAAATGTTTTCACGATGTCTTGTATTATCCTTCATGTTTCATAGAAATCTCTGTGTTATGGGCCACATCAACTGCTTGTGCATTGTTCTGACTTACAGGAATTGCAGATTTATTGTTCTGAGTGCCATATTTAAGTTCCTTCTCTGTAACAATCAGATGTAATACTTGTTGTAAATTTTTTTTAACCTTAGTAATACAAATTTAAAAAGCAGAAATTTATTTTGCAGCTTCCTGTGTTTCAGGCCCAGTGCTAAGCACATGGCAAGCATTGTCTCATTTAATTCTCTCCACCATCCTTGAGGCAGGTGCCTTTGTTAACCCCCTTTCATGGAGGAGTGAATTAAAATGTGGAGAGGTTAAGGGTCTTGATCAAGGTCCCACAATCTTATTCTCAATGGACCTTCTCCTTCTCTAATCTAAAACCCCCATTTTATTTTGAGAAGTGGATGTAGGTCTGGGAAGCTTTGTGTGTGTGTGTGTGTGTGTTTGAGAGGAAATCTCGCTCTGTCGCCAGGCAGAAGTGCAGTGGCGCGATCTCGGCTCGCTGCAAGCTCCGCCTCCCGGGTTCACACCATTCTCCTGCCTCAGCCTCCCGAGTAGCTGGGACTACAGGCACCCGCCACCACACCTGGCTAATTTTTTCTGTTTTTAGTAGAGTTGGGATATCGCCATGTTAGTCAGGATGATCTCGATCTCCTGACCTCAGGTGATCCCCGCCTTGGCCTCCCAAAGTGCTGGGATTACAGGTGTGAGCCACCACGCCCGGCCGTTTGTGTTTTATATTAGGAGGCAGAGAGCACTTAGGGGAAGCAGAAGCTCTGGTCAGAGGAGGCAGTGGTTTGCTTATTAGTTCACAGGCCTTTTAGGTAATCACCAGTCCTCTACTTAATTAGCAACTTAATGTATGTCTTACAGATTAAGTTAATTTTAAATCAATATTAATTTTTATGTCAAAATATATTAAGCAGCATCACATTAAAGTCAAAGATAGTCTTGTGATTATGAGAGCAATATGGTGTCGTGCTGTCGTTCTCCAATTTGGCTGCACATTGGACAACCTGAGGAGCTTTAAAAAATACTGCTGCCTGGGTATCACTCCCATAAGTTCTCATTTATCTGGTCTGGGGCACCAGGAGTTTTAAAATCTCTCCAGGAGATCTAGTGTGTAGCCAAGCTTGAAGATTACTCGCTAGTCATTATGTGACTGAATATGGATGCCACATTCAGATTGGTGGAGTTCAAATCCTGCTTCTGCCACTCACTAGATGTGTGGCCTTAGGCAAGTTTTGTTAATGTTTCTTTATGTCTTCATCTTTAAAATGGGGATGAATGATAAAAATAGTGTCTACATCTCAGAGCATTGTTATGAGGATTAAAGGGGTACAGTAAATCCTTATTTAACGTCATCTATAGGTTATTGGAAACTGAAACTTTAAGTGAAACAATGTATAACGAAACCAGTATTACCATAGGTTAACTGATATGAATGAGAGTTAAGTGCCTCCAGCATATTTTTGGTCCTACAAGTATCATCAAACTTCTACAAAAAGACCAAAACGTTTCTAATATTAAACATTGAGAGAAATGTAAGTTATACATACATTTAAGAAAGATCAATTCAATTATTTACCAAATTATTTGACTCCAGAATAGTGGGTGGTCCAAGCCTGTCCTGGCAGCTCAAGGTGCAAGATGGGACCAGCCAAGGACAGGACACCATCCCATCACAGCGCATACTCACGCTCATCCACACTTACACTGAGACCACGTAGGCATGCCGATTCACCTAATGGGCACAGCTTTGGGAAGTGGAGGATGTGGAGAAAATTCATGCAGATGTGGTGAGAACATGCGGCCTCCACACAGACAATGGCCTTGGCTGGAATAATTTTTTTTTTCTCACCAATTTTATAATGAAGCAATGTTACTGTAGGACCTGCTATATAATATGTACATATTAATAAAATGCTTTGAATAGTGACTGACACAAAATAATCCTTTACTCTGAGCTATTTTAAGTATACTAAGAAAAAAATATTACTATTGTTAGATATTCTCTCAAAAGCATCATGGGAGCTAAGATTTTAAATCAAATTTTGCATAGTACTAACCCCACTTTGGTGTTTTCTTGGCTTTGTTCAATTTTCTTCCCCATGGTTTTATTTGAAAGTTATTTCTAATCACCCTGTCAACTTAGCAGATATCTATTGGAATCATTTAAGATGTTTGTTTCCAAGAGACTGCAGAAATTAAATCAAGATATTTGCAGACGAATGACTGACAGCTTGCAGGTAGACTGGAGAAAGCGCTTCCTACCATAACAGACAGAAAAAAATGGTAGTACAAAAGTCAGCATTTCTTATTTACTTTTTTAAGAAGCAGGGTCTCACTCTGCCTCTCAGACTGGAATGCAGTGGTGTGATCATAGCACACTACAGCCTCAAACTTCTAGACTCAAGGGATCTCCTGCCTCAGCTTCCTGAGTAACTGGGACTATAGGTGCTTGCCACCATACCTAGCTGATTTTTTGTGGGGGTGTGTTGCGGGAAGTGAGGGACCCCGAACAGAGGGACCAGCTGAAGCCATGACAAAAGAACATAAATTGTGAAGATTTCATGGACTTTTATTAGTTTCCCAAATTAATACTTTTATAATTTCTTATACCTGTCTTTACTGCAATCTCTGAACATAAATTGTGAAGATTTCATGGACATTTATCACTTCCCCAATCAATACCCTTGGGATTTCCTATGCCTGTCTTTACGTTAATCTCTTAATCCCATCATCTTCTTCGTAAACTGAGGAGGATACACGTTGCCTCAGGACCCTGTGATGATTGTGTTAACTGCACAAATTGTTTGTAGAGCATGTGTGTTTGAACAATATGAAATCTGAGCATCTTAAAAAAAAGAACAGGATAACAACAGTGTTCAGAGAACAAGGGAGGTAACCTTGCACTAGCCGCTGGTGAGCCGGACGGAACAGAGCCATATTTCTCCTCTTTCAAAAGCAAATAGGAGAAATATCACTGAATTCTTTTTCTCAGCAAGGAACATCCCTGAGAAAGAGAATGTGCCCTGAGGGTAGGTTTATAGACGGCCCCCTTATGGTGTGCTGTCTTTTATGGTCGAAGCCGAAGAGATGAAATAACCCCCATCTCCTGTAGCGCTCCCAGGCTTATTAGGACGAGGAAATTCCCGCCTAATAAATTTTGGTCAGACAGGTTGTGTATTCTCAAACCCTGTTTCCTGATAAGATGTTATCAATGACAATATGTGCCCAAAACTTCAATAGTAATTTTAATTTCACCTCATCTGGTGGTCATGTGATCTTGCCCTGCCTCCATTTGCTTTGTAATATTTTAATACCTTGTGAAGCATGTGATCTCTGTGACTCACACCCTATTCATGCTCTCCCTCCCCTTTTGAAAATTGCTAATAAAAACTTGCTGGTTTTACGGCTCGGGGAACATCACGGATCCTGCCAACATGTGATGTCTTCCCCGGACACCCAGCTTTAAATTTCTCTCTCTTGTACTCTTTCCTTTTACTTCTCAAACCAGCCAAGATGCATAAGAAATAGAAAAGAACTCACGTTAACCATTGGGAGCAGGTTCTCTCGATAGGGGTGGGTAGAGACAGGGTCTTGCTCTGTTGCTCAGGCTGGTCTTGAACTCCTGGCCTCAACCAATTCTCTTGCCTTGACCTCCCAAAATGTTGGGATTACAGGCATGAGTCAACATGCCTGGCCAGTTGAGCATTTCTTTAAACTGGAATAGCACCTTTATAATAATTTCACATGTACCATTATTGTTGAAAATAGATTTTCAGAGGAAATCTCTATTAACCTAAGTTGTATAACCTTTTGAGTTTGTACCAGTGTAGAGCCTGTTTTTCCCAGCATCTACATGCTCAATGCTATTTTTCAGTTTTCCAGCATCCCCTCACTTGTTTCTATCCTATCTCATATGCAAGAGGGTGTAAATGTTTTTGTGCCTTGCTTTTACATTTTTATTTCTCTCTCAAGTGAGCAAGTAAGACAGTCATCAACAGAGGTTGCATTTGGAGATCATATTCTGTTTTTTCTTTAAACTATTTGATCGTTTCAGAGAAACTTTGTTCTCAGTTGTGATTTGTCTTCAGCTGTCAATATCCCTGACTCCAGGTCCTTTATTTAGCTTCCATTCCTACTAATGTGGAAACATACTTTTAAATGAACTGCCTTTTAAAAGAAATATTTTAGTAAAGTGAAGGATCTTTTTGTAATGCAAATAATGTTTTGTTCAGGATTTTCTTGAGAAATCTGCCATGTTCTCCTAAGTCTTTGCCTCCATACTGCATGTGGCTTTGCCTTTTTTATTGTGTTGAAAGGCATGTGCAAATATAGTTTCTGATTATTTTTCTGAGTCTGGTTTCTTCAATTAGACATATTATCATTAGAAAACTCGCCAATTTTCCCATGATGTTTAAAAGTAAACCAGGACTTGTGGCACCATGCTACTCAGCATTTATGAAATATAATTTGATTACTTTGTTTCCATTGTAAAGACTCAGTTTCATTGTTTCCTGTATTCATTTATTTATTCATTATTGGTATACTCAACAAGATAAGTAAATATGATACAGCCTTGCATTTGACAATTTTATGGTGTGTATGTATTTATCATGTCTGAACTATGACTAGACTTCAGATGAAGATGGGATCTAAATCAAGCTCTTATACATTTTGTCTTTCCCATAATCTAGTCTGTCTTTTCTTTCCCACAAAATAGAATGGGATACTTTTTATTATCAATGTATGACATATTCACTATAAAAGAGAGGCAATAAAGGAACAGAGAAAATGACCTGTGATCCCACCACCTAGAAGCAGTCACTATTGATAACATTTTGTTATTTACTTTTTTTTTTATACTTTAAGTTCTAGGGTACATGTGCACAACGTGCAGGTTTGTTACATATGTATACATGTGCCATGTTGGTGTGCTACACCCATTAACTTGTCATTTACATTAGGTATATCTCCCGTACCCCCACCACACGACAGGCCCCAGTGTGTGATGTTC
>NW_012102543.1:1811613-1829983 GCF_000951045.1 Mandrillus leucophaeus | reverse complement strand
CTGTAGGTTGCCTGTTCACTCTGATGGTAGTTTCTTTTGCTGTGCAGAAGCTCTTTAGTTTAATTAGATCCCATTTGTCAATTTTGACTTTTGTTGCCATTGTTTTTGGTGTTTTAGACATGAAGTTCTTGCCCATGCCTATGTCCTGAATGGTATTGCCTAGGTTTTGTTCAGGGTTTTTATGGTTTTAGCTCTAACATTAAGTCCATTTAATCCATTTGAATAATTTTTGCATAATGTGTAAGGAAGGGATCCAGTTTTAGCTTTCTACATATGGCTAGCCAGTTTTCCCAGCACCATTTATTAAATAGGGAAGCCTTTCCCCATGTCTTGTTTCTGTCAGGTTTGTCAAAGATCAGATGGTTGTAGATGTGAGGTGTTATTTCTGAGGCCTCTGTTCTGTTCCATTGGTCTACATGTCTGCTTTGGTACCAGTACCATGCTGTTTTGGTTACTGTAGCCTTGTGGTATAGTTTGAAGTCAGGTACTGTGATGCCTCCAGCTTTGTTCTTTTGTCTTAGTATTGTCTTGGCAATGCGTGCTCTTTTTTGGTTCCATATGAACTTTAAAGTAGTTTTTTCCAATTCTGTGAAGAAAGTCATTGGTAGCTTGATGAGGATGGCGTTGAATCTATAAATTACCTTGGGCAGTATGGACATTTTCATGATATTGATTCTTGCTATCCATGAGCATGGAATGTTCTTCCATTTGTTTGTGTCCTCTTTTATTTCGTTGAGCAGTGGTTTGTAGTTCTCTTTGAAGAGGTCCTTCACATCCCTTGTAAGTTGGATTCCTAGGTATTTTATTTTCTTTGAAGCAATTGTGAATGGGAGTTCACTTATGATTTGGCTCTCTGTTTGTCTGTTACTGGTGTATAGGAATGCTTGTGATTTTTGCACATTGATTTTGTATTCTGAGACTTTGCTTAAGTTGCTTATCTGCTTAAGGAGATTTTGGGCTGAGATGATGGGGTTTTCTAAATATACAATCATGTCATCTGCAAATAGGGACAATTTGACTTCCTCTCTTCATATTTAAATACCCTCTATTTCTTTCTCCTGCCTGATTGCCCTGCCAGAACTTCCAACACTATGTTGCATAGGAGTGGTGAGAGAGGACATCCCTGTCTTGTGCCAGTTTTCAAAGGGAATGCTTCCAGTTTTTGCCCATTCAGTATGATATTCGCTGTGGGTTTGTCATAAATAGCTCTGATTATTTTGAGATATGTCCCATCAATACCTAATTTATTGAGAGTTTTTAGCATGAAGGGCTGTTGAATTTTGTTGAAGGACTTTTCTGCGTCTATTGAGATAATCATGTGGTTTTTGTCTTTGATTATGTTTATATGCTGGATTACATTTATTGATTTGTGTATGTTGAACCAGTCTTGCATCCCAGGGATGAAGCCCACTTGATCATGGTGGATAAGTTTTTGATGTGCTGCTGGATTCAGTTTGCCAGTATTTTATTGAGGATTTTTGCATTGATGTTCATCAGGGATATTGGTCTAAAATGCTCTTTTTTTGTTGTATCTCTGCCAGACTTTGGTATCAGGATGATGCTGGCCTCATAAAATGAGTTAAGGAGGATTCCCTCTTTTTCTATTGATTTGAATAGTTTAGGAAGAAATGGTACCAGCTCCTCCTTGTACCTCTGATAGAATTCAGCTGTGAATCCATTTGATCCTGGACTTTTTTTGGTTGTTAGGCTCTTAATTATTGCCTCAATTTCAGAGCCTGTTATTGGTCTCTTCAGGGATTCAACTTCTTCCTGGTTTAGTCTTGGGAGGGTGTATGTGTCCAGGAATTTATCCATTTCTTCTAGATTTTCTAGTTTATTTGCATAGAGGTGTTTAGAGAATTCTCTGATGGTAGTTAGTATTTCTGTGGGCATAGGCTGACATTTTTCCTTGCAGATGTTCTCTCTATATACTCATACAAAGCTGCAGTTGTTCAAGTCCCACCCCAGTCTCTGGCGGTCCAGGATGAATGCCTCCCTCTTTCTGTCCTGGTACCTTAGTTGACCTCCAGACGGCAGTGTCAGTGTTGGAAATGGCAGGCTGCTGGGAATATGCTAAAACCTGATGAGTTGTCTCTATTCGTCTGACCAAAGTCCATGGGAAGAGCAAGATGCTGGTGATATCCTGGAGCTCTTCTGACACAAGGCTCTGGCTAGCCGTGATGCATTCCTCAAATTCTTCCTTCCAATTCTGAAACCTTTTGTTTTCCAGACAATGAAACCCTCCCAAACCCCTGCCTAGACCTTCTCTCTAAGCAGTCCTGGGAGACCACATGTGACTTGACTTCTAACTATCTTTACAGCATTTACATTTTGCTCCTTTTCGTCATGCTATTATTAGAGGGATGATGGGCCATCCAGAGCAGCGTGCGCCCTCCACAGGCACCTTAGCTTGTTCTTCACTCTACCATGATTGAAAAAGGAGAAAATATTCTGTAGCTGTTCCTTTTCTGTTCATGGCTTTTTCACTCTTACTGACCTTACAAGTTTTATTTTACCATTTCTGAATCTCAGTTATTTTCATTTCTCCTGTTCAGTATAGTTTTTAATAGATAACATTGCATTACATGGATGTCCCTTCACTTATTTAATGACTGGTATTTATTTTCTGTTTTTCAAAATCTAATGAACACTCAAGTGAATATTCTTTTGTTTGGGATTTATTTCCAGAAGGAAGGTCGCTGGCTAAAAATATATGTACATTTAACATTTATATACATATCTATACACACTTTGTTTTTTTGAGACAAGGTCTCACTCTGTCACCCAGACTGAAATGCAGTGGCATGATCATTGTTCACTGCAGCCTCTACCTCCTGGGCTCAAGTAATCCTCCCACCTAAACCTCCCTAGTAGCTGCAACTATAGACATGTGCTATCATGCCAGCTGAGTTTAAAATTTTGTTTTGTAGAGACATGGTCTTACTATGTTGCCCAGGCTAGTTTCAAACTCCTTGGGCTCAAGTAATGCTCCCACCTCAGCCTCCCAAAGTATTGGGATTATAGGTGTGAACCACTGGGCCTGGCCTATGTATGCATAATTTGGCTATACTGTCTATAAAATTTGGCTATCTATAGTCAAATTATTTTATATACATATATACAAATATACCTATAAATTTGACTATAGATAGCCAAATTATACATATACAGCCAAATTTTATATATATATATATAAAGGTTATATATATATAGCCAAATTATATAAAGCTGCATATATAGTCACATTATCCTACAGGAAATAATGTAAATGTACCAATTTACATTCTTATAACAGGGCATTAGAATTCCGTTTTCCCAGAGCCTTGCTAACACTGGTTATTTATAATCCTTTCAAACTTTGTATGAAAGTTGTGTGTATTGTAAGGTAGATGAAAACTTACACTGATTTGTAATTGTTTATTGGTATAATTGAACATCTTTCCATATCTTTATTGATATGAATTCCGTCTTAATAGTTTTGCTGACTTTACCATTGAGGGGTTTCCTACTGATTTGTAATGGCTCTATATGTAGAAAGGATGTTAATTTTTGTATATTTTTACAGTAATAGTACAGATATTTTCTCATGTTTTCCATTAGTCTTTTAACCTTTGGTTTTTTTTTCCTTCCTTCATAAATGCAAATTTTATGTCATCATATCTTTCAGTCTTTTTCTGTATTATTTCTGGCTTTGATGGCATGCATTGAAAGCGCTTTTCCACCCCAGAGTTATCAACTCATTGGAAAATGATGTTGAAATGTCACTTTTAATATTTACTAAACACTCTTGCATAATTTGTTCTATTTTGAAGTCCTTTAATTCTGTTCCTTTAATCTGCTTGTCTTTTCTTGTGCCTGTTCCTTACTGTCTTGACTACTGCAGGCTATATACTTACATCTAAAGAATAAGCACACCTGTTCTGCCCTTTTGCTAAACAAATTTTCAGCCTCTTTTTCAATGATTATT
This sequence comes from Mandrillus leucophaeus, assembly GCF_000951045.1. Lineage (NCBI taxonomy): Eukaryota > Metazoa > Chordata > Mammalia > Primates > Cercopithecidae > Mandrillus > Mandrillus leucophaeus. The sequence continues at coordinate 1,826,016 of NW_012102543.1, read as the reverse complement.
TTTTCAAATCAATGTTAAACATCATGTAAAGTTTCAAGAAAACCCCTAGGGGTATTCATATTTAGAGTGCATTAAATTTTTAGCCAATTCATGGGAGAATTTGAGGTATTATATCTTCCAATTTAAGTTAGAGTACAGAAATTGTCTATCTTTATCCCTCTAAGTACATTCAAATTCTCAAGAATAGTACCAAAATTCTCAAATCCCCTTTACCAGTATTTCTCTCCCACTGATGGCTCTCCAACACAAAATGTCTTAGTGGTATAGTTTGGATCTGTGTCCCCACCAAATCTCATGTTCGGTTGTGGTCCCCACTGTTGGTGGTAGGGCCTGGAGGGAGGTGATTAGATCATAGGGCATTTTCTTATGAATGGCTTAGCACCATCTGCTTTGTGCTGTTCTCATGATAGCGAGTTCTCATGGGATCTGGTTGTTAAAAAGTCTGAGGCACCTCCCTAAACCTCTTGCTCTTGCACCGGACATGTGAGTTGGGGATGCTTCCCCTTTGTCTTCTGCCATAATTCTAAGTTTCCCGAGGCCTCCCCAGAAGCAGAAGCCACCATCCTTCCTATACAGCCTGCAGAACCATTAGTCAATTAAGTCTTTCTTTGTAAATTACCCAGTCTCAGGTATTTCTTTTCTTTTCTTTTCTCTCTCTCTCTCTCTCTTTTTTTTTTTAGAAATGGAGTCTTGCTCTGTAGTCCAGGCTAGAGTGCAGTGGCATCTCAGCTCACTGCAACCTCCGCCTCCCAGGTTCAAGTGATTCTCCTGCCTCTGCTTCCCAAGTAGCTGGGATTACAGGTGCCCCTCACCACACCCAGCTAATTTTTGTATTTTTTCAGTAGAGACAGGGTTTCACTATATGTTAGCCAGGCTGGTCTTGAATTCCTGACCTCACGTGATCCACCTGCCTCCGCCTCCCCAAGTGCTGGGATTACAGGTGTGAGCTACCACGCCCGGCCAGGTATTTCTTTATAGCAGTGTGAGAATGGCCTAATACACCTACCTGATGTTACACTTAGGATCCTCTTCATTATTCTTCTGAATCCAAGTCTCCAACTTTATCTATCCATCATGCTTTTCTCCTATATTTTGATTTTATTTCTTCTATCTTCCCTCACATTTATTATTTTAATATTTTGTTTCTGTTTTCTCCTTCTGTACTTGTACTAGATTTATCAGAATTTGTAAATCTTCTTTAACCCTAGTAATTTGTTAATTCAATTAAATATGTCTATTTTTCCAATGCTCATCTACCTGTTTTTTAACAATCATATATAAAACTGTATTTCTCAACTGATGTACCAAAATTAAAGGACACCTAGATGCCCTCCCCCAACTAAAGCATATACTACTGCGTCCAAACCCATGAATTCTCCCTAATTGAGGCAGGATATTTAGAAGGCTTTTGTGCCTTCGTTTTTTCCCCCTATTTCTTCCTTGAAAATTCTGGAGCTTTTTGAAATAATTTAGAATTTTACTTTTAAGATATTATTAAATTTTTTTTACAGCATGCCTCTGTTTAAAGAATCAAGCTTTTTAAATGTATCACTAGTCACATATATATGTAGACTTAGCTATATTATCATATATTTATTTTTATAAAAATATTGCCCAGCACTAACTCTTCTTTTACAGTTTTATTTATCTTAACTGACAAATAAAAATTGTATATATTTGTGTATACCACATGATGCTTTGATATATGTAGGCATTGTGCAATGGCTAAGTCAAGCTAATTAACATATGCATTACCTCACAGGATTATCATTTTTTTGTGAGAACACCTAGTGAGAACACCTAGAATTCACCCACCCAGCAACTTTCAAGTACATTGTTATTAACTGTAGTCACCATGGTGTATAACAGATCTCTTAACTCATTCTTCCTACCTCACTGACATTTTTTGTCCTTTGCTCAACAACATCTCTTCAATCCCCTTACCTCCTCTAGACTCTGGCAACCACTCTTTGAACTCTGTTTCTGTGAGTTCAACTTTTTGATTCTACATGAGTGAAATCATGTGATATTTATCTTTCTGTGCCTGGTTCGTTTTTCACTTAACATTAATGTCCTCCAGGTTGACCATGTTGTCATAAATGACAGATATCCTTCTTTTTTAAGGCTGAGTAGTATTCTGTTGTATACACATATCACATTTCCTTTATCCATTGGTTTGCTTTTGAAGACTTAGGTGGGTTCTATACTTTGATTACTGTGACTAATGCTACAATGAACACGGGAGTGCAGATAACTCTTCAGCACACTGATTTCAATTCCTTTGGATATACTCAGGGATTGGATTGCTGGATCATATGGTGATTCTGTTTCTCATTTTTTGAAGGACCTTCAGACCATTTCCATAATAGCTGTACTAATGTGCATTTACACCAGCAATGTACAAAGATTCCCTTTTCTCTACATCCTAGCCACACATGATCTTTCGTCTTTTCGATAACAGCCATTCGAACAGGTGTGAGGTGATATCTCATCGTGGTCTTAATTTGCATTTTCCCGGTTAGTGTTGTTATTTTTTTTCCATATACTTGTTGGCCATTCATATATCTTCTTTTGAGAAATGTCTATTGAGGTCCTTTGCCTATTTAAACAATTGTTATTTATTTTCTGGCTATTAAGTTGTTTGCATTCCTTATATATTTTGGGTATTAATCCCTATCAGATTATGATTTGCAAATGCATTCTCCCATTCTGTAGATTGTCTACTTTGTTATTTCTTTTGCTGGGCAGAAGCTTTTTAGTTTGATGTAATCCCACTTATCTATATTTTGCTTTTGTTGCCTGTGCTTTTAGAATCTGATCAAAAAAATTATTGCCCAGACCAGTGTCTTGGAGCTTTTCCCCTATGTTTTCTTCTAGTAATTTTACAGTTTCGAATCTTAGATTTAAGTCTTTAATACACTTTGAGTTGGTTCTTGTATGTGGTATGAGATGAGGGTCCAATTCATTTTTCTGTATGTGGATATCCAGTTTTCCCAACACCATTTATTTAAGAGACAGTCTTTTCCCCATGTGTGTTCTTGGCACCTTTGTAAAAAAAAATCTATTGACCATAGACCATGTGGATTTATTTCTGGGCTTTCTACCTTGTTCCATTGGCCTATGTGTCTGTTTTTATGGCAGTACCATGCACTTTGATTACTGTAGCTTTGTAGTAGATTTTGAAATCAGGTAGTGTGATGCCTCCACCTTTGTTTTTTTTGCTCAAGATTGCTTTGGCTCTTTGGGGTCTTTTGTGGTTCCATATGAACTTTAGGATTGCTTTTTCTATTTCTGTGAAAATGTCATTGGAAATTTGATAGGGATTACTTTGAATCTATAGATTGCTTTAGGTAGTATGGACATTTTACCAATGTTAATCATTCTAATCCATGAGTACAGGATATCTTTCCATACATGTGTGTCTTCAAGTTCATTCATCAATGTCATATAGTTTTCAGTGTACGGATCTTTCAACTCCTGGTTAAATTTACCCCTAAGTACTTTATTTATTTATTTATTTGCTATTTTGAATGAGATTGTTTTATTCATTTCTTTTTCATATAGTTCCTTGTGATGGAAATGCTGTACCAGCACTAATTCTTACATGTTTTACCTTCCCCTTGAGATCTTTTCTGTTCAATTTTTATTTATTTGAGTGAGATGCTTTCTTAGATACCAGTATTGGTATACTTTCTTGAGTTTGTTTCTAAATTATCTTTTCCTCTTCAACTATGTATTTCTGTTGTGTGGTCTTGGATTGCAGTCTCTTTATTCAGATGTGTGTGAACACTGTTGTTATCTGTGGTCAATTGTTGACTGTTCGATTGTTCAATTGGTCACTGTTCTATTGTTATCATTGCAGACGAGAAGTCTGATGGTAGACTAATTATTTTTCCTTTTTAACTTACTTCTCTTGTCTGGATGGAAGGCTGTAGAATTTTTCTCTTTGTTCTTGAAGAAATTTCTCTAGAATATGTCCAGATGTCTTTTTTATTTAGCCTGACTAGAATGTCTGAGCCTTTTTATGCTAAAAATGCAAGTCTATCTTCAACTCAGCATAAACTTCAAATTGAAAACTGAAGTTTTAAAACCAGTGAAGCTTTCTTCTGCTTTTAAATGTTATTACCACACCTGCTTTTTCTTCTTGTAATTTTTTACTTTTTTTTCTAAAAAATACAGGAAGTACAGAAAATAATGCAGAAAGTTCTCATTTAGCCCAAGCAGAGAGTTTAAAAGATAATCTTTTGTCATATTTGTTTTAGATCTTTTTTTAACAGTTGGTTATATTTTGAAATATCTAGAAGACTGGAGTTAAAGTCATTCAGTTGTTTCTTAGTAGTACTTAGAGAGTTGTTCGTGAATTGGAGGATAATGAAATATGAGATATGCCAGAGCAGCAGAACGAAGTTCTAGGGGCTATTTGGGGTCTTTTGTGTTTCCATATGAATTTTAGGATTTTAAAAAAAATTTCTGTGAAGCATGTCATTGGTATTGTGATAGAGATTAATTTAGATCACTTTGGGTAGTATGGACATTTTGACAATATTTTTCTAATTTGTGAATATGGGATATCTTTTCATTTCCTGTATCATCTTCAATTTATTTCATCCATGTTTTATAGTTTTCATTGTAGAGTTCTTTCACCTCTTTGGTTAAATTTATTCTTAGGTATTTTTTTATTTGTAGCTATTGAAAAAAGATTACTTTCTTGATTTCTTTTTCAGGTAATTTGCTACTGGTGTATAGAAACACCTCTGAGTTTTGTATGTTGATTTTGTCTCCTGCGACTTTACTGAATTTGTTTATTACACTATTAGGTAATAATTAAATGATAAATATTTAAGGTGGCAGATAATACTAATTACCCTGATTTGATAATTACACAATTTATATAAGTATTGAATCATCATATTGTACCCCATACATATATATAGTTATTATGTGTCAATTATAGATAAAAAATTATATACTACATTGCTTTTCAAAATTAAAGTAATAATTGAAATTCACAAATGATGGAAAAAAACCCAGAAGTTCTTGGGGGAAATAAGCGTATTTCACAGTATTATGGAAATTGAATCCTGAATGTCAATATTGTTTCATAAATATTTGTAATGTACAATGCAATAGGGATACTGTATCAGGATGCTTTTGGCTGCAAGTTACAAAAAACCCCAACTCACATTGGCTTAAAGAGTGAAGGCATTTCCTCGTCTCACACAAAAGGCTACTCAGCTTTGCCTCAGTCCAAGCCATCATGTAGTCATATGGTGGGTACAGAAATACAGTACTTACACCTGTGTACGCACCTCTAGCTGTATCAGTGTCCTCAAGAATGAGAAATGCCATTTGCCTTTTGTGTTTCTTATTTAGAAATGAGAAAATCTTTTCCAGGATCTCCCTAGAAAACTTCCCTATAGGGTCTCAGTAGTCACAGTTCACTCATATATGCTCATTCTTGTACCAATTGGTGGAAAGAAAGAATAGAATTCATAGGAATTCTAATGAATCTGACATAGATTAATCTGACATAGATCAATGGTTCCCAACCAGGTGGAGTTTTACCTCTAGAGGACATTTTGCCAAGTCTAGAAACATCTTTGTGCTTGCTGGGGACCCCTACTACTGGTATCTAGTGGGTAGAGGCCACAGACACTGCTAAGCCTTACACAGTGCTTAGGATGCTCCCCACAATAAAGAATGATCTGATTCAGATGTGAATAGTGTCAAGGCTGAGAAACCTTAACATAGACCAGTTAGGATCTCACCCTTCAGGGCCATGGAAAGGGCTGTTTTTCACTGAAGCACAGGGCTAAGGAGGGGCTATGTGGATGCTGTGTAGCCCACTGGGAGTGCCCACTGCCATGACGTCCCTTGGATGGAGCTGGTCTTCTGAGCTGCTCAGAAAGAGAAGCTCAAATTTATGGGTTTTAGGCTACTAAAAATTAACCAACCACATTGAATTTCATGTTTTTCTAATTCATTCCTAGTCTTCTTGCTTGTTAAACTTCCTGCTAAAGATAATTCTAATGAATTAGAGAAGGTATTTATGAAAGAATATCTGTGAGCCTGTGTGTTGCTTGACTGGCAGCCAACAGAAGTGTTGCATGGGGAAAATGGCAAGAATTAAACATGATTGCCCATCAGTCTTGTACTTGGGGTCCGGGGTAGTCTGGAATACAGGTAGGGAGGTCATTCAAGCTTCACAGAGAGGTTCACTAGTACTTATAACTTCAAGCACTGGGAGTTGAGAATTGCCAGAAATAGTCATGTAATGAAATTCCATGTTGTATACGTGTTTGCATTTCTTTCCTCCTAAAAACACAGTGGTTTTGGAATTAATAATATCCTAGAACAGTGGTCCTCAGCTTTTTTGGCACTAGGGACCAGTTTTGTGGAAGGCAAGTTTTCCATGGACTTTGAGGGGAGGGGAAGATGGTTTCAGGATGAAACTGTTCCCCTCAGATCATCAGGCATTAGATTCTCATAAGGAGCGTGCAACCTAGATCCCTTGCATGTGCAGTTCACAATACGGTTTGCGTTTCTATGAGAATCCAATGCCCCCGCTGATCTGACGGGAGGTGAGACGCAAGTGGTAATGCTCGCTCACCCACCGCTCACCTCTTGCTATACAGCCCAGTTCCTAACAGGCCACAGACTGGTAGCAGTACATGACCTGGAGGTTCGGGACCCCTTAGATTAAGCAGTTAAGGATCTCTGCAAATCCTAGCTCAATTGCTCAACTTTGGAAAGTTGTTGGACTGTTTTCAGCTTTGGGTATCTTATCTGTAAAATAAAGAAATTGAATTACAGGCACTTTCAGGTCCTGCAATTCCCCTTACCTCAGATAAAACAATAGATCCCTTTCTCGTTTCAGGAGAACTCATGATTTTGGTGGCAGCTCTAGTTAGCATTTGCTCATGCTTTTATTGTTTTTAGCAATCAATGGGAAGTGCATCAGGTGAAATCTCTCAGGCCTGCATCTATCTGGCCAAAGCTCATTCATTGATTTTTTTTTTCCTGCTGAAACTTGCACATATATAAAAAACGAAGAAACCAAATTTAATTTTCACCAGCTCAGGGTATAGTATTGTGGCTGCTCATGTTCCTGCAGGCTGAGTTGTTCTCAAATAATAAACTAAGCTGTATAATCTTTAAAATATTTGACCAGGTGGGAAGCCTTTCTGGGAGGACAATATATTTGTGCATTTGGTGCTTAAGCTTCAATCCCCTGGCCACACCTTGGATGTATTTGCAGGGGAAATCTGCTACGTAAGAAGCCAACCACTTTGGGCAACATTATCTTCATCATCAGCATGCACATGTGGTAATGACCTGTTATGAGCCTGACTTGGAATAACTTTCTTCCTCACAGAGTGGTGGGTACTCCATATGTGTAGAATTACTGGGAGTAATTATCTTTGCAACAGTAAGGCATGAGGGTAAGAAATCAATAAAACAGAAGGGAAAGATGTTAACACTTATCGACCACTTTTTGTGTCACAGCAGAAGGCGGTCAATAAATGACATATTTTATTTTAATTATATTAGGTGATTATTGCAGTGTTACCTTAACTTTTGTGTGAGGAAATTGTGGTCCAGTGAGGTTAAGTCACTTGCTCAGTGTCCCTCAGTATTAAGTGATAAAGCAGAGGTATCAACCTAGGACACTCTATGAGGTTTGGTTTCAGTCTGAAAGCACCGAGTACCTGGGCCCGGGTATGAGACAGAGTCCCAGCCCAGAGGCATGTTGGTCTATCATTCCTTCAGCAAACACAGCTTACTTCCAAGAGTGTAGAAATTGGGGCTGTGCTTAATAGCAAGATAATAAGCTTCAGAAGGGCCAGGTGTGGTGGCTCACGCCTGTAATCCCAGCACGTTGGGAGGCCAAGGTGATCAGATCACTTGAGGTCAGGAGTTGAAGACCAGCCTGGCCAACACGGTGAACCCTTGTCTCTACTGAAAATACAAAAATGAGCCAGGAGTGGTGGTGCACACCTGTAATTCCAGCTACTTGGGAGGCTGAGGCAGGAGAATTGCTTGAAGCCGGGAGGCGGAGGTTGTAGTGAGCTCAGATTGCCCCACTGTACTCCAGCCTAGGAGACACAGTGAGACCCTATCTCAAAAAAAAAAAAAAAAAAAAAAAAATAAAAAAAAAAAAAAAAAACTCAAGTATATAGAGCAAACACTGGTAGATCTGAGGGAGACATTTTCTGACTCATAACAGGTTACCTTTGTTTCCTCATTATCATAAATGAGAAGAAGTTGCCTTCCCTGGACTTCTTCCTATTCATCTTATTTTCCTCTCCTCTTCTTGCTTAGGATGCCAAGGCTGTGATATTTATTTCTGCTCTCTTCCCTAATAGACATGCTAAAGTCATTTAAAAAAACGTCAGGAATAAAATACACTCAATGATGACTGTCTTAGAAAAGACTCCACTTAAGCTGTGTGCATCCAGAAATGCAACTGTGCTGACCCGTTCCTGCCTCCCTTGCCCTACTGATAACGGGATGGAAGATGAAGCTGTTTTTCAAAAGTGTTCTGGGTCCAGAGACATTTGCTCGACACCTGTGCCCTCCATTGGTCTAAAGGCATTAGAGTTTTTCTCCCACAATATTTGGCTTTGTGATTTTGAATTTATGACACCCTGGTTGTTGGTGTTTTTCTCTGCATTCATACCTGACTCTTGACCTCCAAAAGAACTGCTACATACATTTTACTTTAAGCTGGGCATTTCTATAATACTATGCAACCTTGAAAATAATCGCAGTGACATTTTGCTTTTTTATAAGGCCTTCTATTGTTCTTCTTTGCTCTTGCATCTCTCTTTCCCTCTTATGACATTATATCAGAACATATTTCAGTCTTCCCAGAGCCCTCTGCAGAGGAATTTTGTAACTGATTTGAGCCATGTTTTTGATGGAGTATCTGCTCTCTGGACCTTCCTGTCTCCTGGTTGCAACTGTGAACCACCCTCCCTCCAATAATCTATATCCAAAATGCTGAGCAGGAGATTCATGGTATTTGTTTGAGGATATGCCCTGAACTATCCGAAGTCTACTAGTTCCTTTGAAAGTAAGTGGCTGGAAACCTAAAGGTCGTATGAACTGGATTCTAGAAGCATGGGATAATAAATGTAAGATTTCAAACTGGAGGTTAAAAACAAGTTTTCCTCTTGATTAGTTTCTAATCAGTCAGCTAAATAGTCTCTGAATAGTTGTAGCTAATGAGCAACATCTCTCAAAGAGTTAATTGTCCTGACTACTAAATACTTAAATCCATATATTTTCACTGAAGTGTTTATTACTATGTATTCTTAGGACCATAATTATAAAATGTTGAGTTAGGAAGACACAGAATGTTTTTCTCTGAGTATTGTTGCCTCTGTTATCAGATAAGATGAAATGTATATTTATTTTATTTTTACATTATTATGATTATTATTTTGAGACAGAGTCTTGTTCTGTTGCCCAGGCTGGAGTGCAGTGCCATGATCTTGGCTCAATGCAACCTCTGCCTCCTGGGTTCAAGCGATTCTCTTGCCTCAGCCTCCCAAGTAGCTAGGACTACAGGCACATGCTGTCATGCCCGGCTAATTTTTGTATTTTTAGTAGAGACAGGGTTTTGTCCTGTTGGCCACGCTGGTCTTGAACTCCTAACCTCAAGTGATCTGCCTTGCCTTGGCCTCCCAAAGTGCTGGAATTACAGGTATGAGTCACTGCACCTGGCTGAAATGCATATAATATATATATATTTTTTAATGGAATATTTTGAAGTAGTAAAACATGAGTAAACTATAGATACATACAATGTGAGTGAATCTTACTAATGACTGTGAGTGAAAAAGGAAGTTCCAGAGAAATACACGTATGATAGCCTGTTTATAAAATATGGAAACATGCAAACTTCAACAATATACTTTTTTTTTTTTTTTTTTTTTTTTAAGGAAGAAAACAGACAAAATTCAGAATAGTGGTTATGGTTGGGGTGAGGTGAGCACAGCACATAAGTAAATACTGGTAATGTTGTAATTTTTGGACTAAGTCATGGGTTCACAATTCTTCATTATATTATTAAAACTAAGTTTTAAAAGACCCACAAATGGGCCAGTGATGATAGTATCTCCAGAATTGATAGCCATCAATTCTGATCATCCAGGATCCTTGGAAATAAATTGCATGGATGAGCTCATTCATTCCAAATCTGGGGTCTTTAAAGTTTCTGCTCTTCCCAGTTCTTTGGATTCATAGCTATGATCCTTAGAGGGCAACAGGTCTCTCCCTCCTCATGACAGAAATAAAGGTCAGATGAGAATGGGAGACCAGTGAGGAGGAGTTTGTGCTTTGGGCTGAGCAAAGAGACCAGAATCTTTTGGCACCATCTCCTTCTGCATTTGAGATGAAACTTAGTCTTTTAAAATACAAACAGCCACAGTCTCCTGTGTTGCCAGTCACCTGAGCTACCTTTGGCGGTAGGGTTTTGATTAAATGGCACGCTTTGCTTGTGAGTAACCTTCAGGGCACGTTTTGTTCATAAGAAATAAATGTATCACTCATTTGAATCAGAGCTGCAAGTGCCATCTGTGAGGTACTCGTCCTTCCCATTATCACACAAATGTGTTTCTGTGTGACTGGCTCCTGGATTTTGCAGGCTCTCTTGCCTGCGCCGATTGCTGGCTGAGAGGTCTCAGCTCAGCATTCACCGTGTATCACTATATTTCTATTAAGACTTCTGCTCTTCTTGGCAAAACGGAAGTGGGGTTTCATTTGAAATGATGGGCTGGGGAGAGGGGAAGGGAACCATCTCGCTCATGGTTATTGACATCAAGCTACCATCATCTCTTGTCCAGACAACTGAGATTTTTCTGCTCCCTTTATGCCCCTGCCCCACCCCTTCCCAGCCCCTTTCTGTCCTGTGCCAGAGTGATCTTGTGAAGGCTTAAATCAGACCAGATCATTCTCCTGCTTAAAAATCCCCCAGTCATTTCCCATTGCTCTCAGAACAACATCCACACTTTTTAATCCCGCAGTAGGGAGCTCTCCATGCTGTAGCCCCTGCCTGTTTCCCCTCCTTCTCATCTTGCCCTTTTGCCCCTTGTTCACTATATTCTAGTCACCTTGGCCTTCTTTCTGCTCCTCAGTCACTCCAAGCTCATTCCCTCTGCAAGACCTTGGCATATGCCATTTCCCCTGCCAAGAACGTTCCTGCTCTAGGTCTTCGCAAAACTTACGTGTTCTCATTGTTCACCGAACGGTCTTCCCTGGCCACCCAATGTAAAGTAGTCCAGCCCCACTTCAAAGGACACTGTCTCATGGCACCTTTTCTTATCTTCAGTGCATTTACCTCTCTCTGAAATTATTCTGTTCACTTGTGTGTTTATGGCTGTCCTGATTAGAATTAATTTTCATAAAGAGAACAATTATCTTGACTGGTTTATCCTTCAATTCCTTATGCCCACAACAGTGACTGGCACATGGAAAGCATTCAGGAAATAAAAGCACAACGGAAAATTAAAACACACTCACTGCATGCCTGCCACATATAGAACCAAATTAAATTACTGCCAATACACATGGGGAAAATCTTCCCATTTTTCTGGAATAATGTTACGAAGGATGGAAAATAAGTGCACATTACCTGGATGGCATTTAATAAACACTGTGACCCAGTAGTGTACATTTCAATGAATATTGCCAAAGGAAGTAGGCCAACATCAGGTGATCTGAGTTAACTTTCCTGTACATTGTGTATTAGTTTCCTGATGATCAAAACTGGATTAGTCTACAATGTATCTTTCCTGTTAGACATGAAGATTATCTGCTCTATCCAATTTGTGTTTTCTTAGCTGAGAAATCACTGTTGAATTTTAAAAGCGGCTTGCCCGGGCCTCCTTTCCTGGTCTTTTGATGGAAATGGTTTATGGAAAAAAAATATTTACTAGAGTCAGATAATTAGAACATTTTATGTATTTTGCATATGCTAATACGTTTGAGTTCCTTTGAGGGAGAGCCGCATGGCATAAAGCAGAATGGAAAGGATGATTCAAATTTCTTCTCCCAGCCTCCTCCCCTGGCCAGATTTAGCACTTCCTATATACCACCACCTCACAGCTTAGCTTGGCTGGGAGCTCCTCAGGTTTCCAAAGGACAGTCCTTCCTTCTCCCTCCCCCAGTTGCCATCCCCACACCGGGGTGCCAACTCCCAAGTAGGCTGACAGGAAGTGAGATTGGAAACAGCTTTATAGTAGATTGGTACTGTTATAAGACACATTGTAAGACATCAGGTAAATATAGCACATCAGATTTTATTAATTATAAAAATTCTTTAAAAGCCTTCAACAGAGCCGAGATCATGCCCCTGCACTCCAGCCTGGCAACAGAGTGCGACTCCATCTCAAAAAAAAAAAAAAAGCCTTCAACAGTGGCTAAACACAAAACCAGAATCCCTTTAGATTTCTTAAAGTGCCTTTGTAGTTCTTTTGTAATATGGGTCCTTGTTGGACAAAGTTCATTATTTGTTTTTTATACCCTTTACATTAGGGGTTCCTAACCCCCAGGCCATGGACCAGTACTGGTTCCTGGCCTGTGAGGAACCGAGTGGCACAGCAGCAGGTGAGCAGCAGTTGAGCGAGCATTACTGCCTGAGCTCCGTCCGCCTCCCGTCAGACCAGCAGCAGCACTGGATTCTCACAGGAGCACAAACCCTACTGTGAACTGCACATGTGAGGGATCTAGGTTGCCCGCTCCTTATGAGAATCCAATGCCTGATGGTCTGTCCCTGTCTCCCATCACCCCCAGTTGGGACTGTCTAGTTGCAGGAAAACAAGCTCAGGGCTCCCACTCATTCTACATTATGGTGAGTTGTAGAATTATTTAATTATATATTACAATATAATAATCATAGAAATAAAGTTTCTATGATTGCAATAAATGTAACACACTTGAATTATTCATCCCAAAATGATCTCCCCCCACTCCCCATTATCCATGGACAAATTGTATTCCATAAATCCGGTCCCTGGTGCCAAAAAGGCTGGGGGCTGCTTCTTTTAATGATCATGTTCACATATGGACAGTGAAAAGGTAGGTCTTCCTAGAGAAGGTTAAAGGGAAAGTAGGACAGTTGCCACAGACTCCCTTTTTGGAGAGTGCCCAGCCAGGGAGTGTTACCAGGGCCGACCCTGGCCTTGCTGATGTCTTCAGTGTCATCCTTGAAGTCAACATGGGATTGGCGCAGGCTCCTGTTGCAGCACTCAGTGAAGGTCCTCCCTCCTCCCCAGTAGCTCTCATTTCCAAGGCCTTTATTTTCTGTGGCCATCTGGGCACTGAAGTCCTCCTCCTAGTGGGCTATCTCTGTTGCCCTATGACCTTCAGTGATTTCTACTAAATAAACCCCTCTTTTAAGCATTTAGGGGTAAAGGGAGTGGCATGAATGTTTACTGTGCACTGGGGTGAGACAGTCAGTACCAGTTTCATCGTGCCCTCCAGCTGCCTTCCTCCAGGGAGGGGACTTCACACTAGCTGTCTCTCCACGGATCTGCAGCGCCCTTGCCATAGCTCCAGCTCCTGACCTTCTCCCCCTCCCTGCTGCCTGCTGGCACATAGAGCCCTTGGGCCATTCTCTGTGTGGTATTGGCCCCTGCCTTTGCTTCTGCTCTCTACTGTAAGCAGCTAGGCTTAGACTTCCCTAAGAGGAGTCCCGGACACCACTGAGGATGCATTTTCCTTTCCTCACATGAGGAGGGCGTTAGGTGCCCTTAGTTTTGGAGGGAGTGGAGCTTTGGAGCCTGGGAGACAGGGGACCAGGACCAGATTGCCCAACCTCCCTAGATTCTGCTGAACTCATCTTTCAGTAAAGAGGCCGGATGAGCTGAGCTCCGCTTCTCACTGGCTCCATGTTCCTGTGACTTTTGACTCATCTGAGGTTGACTTTGAGAAGGCATTCCCTTTTAAATATGTTGGAATCCATGTAGTATGACCCTATCCACCGTGGAATCTTACTCCATTTTACTTTAAAGAGAATGTAAATGGTTTGGCTGCACATCACTATGAAAATGGCCTAAGTAAGCAGGACGGAGAAGCTGCCAGGAGAGCAGAGGTAGAGAGTGGAAGGGGCCAAGCCGGTTCTAAGTCATTTGCTGCAGGCTCCTGTCCTCAGATATACTCACTTCATGGGAACCAAATCACGTTTGACTGCTCTCCAGCTCTTAAAACAGGATAACTTGAGCCATCTGATACTCGAGAAGAATACAGCAACCCGGAAGATGTATTAATACTCTATTCTCTAATTTTCTAGAATAAGTCAGATCATTGACAAATGACATACTTGGACTGTATTAGCTTCCTACAGAAAGACTTTCATTAGGTTTAATAATTGGCTATAGCTTCAGCCTTTTTTTTTTT
>NW_012102543.1:1786860-1811358 GCF_000951045.1 Mandrillus leucophaeus | reverse complement strand
AGGCTGGTCTCAAACTCCTGACCTCAAGTGATCCACCCACTTCGGCCTCCCAAAGTGAGCTTATGTCTTTTTGAAGGATGGCTATGGGAAAGGTACACTTGAAGGATGTTTTTGTGTCATTTATTAACTAACTGATTAATTAAGATGGCGGGTCTTGCTATATTGCCTAGGCTGGTCTCTCGCTCTGTCGCCCAGGCTGGAGTGCAGTGGTGCAATCTCAGCTCACTGCAACCTCCGCCTCCTGGATTCAAGCGATTCTTATGCCTCAGCCTCCCAAGTAGCTGGAATTACCTGTGCCTGCCACCATGCCCAGCTAACTTTTGTATTTTTTAGTAGAAATGGGGTTTCACCAGGTTGGCCAGGCTGGTATCAAACTCCTGACCTCAGGTGATCCACCTGCCTCAGCCTCCCAAAGTGCTGGGATTACAGGCGTGAGCCATTGCACCGGGCCTTAGCTCCCTTTACTTTTTAAAGATAGACTTCCTATCTTATAACAGTTTTAGATTTATAGAGCAGTTGCAAAGATAGTTCAAGGAGTTCCCGTATTCTTCGCATCCAGTTTCCCCTATTATTGGCACCTTAAAATAGAATAGTACTTTGTTACAATGAACAAATCGATGTTGATAAAGTGTATCAACTAAAGTCCATACGTTTTTCATTTTTCCTTAGTTTTTACCTAGTGTCCTTTTTCTATTCCAAGATCTCATACCACATTACTTATAGTCGTTGGGTCTCTGGATCCTCCACAGCAATTTCTCAGACTTTCCTTGTTTCCATTATGAAACACTTTAGACATACCAAAAGTGTGGGTGTGTATGTGTATAAAGAATACCAGTATAACCAGCATTCAGCCCTGGAAGCAGAATATGACCAACATGATTGAAGCCTCATGTATATCCCTCTTGATCTCTTTCTCCTCTCTTCAAGGTCAACCAATATCTTAAATTTGGTGCTTTTGTCCCAGGCGTGTTTTGAAACAACTATACGTAGTGTTGCTTTGCATATTTTATTTTATCAAGACAGGATCTCACTCTGTCACCCAGGCTGGAATGCAGTGGTGTGATCGTGGCTCACTGTAGCTTCTACCTCCCTGGGCTCAGGAGATCCTTCAACCTCAGCCGCTTGAGTAGCTGGGACTAAAGGTGCGTGCCACCACGCCCACCTAATTTTGGAAAAAAATTTTCTAGATATGAGGTTTCACATGTTGACCAGGGTGGTCTTGAACTCCTGGGTTCAAGCGATCCTCCCTCCTTGGCCTCCTGAAGTGCTGGGACTATAGCAGTGAGCCACTGCCCTCAGCCTGCTTTGCATCTATTAAAACAATATAAGTATTATAAGCATTGCTCTACAGTTTGCTTTTTTTTTTCCCCCCCACATAACTTGTTTTAATCTGCATTACTGTCATGTATCTAGTTTCTAAGTCAGACTCTATTGTGTGAATCCCCTCTCTTGTTGATGGTTATCTAGGTGTTTTCCTTTCTATTACTGTCATGGCCATTGCAAAGAGTGCTGAACAGACACCCTTTACAAGTCACCTTATGCACGTGAGCAAGCATTTCTACCTTGGGGCTTGGAGAGAGGGATTTAGGGATTTTGGGATTTCAAATTTTATCCATTAGAAAACAGTGTATTCGTTCATTCAATAAATATTGATTGACCATGTAAAAACTGAGCCAGGTTCTAGAGGTAAACAGAATAGAAATAATCCTTCACTCATCATGAGTTTACAATCTAATTGGGAAAATGAACATTAAAGAAGTAGTTAAAGATATGTATGTACTATACAGCTGTATCATAAAAATAAAGAACAATATATTGTGTGCTGTGAGAAAAAGATAAGGCTTATTAAAGGATGTTTCTTAATGTTTCTTGTATCATAAATTACCTAAAGAATTTCTGGACAGGAAAATGCTACTCTCCTACTGAATTTATGTGCTTTCTTTATCTGACAATGGAAGCAATGTAAAGCAAAGTGTTTCTTTTTTTGCCTTAGCTACTGGGAGTCTCTCATGTAAATGCTGTGCCCAGCTGCAGTTCCTGGAACACCCCAGCTACATTTAGTATGTTTACCTTTTGGCTTTTTAAATAAATGGTTTTCACATTGTTCTGTGTCTTGTTTTGCATGCTGAATCATTTTGAACGTAATGAGGTATAGATCTTGGAGAGAGGACAAGATATTGTTGATAAGTGGTTGGTGACCCCCACTTTTCAGAGACAAATGACCTTGCTTTTACTTGGTTTTGATGTGTTTATGTAGGGATCTTACTGTATTTGCATGCTTGCTTAATTTCAATAGAAGTTTATGAAATTTATTATCCATCAAGAGTCAATTTGTTCTCTAAATATTCCACTTAGATGATTATTATTTTTTTTAATCACCACCAACACATACACAAACAGAACTCCTTGGCAATTCCATTTGGCTGTACTGCTATCTTTAGGAACATTTATCTTGCTTTAACTCCTCTCTTTTTTTACAGACATTTAGTTTTCTGTGACATTGTTTACTTTCATTATACCTTAATTATGGGATTCTGATAACCATGGAGGAGTAGGAGAAACAATAAATGGGGTTTTGTGGGTGATTAATTGCTAAAGCAAAGCTGAAATCTTTGATAAGTACAACAGTTGTTTCTGCCAGTATACTCCAAAGGCAAGAATATTGTTGCAATTACACAACAAGCAAGGGGGGAGAAACACCTCCCACAAATCACTCTGATATTTTTCTTAACCACTGTGCTTTTGAAAGCCTAATGCTCTTTCTTCTGATGTTTTTTTGACTGTCAGCCTGAGTAGTTGGCTCTTCCTTGGTACAATGCTATTTAAATGACAGGTCCTTTCTCAGTGTGAATGTGTCAGCTATCTAAATGAGTGGTTGAAAATGTACCTGTGCATCAGCCATGTGGACCACGGTATGGTCTGAAGAAAATTATGTTTGAGCAGCTATGATTGAGCTCAATCTTGCAAAAGCTTATTGAGTTTTAACAAATAATTTAGCCCTATCAAGCAGAAGTGCATTTGGCTGCAGGTAATAGAAAACTGAATCATTGGTGGTTTTAACAAGTAGGTTTTCTTTTTCTCACGTGACACAGATTGGCAATACTGTCAGAAACCCAGTTTCTTTTGTGTTTTCTGCTCTGCTTTTTGGAGTCTTTCAGCCTTTATTCTTGGGCTTATTGTCTCAGGGTTACAAAATGACTAGTCTTACTGCAGATTTTCTAGGAGGGAGGTGCAAAGTGGTGGTGCTGGCCACAGCTTTCCTTCTTTGTCAGGACAGCAAAAGTTTCATCAGAACTCCCCAGTGGACTTGCTCTCTTAATTCGAAATGGCTGTAACAGTGTCATGTTGGCTGCACCTCTTTCAAAGAAAGTTCGGAAAGTTGGATGTTTCACAGACACATTAAGATTTCAAACAAAGGCGAGGGCATTCACAAGGAACAAAGAGAATGTGTGTGGATGGGGCGAGTAACTGCCAGTCATCAGCCTATTATGTACTGTACACATACATAGAGTTTTGCTGTGCAGCAGCAAATATAAAAATGAATGTCATCACTGTGAAAGTGGAAAACCATATTTCAATGTCATGCAAATGCCATAATTGAAATGAAAAGATAGGAAATGCTGGTGCGTTGTCTACATCAATGTATTCGGTTGTTGATTTTATTGCATAAAAGGTATCAGTGGGGACGAGATAGTTTTGCTTTGTTTCAGAAGATTTTGCTTTTGTTTTTCCCAGCTAAAAAGGGAAGCTGAAAAATAATGAGGAGCGCTGGGTGCAGTGGCTCACACCTGTAATCCCAGCACTTTGGGAGGCTGAGGCAGGTGGATCACTTGAGATTAGGAATTCAAGACCAGCCTGGCCAATATGGTGAAACCCCATCTCTACTAAAAAATACAAAAAAATTAGCCAGATGCGGCGGCACGCACCTGTAATCCTAGCTACTTGGGAGGCTGAGGGAGGAAGAATTGCTTGAACCTGGGAGGTGGAGGCTGCAGTGAGCTGAGATGGCACCACTGCACTCTGCACTCCAGTCTGGGTGACAGAGTGAGACTCTGTCTCAAAAAAAAAAAAAAAAAAAGAAAAAAGGAAAAACACAGACATATGAAATACAGCTTATTAATTCTATATATATTCACAGAAAGTGCATACTTTTATGCCTTGATTATCTTTAGGTGATCACGAGGAACAGGAGCTCAAAGATAATTAGCAACTGTCCTAAAAAAACAAAACCTCAATTGGGCTACAAATTTCAATGTCATGTACACAGGTAGAAAAGACTCTTCTTTGGTTTCAGGTTTTCCTTTTATTTCCTTGGCATCCCTCTTCTGATTGTGTCTTGCTGTGTACTCAAGATGTAGGTTCTGTGGGTTGACTGAGCTCAGCTGGGTGAGTCTCACTAGAGTCTCTTATGCCCTGGTTCTCAAATGGCAGCTGGGGCTCCTACACATGGCATCTCCATATGGCTTAGGCTTGTCACAGTCTGGTGGCTGGGTTCGGAGGCTGAAGTTTCCGAGAGACCAGGGGGGATGCTGCAAAGCTTTTAACCTGAACTTGCAAGTCATGAAGCATCCACCTTCTGTTGGTTGTGCTGGACAGCCCAGATGAACGGGCAAGTTCCCAAGGGCATGGATGCCTAGAGGCATGGTTCATTAGGGACCATCTTTGGAGAGAAACAACCACAGTCTCCTTCCTTCTCTTCCCTTGGGGATTGAAAGGGTTATCAAAAGCTGGTCAGAAAGAGAAGCAAAGGGTGAGGATACTGCTGCTGCAGCACGTATGTAATAGGGAATAAACCCAGAATGTGAAGAGTTGCCATCCTAGTACCCCTTGAGTGTCCTTTTCATGCCACTGGAAACTCGACAGTAGTAATTGGGAGTGAGTTGAAATCTTCAGCTTTCTACATTTGTATTGTCCTTTTCAGAGCAAAAAGAAGTAAAGATTAACTTAAAAAATGCTTTTGATATTAATAGTTACAAATGAAAAAACATGCAACAATTCCAAGCTCAAATCAAAACCAACACTGAGCTTTGAGGTACAATTTCTATTCTCTATGTGTGGCTATCTCCTCTTATGTTAGTGGCTGAGCAGAGAATGCTCCGCTCCAAAACAAATAGAATCAGAATTTATTTTATTAATGGCATCTTTCTTTGTGCCAAGAACACAGGGATATGGTAAGCACATCTGAATGTACCATCGGCAGGTTAAATCATTCTCTTTACTTTGGTCTTTGGTGGATTTTTATATTTGTTGCTTTTAATCTGAATGAATGGCAATAGAACAAGTTTTAAAAATCTGTAGAGATCTCCAGAGATTCCTGTCTTGCTAAGAAATAGGAAGGCCGCAATTAGCAGAGACCAAGAATGAAGAGGTGGAAAAGAGGGTGGGTGTCTCTGTTGCTGTAAACTACTAGTTTTCACCATTCTGCGCCTTCGTCTGTGTTGCTGCTGCTACCTGGAACACCCTTCCTCCCCCTCCTCTGCCTGGAAGATTGCCACTTACCCCAGATGCAGCCCAGCTGCAAGCTTCTGCATGCAGCCCACCTCTTCTCTCCGGACAGGGTGCCTTCTTGCCCCCCACACCCACAATTCCTTTGCCTATCAGTTTGTCTCTGTATTTCTTCCTCAGATTATAGCTCCTTAGGGGCAGGGACCAGCTCTTAGCCTGATACCATCAGCCAAGCAACGTGTAGCATGCAGAGGTTTGGCAAAACTTTGAAAGCGGGAATATATAGTCAACTACATTGATGTCTGGGTCATTTTTCTGATGTCTGGTAGCAACTGTGTTAGGTGGCTTATACCTCTCCTGGACCCACACAAAGCAAATTCTAAAAATAACAAACTGGACCATACAAACTTTTCCAAAAGCCCGGGGTGGGGGAGATGTTATAATATCCTGATATAGCTGTACTGTTGTTTATTTCACCTCTGTCACCTAGAGCAACCCCCTCCACGGTTTCCAAAACCTCCTCCATCCTCGGGGTCTGGTCTGGGACCCCTGTCCTCCTGGAGGTCCTCTTTGAACCCTCTGGACCCTTCCCCCAGAGGCCTCTGGTACCTCGATGTCACAGCATTTGCTGTCATTTCATTTGCCTGGCCTCTTGGCTAAGATAAATAAACTCCTGTCCTTGCTTTTTCTCTGTCCCTGACAGGGGTGAAGTCGTGTGGACATGTGGCAGGCACCACTATTGGTTATCTGCTGAACACTAGCACTCCCCATGCCTTCACGCCATCAGGCAGGGGCATTTGTTCTTTTGACAGTGTGGACGGGGCAGAGTTTAGTGGCATTGTTCTTCTTTAGCTTAATGAGCACAAACTGTCAGAGTTTGGATCAAATTTTTCTTGCAGATATATTTTGATTGACATGCACAGGATTTTTGGAGATAATTGAAAGAGTTGCCAACATTTATCAGGAGACTGTACGTAAAAATACAGAGTTCCAGTTTCTCTCAAATATTTGGAAGTTTTGGCAAAATTGGGCCCCAATTACCAAAAATTGCTTCTAACCAAGCAGTAACTATTCCCTTCACACAGAATGAGCCTCCTTTCCCTCATTCCCTGTAAAATTGTACTGCATGTTCTTCTCTTTCATTTGTGTTACCTGCCTCATTTGTGGATAAATTGTTGTAGAAAATGTCTATCACATGTGCTGCTGTACTGCTAAGTGTGTAGAGCCCTGGTACCCACAGGGCACACAGAAACAAACCTGGGATAAAAAGAACTTATGTGCGGATTTCTTTCTTATTGTGCACATTTTAAGAGGCATCAGTCTCCATGCATCCTTAGAATTGTATGGCTTTTTTTTTTTTTTTTTCAGATGGAGTCTCGCTCTGTTGCCCAGGCTGGAGTGCAGTGGCGCGATCTCCGCTCGGCTCACTACAAGCTCTGCCTCCCGGGTTCACGTCATTCTCCTGCCTCAGCCCTCCAAGTAGCTGGGACTACAGGCGCCCTGCCACTGCGCCTGGCTAATTTTTTGTATTTTTTTTTAGTAGAGACGGGGTTTCACCGTGTTAGCCAGGATGGTCTCGATCTCCTGACCTCGTGATCCGCCCGTCTCGGCCTCCCAAAGTGCTGGGATTACAGGCGTGAGCCGCCGCGCCCGGCCGAGAAGCAGCTTTAATAGCAGGTCACACAGCCAGGAAGTAGACTAGCTAATGTTTGAACTCAGGCACAGGTGGAGGGAGTCACACATCTTTAAGATTTATTCCCAGGACAATATCATTTTCTTTAAATGCCTGTTTTGGGGGCACTTAAATGAGCTCTCAGATAGAAACACGCATTTCCAGGGAGCACTCTTGCCCTAGAGAAAGCTTGGGGCAGTTGCATTCAGACAGCTGTGCCATTGACCATGTGAGGAGCTCTCCGCCACTCTTCCTCGTAGCTTTGGCGGGGATTATTTGTCTTTAGACTTGCTCGTTTTTGTGAAAGTGACAGTAGTGATAGTCATAGTAGTTAGTAGTCATGGTGACTTTTGTTGAGCACTTACAGTGCCAAATGTAGTAAGCCCTTTCAAACTATATTACTCTCCCCATTTCCACTTGGGAAACTGAGTATTACCCTGTGAGTGATGGGGACTTCTTGAAGGAACCTAAACATGGGAATGTCGTAATCAGGTTGGAGTTTCATGGATTTGGTTCCAAAAGCCAAGCAGAGAGTGGGTCACCAGCACAGTGGTAAGAGTCAGGAAAATTGGTTGACACTGTTGTGTACAGAGGAGAGTTGCTTGGGGCTTGAACTAAAGGGATGGTGAAGAGAGGGGTAGGTTTGAGAGAGACTTAGAAGGTAGTAATGGCAAGGCCTGGTAAAAGATGGGAATGATTTCCAGTTTTAGTTTGGACAGCAGCATGGATAAGAAAGAATATAAGGGGCTTGGTGCGGTGGCTCAGGTCTGTAATCCCAGCACACTGGGAGGCTTGGGTGGCCGGATCACTTGAGGTTAGGAGTCTGAGACCAGCCTGGCCAACATGGCAAAACCTCATCTTTACTAAATTAGCCAGGTGTGGTGGCGCACACCTGTAATCCCAGCTGCTTGGGAGGCTGAGGCAGGAGAATCACTTGAACCCGGGAGGTGGAGGTTACAGTGAGCCGAGATCGCATGACTGTACTCCAGTCTGGGCAATAGAGCGAGACTCTCAAAAACAAAACCAAAAAAAGTAGAAAGAAAGAATATAAGAAGGCTAAGAAGGCATCGTGGGGACAAGGGAGTGAAGAGTCACAAATTCAGTTTTGAATGTCAGTTTGATGTACTCTGTGACTTTCAGTTGAAGATGTCACAAGATTACTACAGGGAGCTCCCAGTGTCTTCACGTAGTTTTCCCAGCTTACTCAGTAAATATTTGTTCCCTAAATGAATTCATGATTTCCATAGTTACTCAGTAAATATTTGTTTTCTAAATGAATCTATCTGTAAGCAACTCAAATAATATCCTCTCCTACCATTTATCTTAGTGTTTGAATTTCATCTCCAACCACTTAAATCAAAGTCTCTGGGAGATGGGAGCTAGGCATTGACATTTAAAAATGTATGTTCGGCCAGGCACAGTAACTCATGCCTGTAATTCCAATACTTTGGGAGGCCAAGGCAGGTGGATTGTTTGAGTCCGGGAGTTCGAGACCAGCCTGGGAAACATGACAAAACCCTGTCTCTAGCAAAAATACAAACATTAGCTGGGCTTAGTGGTGTGCATCTGTAATCCCAGCTACCTGGGAGGCTGAGGTGGGAGGATCACCTGAGCCCCGGAGGATAATCTGAGCCCAGGAGGTTGAGGCTACAGTGAGCCATGATTGCGCTACTGCACTCTAACCTGGGCAACAGAGTGAGACCCTGTCTCAAAAACATACAAAAACCTTTGTGTCCACAGATATTCTAATTTGTGGCCAGATCTGACAGCCACTGCTTCAGTTTTAATGAAACAACAGATGAAACAGGTCTATGGAGATGTTCTTTTACTCATCCATCAATTTCGTTTTTGAGTGTCTGCCACTGTTTTGAGCTCCATGAAACTTAAAAGTAAACATTGATGTGTTCACCTCTGTGTTCCTAGTGTCAGAACAGTGCCTGGCACAGAATAGTTGCTCAGTAAATAGTTGTAGAATAAACGAATGTTTTATGATTCCGAGCACTTAGAGAACACTGTGCTCTGGTAACGTACCACCATCGGTGTCGGTAGCTGCAGCAGGAGGCATTCTGCTTCTGAGGCCTCTGTGTCTGGACTGTTGTGCTAATATCCTCTCGTTTCTTCAAGGCAGAGGGGTTGCTCTCTGGGAAAGGTGTACGCTTTGGAGCGTGAAGTCGGACTTTGCTAAGTGAACACTTGGATGTGTCGTGCATCTCTGTTCACAAGTACATTCTCTGCTATGGACTGAATTGTATATCTACAAAACTTGCCTGTTGAATCTCTACCCCCAGTGTGATGTTATTTGGAAATGGGGCTTTTGGAAGATGATCAGGCTTAGATGGGACCCCAAGGGTAAGGCCCTCATGGAGGAATTACTGCTTTTAAAAGACTAGTACATTCTCTGATCCCTTGGAAGTGTATATCCTTTCCATCCTCTTCTTTATTACCTGCCTTCTACCTGCATTGCTGGAGTTGGCTTCTTGGTGTTGACAAACCTTATAATACTCAGGCTGAAGACAAGAGCAGCCGACAAGGGGCTTTTGTAGGGAGTGGTCGTCAGTGTCTGGGGCTTTAGTATTTCCTTCCATCAGGGTTTTGAAAAGGTAGTCCCACATAGAAAATGGTTCTGGCCAGGGAACAGCAAGTCTGTCTGTTAATCTCTGGGTATATTCAAGACATCTCTCTGACTGTATTCCATACGTACTCACCAGTGATGTACTGCTTCTCTAGAAGGTTCCCTTTGGAAGCTGAAAAAGATTCTAATTCCTAACACAGTAGCTTCTGCTATTTTCCTATGTATGTTTTTTCCTCACTTTTGTTTATCTTCTGCTTTACCAAAATACATTTACATAAACAATATTAGTCTGTGTACAGAAAATATGAATAAAGAAATACATATTTAAAACCTTAGAAGAAATGAAAATAAAAACGTAAGAACTGGAAAAGAATTCCAAAACCTCAAGGTTGACCAAGCTGCAGGGTTTTTTTGTACATATTTATTGTAGTTCTACCGTGTGCCAGGTTTTGGATACTTTCTTTTAATCACAGAACTTTACAAGATAAGCATTGTCTCCATTTTAAAGACTAGAACATTTAGGCTGTGAAACTCAAGGGCATGTAGCTGCTACATGGTAGAGTCAAGATTTTAATTTAGCGTGCCTGACTGTAAAGCACCTTTCCTTGGTCTAAAGGCCAGTGACAGTTCCTAATGAAAGTTTTCACACATACACAATGAAGCAAGAAAATGAAGACAGTGTAGAAGATTTTTGATAAAGCAAAATACAATTAACTTTAAGAAACCTGTTCATTATTTTAAAATACCTATATTGGCTAAAGGTTGACAATCTAACGTCAGTCCCCTAATCTATCTATCTATCTATATATTTTCTTAAAAGCCTACTCGTTCATGAAATCACAAGTTCAGACTCAGGGTCCATGATTTAACAGTGGAACAGAACAGAATATTTAAAGTTTGGAATGTTCCAGAAAAGCTAGATTTATGAGACTGTCTTAAGGCCCCAAAGAAGAAACAAAGATTTGGCTTGCTGCTCAGAGTTAAACACTGTGTATAAAATACCTTAGGAGGAATTTGAAAGCTCCATTACTTCAGACTTAGGAAATAGCCCTTTCTTATCTCTCATATAACGGTACCTGTCTCTCAGGAAGCTAGGCCTTCCTTGCAGTGATAATAGCTGGCCTGTGGAGCCCCTTCACTTTGCATTACAGCAATTCTAGTGCCTTCCTTTCCCATTAGGAATCTAAGCTTGCACTACCTTTTAAAATGTCTTCAAGAGTCAACATGTGGACATCTGAGTGTCAAATGTGGTATGCACTGTATTTAAGTATCACTTAGGAAGAAAAGCAAAACCCTCAGCCCCTTGAAATGGTTTTTAAAGTAATGTTTTGGTGGAAAAGTCCCATTTTATCTGTGCAACTTAATACCCTTTGTGCAATTTTAGCCAACTTCTTGAAAACACAGGAGGAATACAACAACTTTCATTATCTCTTTTGCTCTGAATAGCACCAATCATCAAACCAACATTCACCACCTTCTTGTTCTCTTGAGCTTAATGTATTTTTGTATATGTAACAATTTAAGGGAAAACATAAGGACAGAAAAAAAAAAACTTTTCCCCTAAGTAAGAAAAATTACAGAAAATCATTAATGTGCTAATTAAGGAATGAAAATCAAATTGCGAAAGGTTTCTTACCCAGATTGAAATGAATAGGCCTGGGCTTGTTCCCACGGTGGAGATAGGGCCCCTGGAAGTATGCTGGAAGCATGCAAGGCCACTTGCAGCCTAGACTCAGAAATGACACATCATCACTTCTGCCATGTTCCATTGATCAAAGAAAGCCATTCAGGCCAGCCCAGATTCAAAGGGTGGAGGAAACAGAGGTTGCCTATGACAGAAGGATTTTGACCATTTTTACAATTTACCAAAGGAGTGACTTGGTCCAGGATATTAATTAATTTAAAGGAGTTAATGTAGGTAAAGTTCTCAGAATGCCTAGTGCATGACAATTGTTGTTTTGCTATTTATTATTATTATTGCATTATTCTCTCTAGGCTTTTGCCCCAGGAGCTTATTGAACGTTCTTTAATCTTTTGTGTTGTTTTTTAAAATGATGCGGGAGGAACAACGGTGACTTTTCAGGCCCTGGAAATGCTACATATGGGCTGGTATCTTAGAGATGTTTCTTTGGCTCCCATGGGTGCTCCCGCTTTTGCTCTCTCCCCATCTAGGTGGCGCCATCAGGGATCCCCAGCTGTCCCATGTTGTCGTGCTTTTCCTTCCCTCTCTGTCAAAACGAATTCTCACTCTTGATTCTTACCACTGCAGTGTTTACCAACTTTGAGTGATATATTTCCCTCTTAAAGAAAAGCAGTCTTGTGAATTTAGTTGTTGATTTATATTTTTATTATGTTACTTAAATATGTACAAACATAAAGCTATGTATAAACTAATTATGCTTGCTCATAGCTTTTATGCATTTATAAAATAAAGGAAATGAAACTTGAACAGAACAGATTTAAAAATTAAAACTTTAGAATTTCAAAATAGCAACATTAACCTAACATGACGGATGATATTATTTTTACTAAAACTACATCCAGACACAAAGCCACCGTGGCCTTTGATGCCTCAGTTCCCCCATACCTTCTCTGTTTGGACTCCTGCAAGCTCTTTGAATACAGTGCACTGTGAAATTATTATCGAGTTGATTATGAATACGAATATGAGAACTGAAGTTACCCGACAGTGCTTGGTTGTAAGATGGCTGTTTAGCTTAGTGTCTCTCAAATTTTAATGTGCAGATAACTCACCAGGGGTCTTGTTAAATTGCTCACTTTGGTACAGAGGGGCAGGGGTAGGGTACAGAATTCTGTGTTTTAAATAAGCTCTCAGGTTATGCCTGTTGGTTGATCTGGGAATGACACTTTGAGTACAAGGATGTGACTATGGTTCTATCATTCGTTTAGATTCTTACTTAAACACACAAATATTTAAGAATCAGTAGAAAATTAACATGTTTATGGTTAGGTCCTTGGTCTCTAGTCTAAGATTCACTGCACTAAAACATACAAGCAGTTAGGCTATTAGAGCATTATACTGGCCCTATGGGAATCAGATCCAGACACCAAGTGTGAAGTTGCATGTATTGAGTATCAGGCATCAGCCAGTAATATAGGGAGGGAATGACGATTATACGAAGACCTCCCTGGACACTCCAGATGCAACTCACAGATGATGACTCCTCGAGCAGTGGGACAGGCCTAATGTGGTTTTGCCTCTAATAAATCAAATCTCTCCATTTTTACCCAAGTAACATATTATTTGTACTTTCCTTGTATCACCACTCACATTTTGCCTGGTCTTACAGTTTAAAATGTGGTACAGCTTTCTTTTGCGATGTTAATATTCTGAGGGCAAGGATCATGTTCTATTCATTTTTGTACTTTTCATACAGCAGGCATACAAACATTTGTGGAATTGAATGTATTAGCTAGATAAATCTTGAGAGTGCCCTCTGCTATTTGCATAACCAAGGTTTTTCTGAAAATTCCAGGAATTTTGCTCTTTCTGTTATATTTCAGACTCGTTTTTTTATTTACTACTAGTGCTTTTTTTTCCTTCTAGGAAAGATTCCTTAGATTTAAATGACTAAAGCTTAGTCTCTGATATTTGAACATACACCACATTTTTATTGCTCTTGGCTCTCAGGTGCGCTTTGCTTTTAATTTTCATCTGAGAATAAATGTTGAGAAGATTAGAAACACTTATTTAGTTGATAATCTGTGTGACCAGAATTTATCTTTTCTAAATAGTTCCGTAGCAGTCTTCTAGAGAGAAGTTCTGGTAGAAGAAGCAGTAGAGTGAGTTGTTCTTTAAAAAAGAAATGCAAGTTTGTAGAGAGATACCCAGGTGTGGGTTTTATGCATAAAATATTTTTCTTATGAGAAAAAGGAAAACAGTGCCTGACCTTATCAATAAACCATTATAAGGTATCTTCAGTGTAGGTCCCAAGGACATTCCAACTCTTCTCTTGGACTGAGAAACTCTCAGGTAGTGGTTGGGAGAAAAAGATCCAGAGGTCACAATGAGATATTTAACAAACATGTGAATCAGCTGTATAGCACATCAGAGAACAGAGACCAGATATATATGCACAGTAAGGCAATATTCTCATGATACTGATAAGAACTTTTTTCCAAGTTCTATTGATCTATCTTTCCACCCATTCAATCTTTCATTTAACATTTTATTGAAAAATTAAAAGCAGACTCAAACTACACAAAATAAGTATAGTTTAATGCAAAGATTCCCAAAATATGATCTCCAGATCAGCATTGCCTTAGAAGTTGTGAAAGAAGCAAATGTTTGCACTCCAGTGGAGATTTACTAAATCAGAAACTATGGAGGTGGGGTGTTTATTTTAACAGGCCCTTCTGAAGCTTACCATGCATGCTTGAGTTTGAGAATCAATGGCTTAGCATGAACTAGTATGAGGTGGACACTTCGAACCCACCACCTAGCTAAAGAAATAGATCGACCAGTCTCTTCAGAAGCCCCTCTATGTGTCCCTTCCCAGCCACAGTTCCTTTCTCCTTCCAAATTACCCACTCTCTTGAGTTTTCCAGTAATTATTCCCTTGCCTGTTTATAGTTTTGTCACTGAATTGCATATCCCTAGCCACAATCATTTAGTCTTTTCCATGGATATTAACTTATCTTTCAGTCTATACATTCCCCCATTGTCCCCTCCTTTTCCATACAATGTGTCTGATGAAGAACTTGGACTGTTAGACCTGTTGGGGGTTCCCAGGGTGGACTTTGCTGGTTGTGTACTCATGGTGCGGTGTAACATGTTCCTCTGAACTTCCTGAATATCAGCAGATGGATATAGGGGTTTCGTCAAGCGCAAGTCCTGTCCTTTTGCTGAGACTGTAGATGGGAATGAGTTTTTTTTTCCATCAGGAGGCACACGACATCTAGTTCTCACTGTATTTTGATGTGAACAGGCTATAGGTACTCAATACTTAGATCGATTGAGAGAAGCATAATGGTGATATTCTGTCATTTCATTTTCACTTATTAGCTGGAAAATCTTAGATGGAATAAATTTAAATTACTGTGTGGCTACCTTGTGATAGATTTCACGTATGAAAAGCCAGTTGAATGCTCATTTTTCCTTTTATTTACCTAGTTTTCAAGATACAGAATTGCTTCCCTGTCATGTTCAGAAGGTGACCAATTAAAGAAAAAAACAACAACATGAACTACTAGGTTTAAACGTCCTGGATGAGTATCAAACTGTAGCAAATCTTATCCTATTGAAGCTCAAATTGTCCCATTTTTGGCCAGTGGAAGCCTCTTCAACTTGGCTCTGGATTCCTTTTGATACAGCTCTAGCACTATTTGCTTCCTTCCTTTTTTATTACAGGCTCACCTTGTGTATTTCCTGCCCCAGACCAAGAGTCAGCCATTTCTCTGAGAATGCACCCTGCTCCCCTAGTTCTTTTTGATAGGAAAAAAATGTCAAAACCACAAACCAGATACTCATGACTACTGACTTGATTCTGTTTTACTGAGTCTTTTCAATGGACAAAGCTGGGAAATATCCACATCTATATCTATATAGCTTTTTCTATACCTATACATAGATGTTATATGTATTTAAATATATTTAAAGGTAAAATACCTCATGAGTTTATACTGATATTTCCAATTCAGGACTACAGGGTTTTAATCTTCTTTTTCCTGCCCAAACAATCTTGGTTCTCAAGGACATAGAGTATGCTAGATTGGAATATCTCGTAATTACTCATTTGCATGCTTCCACATTACACACACAATATTAATACTACCAGCACCAATTATGATTACTAAAAAGAGTTAAAACATTTTTGTGCATATGCTATTCTCATTTTCCTCTATTATTTTATAGTTATACCTATCTATTTTATCAGATAATAGTTATTAATACTATACTCTCTTCCATTTAACCCCCATTTAATGTGAGTTCTTAGTTTCATATATTTGATGATCATCACCATCTTCACGTCAATGATATGACATTTGGTTGTCCAAAGCTCATTCTGTAGTAGTTGCCTTAAGAAGAAGTTATGGGAACAGTGTACCTTGAGTTCTTGCATGTTGAAAAGAATGTTTTCTCTACTTAATGTTCATTTTTGCTTGGATATAAAATCCTTGGCTTATATTTTATTTCATTGAGTGCCCTAAATACATTAGATCATATCCTGGCATAAAACACTGTCAAATTCTAGTGATAATCCAGTTTTCATTTTTTCTTACAAGTCACATTCTCTTTTTGCCAAGAAGCCCATAGAGATTTTTTTTTTTCTTTAAAGTCTTGTCATTTTACTAGCATATGTCTTGATGTTGATAGTTATGGGTTGTTATTCTCACATAAGTAGTTTCTTTTTTTGTATCTTAGGAAAGTTTTTCTTGAATTATAGTTTTAAAATTTGTTACGTTTTCTTGTTTTACTGTTTCTGCCTTCTTTAGAGACTCCCATTGTCCTTCTGTTGCATCTTACTTGTCTGTCTTCAAAATTTATCACATTCTTGAAGCCTTCTTACCTTTCTTCAGTTCTTTTGATTTTTTTAAAAAAATTCATTTTCCCCTTCAACTTCTGAAGAGTTATTTGATTTTATTATTCCCTCTTAAGTTTCTTCTAGTTAAACCTTCTTAAGAAAATGTCTAATTCTTTTCTAAGCTCTGTCACCTTATTTCTGAACTTTTTCTAGTTCCAGTTTATATCGCTCCTTCATGTCTAGCATGTTTTCTTAGTGTCTTTTGGCAAATTTGGAAATTGTATTTTAGAATTGTGATCTGATTTTGGAGCCAGCTTTCTTGGTGTGCTTTCAATATCTGTGGGGATGTTGTTTTTTTCCTTTTTCTCTTTTATCCTTATAGCAATATTGTGTGGAATTTTGTCTCCGTGCCTTTCTCTTGCTCATTTCCTCACGTTTTAGAAAGAGACTTTGTTCAGGTAGATTTTTCTAACTTCACAGAGCTCTGTCTTCTATCGTTTTTTTATGTAGTGTTTAAAAAAGACTTGCTTTGTAAATTTTTTTGGTGTTTTTTTCCTTTTCCATTGTTACCTGAATCTTCTCTCTTTTTCTTTCTTTCTGTTTTGCTCAACTTTAATTTTTTTTTCCCAGCAGTTTCTCTCCAGTGTGGGACCTTGTTCTGAGAGCAGGTGCTGGCTAGTTGTGTAGCTATTTGTGATTTATCCTTACTTATTTTTGTATCTTGATGTTTGTGAGGATACCTTGTCTCTTAGTTTTGTTGTAAATGTCCATTAATTTTTGGTTTTTCGATTTCATTGCTCTGTCTCTCTACATGTAGGGGTTCTGGGAAATCCAAAACTGTGTCACTGCTACCACTGCCATCTCCTCAGGAATTCCTCAGTTTTTAAAATGATGATTTTTGAGATTTTAAGCTCTATAATTTGAGAGAGAGAGCATTTTTGGAGCTGGGACAAAAAAGTTTTTAATTTAATTATGGGAAGTAATGAAAAGAATTGGCTTCTAAAATGCAATGCAGAGATGCGTAAATGTATTCTTGCCCAATTACAGAGCAAAATAGATGACAATACAGAAATAAACATGGTCTGGAGTAGAAGTAGGTTAATCTGCATGCTTTAGACTTATTAGACAGTATATACACTTTATTTCTTCATTAAGTGAAGAAATTTATATTGTGCCTTACAATGGACAGATACCATATTAAGTGCTTAAAAAATATGTTGACCCTTGCCTGTCTGGCCTACCTTGCAATGCTGTGTGTAACAAAATTACACACAGAAGACCTGAGATATGGCAAAGTAAAGTGAGAGGGAAGTGACTTTCCCAATACCACACAGTACTTTGAGAATTACACCACAAGCCTGGATATCTGTAACTCCCAATCCAAGATTCCTTCCATCCCAATATTCAGTCTCATTGCTAAGTATCAAGATTTGTTACCACCTCAAAAGAAAACATTCTGACATTGAGTGTGTGCTATTTTTTGAAGAATGTTGTGAATTATCTGTTCTTAAAAAGTCAGTAGTGCAGCTTTCACTGTAGAGTTCTTTTGTTCAGGCTTACACAGCTATCACTATTTACCAGGTGACTTGCTGTATTCCAGACATCCTTGGCTGCTTTGTATACATATTCTTATTTAACCCTCACCACCTGGCAAAGCATTGTCCTCATCTCTGGTTTACACATGAAGAGACTTATTTTAACTTAGAGTATGTTGTCCAAAATTACCCTGCTAATAGACTGGTGGTTCTACGGAAACAGACACTTTCTTCTTTTATATGTAAAGCGTTCTGGGCAGCAAATAATAGACTCTCTTCTCATCACTATTGGGCACCATGGTCTGGGTGCCTCATTGGCCTCTTTAGCCCCCCCCAACACATATACACGGAAGAGAGGAGAAGAGAGAAGAAGAGGAGAAGAGAGAAGAGTCAATGATTGACTCTCCTGGCAGAAAGTCTACCATGTCTAATGGTCTTGTAAGAGGGAGGCAGCGACATCTGTCTCCCTGCCTTCTTTCTTTCCATTCCCCTCGCTACTAAATTAGTTCACTGAGCATCAGAGTGTAAATCCAGTTTCTCTTTCTTACTTGTGCCAACATGGACATTCATATGCCACTTTGTGTGTAAAATTTCTACATGAAGTCTATAACCTGTTTCTTTGGTATATAAGGCCATAGAGTGAGCAATAATGAAAACCAGAAATGTCTGGGGGAAAAGAAATTTTTGTCTGATCTTTTATATTCGTTGACTCAGACAAGTGTCACAAGGACCATGTGAGACTGGGGAGCCTGGAACATTGCCCACGCTCCGCTGATGAAGAAACTGAACCAGGCCTACATCTTTTGTCTAGTCATACCCAGCAGCCTCTGACCTTGCTCCTTGCCTCACTCTGATCCCTCTAGAATCCATTGCACACACCAACCAACTCAGGCCCTGAAACTCTTCTTTTGTGAGGTTACTTTCCAGTCTTAAACCCATTGGCTTTTTCTCTTTGTTCCTCAAATCAAATCTGAACACCTCTGCCTGCAAGACTCTCCTTCTGCTCTTTTTCTCCTGATCACCTTGGCTGACAGCTCTTTGAGAAGAGGGCTTAGATTGATAATAATCTGTGATCCTTTCCTTCCACCTTTCCTGGCTCTGCCAGTTCATGAAGTAACATTTTCTTTTCCACAGTTACTGTAAAAAGAAATCGATTCTTTTTAGCTAAAGTAAATGACATCCAACTCTCCTTACATGGAAAAAAGGCACTAAAGTGCTGACAGATACCATCTCAGGAATGGATGGATATTCTTGCTCTTTTCCTTCCAGGACAATCAGAAACAAATTTAACTGGTGAATGGCCATTCCACATGGAAGGGAAGGGGTAGCCTAGTGCACTAGATCAACCTCGTGCACCTCTCAGTAGGATTCAAGGTATTTCTATATAATTTCCACTTACACATTGCACATCTAATAGAATCTTAAATGAGAAGACAAAAATGAGTCACATGCTCAATCCACATTTATGTCTTCAAAATGCACTTTGAACAACAAAGCCACATATACATGTTAAAAGGCCTAGGAAACTTCTAGAACACTTGACAATTCTGATTGCCAGGATCTGTTAGTCACTCCACTCCAAACAGGGTTTTGACGAAATGCATTTTCCCAGCAGAGGTTACCACTTCCACAAGAAGACCACATTTGTATATATGTGGCCAACAGCATTCACCAGGGTACATACTTCAAGGACACTTCAAATGGCCCTTCAGTGTGCACTCAAAAGGGATCCTCAGAGGAGCATTCAGACCATTTGCTTAAATCATTGTATGCTCATTAAGAGGGGCAGATCTGCAGCCTCAACTAGAGATCTGATAGTTAATCTGGGTCCAGGATGTTTCTTAACTAAACATGTTAAAGGAGCCAGATAGGTTGCTCTCTACTGCCAATTTATCAGTTTTACTTTCCTCCTTGGCTACAGTGCTCTTTGGCTCTTTGGTTTAATCCCCTTGAGAAGCCAGAATCCACTGGCATGCAGAGCTCTTGGTCTTAGAGCAATGTGGCTCTAAAATATACGAGGTTTATGCTGATGGTCCCTGTCACATTAGCAGATGGTGGCATTTACCATGTTGATGGGAGAGGAGTCCTTGTGCTCTCAGCCGCAGATGGCCTGGGAGGCTGTCCCAGCAGCAGCACCTCACCCTTTCCAACACAAGCCATGTAGTTAGTTCTTCCCTCTCTTTGTTCCTATACCACTTACGTTTGCATTTCTTTCATGCAGTTCATTGGTGGTGGTTATAGGAATCTGTTTTGATGTGTGCTCCCCTTACCAGGCTGCCAGAGTTTTAGGGGCAGGGACCTGGCTTCTCCGGGAATTAAGAGATACAACACTATGCTCAAGGTCACAAAGGTGCTGAGTGGCAGCAGAGTAGGATTCTAAGCCTCATTCATCAGTCTTCAGAGTTCAGGTTTTTAATTAGAAGGCCTGTCTTATCATAGAAATCACAATGGTCCTCTTAGGGCAAAATAATGGGTGTGAAATCGTGGATTGTCCAATGATAATTACAGTAAGAATCATTTATTGGTTTCCTAGAAACTGAACTAATCATTTTACAGGCATCATTTCAGTTAGTCTTTCTAATAGTCCTATGCATGAGGAATGTCATCACCATTTTCAGATGAGAAAATTGAGTGTCATAGACGCTAAATGACTTGCCAACCAGGTCACCCAGCTAGTAAGTAACTCCAAGTCTAACCCAGATTGGTGTGATTCCAAAATCCTGGTCTTGTCATCTGACTGAGACCCGCCCCCCATCTGTGGGTGCCTTGCTTTATCTAGGCTCAGACCCTGGAGGTCATTTGTTGTTACCTTGAACATAAGAAACACACAGGGGGACAAACAGACTCTGGAAATATAAAGTTCATTCCCCTGAATCAAATGCAGAAAACAATTCTCTTATGGGTTGTCCCACTTTTCATTTGAACTTAGTAGGGACCACGGGAGGGGCTGTTGAAAATGACCAGCTCTTTCCCCTGCCAGGCTTCCTACACTTACACACACATGCACACACACACACACACACACACACACACCCCACTTCATGCTTAGACAGTGATAAAGGGAGTAGCTGGGGCAAGCCCCCCAACATGTGGATGACCATGGTGGTGGTGATGGTGGGAACAGTGCCTTATATTAGTGTACCTTATATGTTTACCCATATTTATTTGATCACCTCAAGGCAGGTGACCGAGTACTATCAGTCCCTTTTTCCTCATGTAGGAAGAAACTGAATGTCAGAGTAATTGAGATGGAGCAGATTCAGACTCAGGACTCCTGTTTCTTGATGGAGTGCATTTTCTGCTAGAGTAATAGCTTTCAAACTGGTGGGTTGAGGTGCCCCAGAAGCCATCATAATGAGCGAGGACCAGGGAACTCAAAGACCTAAATCCTGCTTCAGCTGGACCAGCTCTGTTTTTATCTGACTGGTATAGAGGGTTCTGCATGTGGTTTTATTTTGTAGACGGGTCTGATGTTTTAACAGTTTGCTATTGCTATGTAACAAACCACTACCAAAAGTTAGTTAATTATTATTGCCCATGCCTGTGTGGTTTGGAGGGGCTCTGTCAGACTGCTCTACTGCAGGTGGTGGCTGGGACACAGCTGGGATGGCTCTGTTCCTCGGGCTTGTCACTCTCCTTGGACAGGGGGTAGATAGGACATGCTCTGCACATCTTTCAGGCTTAGTCTTGGAACTGGTGTACTGTCGCTTCTAAAGCAAGTCGCATGGCCATGCCCAAAGTCAAGGGGTAGGGAAG
This sequence comes from Mandrillus leucophaeus, assembly GCF_000951045.1. NCBI lineage: Eukaryota > Metazoa > Chordata > Mammalia > Primates > Cercopithecidae > Mandrillus > Mandrillus leucophaeus. Next base: position 1,789,893 of record NW_012102543.1, on the reverse strand, counting down.
TACGTTGCTCATAATGAGGCTATGGCAAGGGAATGGACGCAGAGAGAGATGAAGAATTGGGGACAATAATGCAATCTACAAGTCCATGAACAAATTGTATTATCACTGCTCTGTTTAAGTTAGGCTATTAAAGTCCTTCAAGCCTTACGTATCCATAAAATCAAGAGGAAGTGGCTGTTGTATTGTAAAAGACAAAGGACTTCTACCCAGAGATAATCAGGCCTGAGGACTGTTGCTTCTGAATGGCTGCCAGTTTGGGTTGTGGTCAGTGTTCTCATCTTTTCATCAGCTTTACTCAGGTAGGGTGGGTGTATAAGTGTGTGTGTCAGACACAGAGAGAGGTGCAAAATAGAAGCACGCCTCTATCAGCCTTGTCAACTTCCATCCTTGTTTAGTCTGTGCTTTATTTTCTCTCTCTGTCAATGCTGTCCCCCAGCATTTACTGCAGGCTGGTCTATAGATCCAGTCTCTCCCCTGCCACTCTCTTCTTGTTTGTTGCCCTGGTGTCACTGCACCTCTGAGCTCCAAGTCTTTACCTTCTAAAAGCCATTCCTAGGACAATCATTAAAATCTATGGTAGTTTCTAATTTCTGACCCTAGGCTGGCTAATTTGCCTTTATAAACTGTCAGATTCTGCTAAGGTCATTGAATGCTGTCATCTTTGTAGTGTGGTTCAAGCAAAATGGATAAGAGACCAAACAAGGAGAATTCTCCCTAGAACACAGTATGCCAGCATTGCTCTATCTCAACAATTAAAAAATGGTGCAGGAGTTACCCTGTAGAATATTTAGTGAGGTGTACTCTATGCGGAGTTCATAAATACAAATGCAAAATATTTAATGCACAGAATCAGAGTTGCAAAATAAGATTTAATTCTAGAGAATTAAGGAGACAGAACTGACTTAAGGCTGTTTTTTTCCAGTAGCTTAATTACTTGGATGACAATCATTAAACATTGCAAGTCACGTATCCCAAGTGATCGAAGGGCTTTTCACCAAATGTCTGAGAAAGTGATTATCTTATAGAACAAGCAAGTATGATAAAGGGAAACAATCAAACAAGTAATTATGATAAAGAAAAACAAGGAAAATGGCACATCCAGCCTGTTTTGTGGGAAGAATCACAGTCAGAGGCACTATATAAGTATGGCGACTTTATCTAACAGATCATTTACTAACTATCTGGAGTCAAAGTCAAGTTTATTTACATGCTGAAATCTATTTCCTTCTAATAAGATTTCATCCACTTGGATCTCAGTTATGTGGCAATCTTGGCATGGAACATGTCTCAGAATATGGAAGGGCATGAGAAGGCACCAAATCTTCAACCCTAGTGTCTCACTCAGGGTTCGATTAGAGAAACAGAATCACAGGATTATTTTACAGGATTTCTTCTCTGGATTTGACTTACGCAGTTGTGGGCTCTCATTAAGCAGACAGTGGGAAGTTGCTGTGTCTCTCTCTGATTCTGGGACCTGAGACCAGCAGGGTAGGCAGTTGGGAAGGGAAAATGGACATGAAGCTGGGGAAGCAAAGACAAATTAGAACCCGTGGGGATAAGCTGGAATCCATCAAGATGGACTGAAACCCACATTGGTCTCTTGCTGCCTTTCAAGGAACTTCCATGATGGAGGCGACTTCCAGGAGAAGCCGACTGCCCTTCACCATGGAACTCAGCCTGCATCTGCCCAGGAGTCAGAGGGGGTGAGGAAGGAGATCTGGAAAGGGCTGGACAGGCCCATCTGCTTCCTGCCCCCTCAATCTGCTGGTGAGCCAGCAGATAACCCACAAAAGCCGCAACAGCCCCTGGCCGCACATCAACTTTCAAAGACACCAGTGCAAAAGACTACAGCTACTGCTTCAGTTCCTTCTTCCAGATGTCACATGAAATGCCTCTTGGGGGTCTATGCTAACCCAGGACCGTGCAGGAGAGAGAAATCTGGGAAACACAGTTCCAGCTTAGCGAGGTTGACTTGCTCTAAATCAACCACACCTGGTCTCACTAAGCCCATTTGTCATGTGTGGCCCACTCAGTCTGGAATAATCTTTGTTGCTTCGCTGTTTTATAAGGGCCAACCTTTACCTGTTTGTCCACCTAGAGCACTGATACAGACATCAGTTCTGTATTCCCTGTTAAGGATCTGCCTCCTTAATAGGAATCTTTAAACTCCTGAATTTCTAATGACACATTCAAAAGCATTATTTGAGACTAACCAGTAATAGTGTGTGGCAAGCTGGACTTATAGTCCTGTATGATGTAGAGATACCTAAATATGAATGGATATGGATATTGTACATACATATGTGATGAAAATAATATACAAATATTGATGTAGGATGATCTAGTGTTGATACCAGACAGTCCTCATCAGTGCATTGGAGAAACCCTAGAAGAAGAGAGGCTTAGCCAGCCAGTTAACACATGTTGATGAGCATCTGCTATGTGGCAGGTAGCTTCTAGAGGTGCAGGGGATATGGCAGTTAATGGTACAGTGTCGGCCCTGAGGGTCTTACATTGTTTTCCAGGTTTTCCCAACCGTGGCATCATTGGCATTTTCACTTGGGTAATTCTCTGTTGTACGGATCTGTCCTGGGCATTTTAGGATGTTTAACAGTGTTGCTGGCCTTTGCCTACTAGATGCCGGTATTCCTCCCTCTCTTCATCCCCATCCCCACTGCAGTTCAGATAATAAAAAATGTCATTAATCATTGCCAAGTGTCACATGGGGACAAAATCATCCTCAGTTGAGAACCAGTGTTTCAGAAGAGGCAGAAAAATACCACGGAGATACTTTCAGGTGCTAATAGGTGCTCTAAAGAATGTAAAGTAGGCTGGGTGCAGTGGCTCACACCTGTAATCCTAGCACTTTGGGAGGCTGAGATTACTTGGGGTCAGGAGTTCAAAACCAGCCTGGCCATCATGGTGAAACCCCGTCTCTACTAAAAATACAAAAATTAGCCAGGCATCATGATGGGCACCTGTCATCCCAGCTACTCGGGAGGCTGAGGCAAGAGAATCACTTGAACCTGGGAG
>NW_012102543.1:1731803-1786798 GCF_000951045.1 Mandrillus leucophaeus | reverse complement strand
AAAAAAAAAAAAAAAAAAAAAGTGTAAAGTAGGATGATATGGTTACATGACTACCAAGGTGGTTGAGGAAGCTCTTGCCAAAGAAGGGCCTTTGATTTGACATGCAGGCAACCCGTCAGAGATCTGGGGACAAAATGAATCCAGCAAAATCAAGAGCCAGTGCCCAGGTCCTAGAGGGGAACAAATGTGGCATGTTGAAATAGCAAAAGTGCTGGGAGACTTGGACCATGGATGATATGGTTTGGATATTTGTCCCCTCCAAATCTCACGTTGAAATGTGATTCCCAACATTGGAGGTGGGTGGGAGGTGTTTGGATCATGAGGGGAGATCCCTCATGAATGTTTCTTGGTGCCCTCCCTGAGGTCATGAGTTCACACAGGATCTGGTTGTTTAAAAGGGCTGGGACCTCCCATTATCTTTCTTGTCTCTGCTCTCCCCATGTGATATTTTGGCCCCCCTTCACCTTTCACTGTGATTATAGCTTCCTGAGGCCTCACCAGAAGCAGATATTGGCACCATGCTTCATGTACAGCCTGCAGAACTGTGATCCAAATAAGCCTCTTTTCTAAATGACCCAGTCTCAGGAATTCCTTTATAGCACTACAGAAGGACTAACACAGCAGGTGAGGAAGGGAAGAGAGGACGGCATGGTGCAGGGAAGGAGGAAGGACAGCCACAACATGGGGAACCTTGTGCATGGGTCGTGGTGTAGGATCTACATTTAACTGTGGTTACTCAGGGCAGTCATGGGAGAGATGTGGTCGGGGAGTGATACCATCTGATTTATGCCTTAGAAGGACCATGCTGGCTACTGTGTGGTGGATGCACAAACAGCTCTTCCCCTTCTACCTCCTTTGCCTTGTGACCCACAGGTACCCATGACACCCACCTGCAGCTAGCTCTTTCCATCTATCCAAAGTTGTCAACCCATAGTAGTCTCTGTGCCTACAAATGATTACATTTGGGCTTGAAAGTATGGCAACATTTTCATCAGCATTTCTTGAGCACTGCTCACTTGTTTCTGGTCCTCGTGTGTGTATACGAACATCCTTGCTATGAGTGCTGGGCCCCACCCTCACTGCCATTTTAAAAAAAACAGGTGTCCACAGCCTCTGGTGAACATCAGCTTCTCCATAAGGCTACAGTGGGAGGCACCTTCATAGATTTTGAGTTTGGCTAAAATACCTTCCTGTCCAGTTACTACCTATAATATTCCTTTCCCTTTGGTCAGAAAGCCTTTCCTCTGTGGGTTATTTCCTTCCATCTGTACCCCACACCTCTACCTCATGCCTTCATAAGGTTTTACTCTTTACTGGCATTATGCCCATTTGTATTTGAATTATACAAACATGATCATTCATGCTCTTTACTCATAGAAGGGCACCCTGTCCTTTCTGGAAAAATGATTTATTTTCATATTGGATACCATTTGAATATACCTGGTTGTCTGAGTAGAAGCAGAGAAGTAGATGGAAAAAAGAATCCTGCTACAGCCTGGGAGCAGAACAATAGACCCAGGATTCCAAAATGTCCTTCTGAGGTCATTACAGGGTCATAGCCCTGGACAGCACCATCCCTAAGTCATCCTGCGGCATTCTTTGTGTGACAGGCCAGCATGTCGTGGCAATGCATTTCCTAATGAAAATAATGAAACATTGAGATAAAAAGCTAATTTCTTCCTAGAAGAGTCTATTTGATAATGCAGGACAATGTTATACTTTTTAGTTATACTTAATTATAAAATGCTTAAAAAAAAGTGATTTTGGTACTGAGTTATTTATCTGAGAGAACTATGAATTATCTAGAATGCTTTCTAAAGTTTCCTTTTTCCCAAAATTTTATTATTTGGCATAATTTCAGTGGAATCTTCCAGAAGACATTAGTCCATTCTTTTGCTTCAGTGCATGTTTTTTTGGATAGATATTATCTATTTTTGCGTAATGTTGTAAGGTTTCCAGGATACGCAAAAGTTGGAGGATATATGGTTGGAGTGAAGTAATTCTGTAGGGTAATGAGATTGATTTGGAGGAGGTGGTTTAAGGAATACAAATTCAGTTTACCTAAATAGATGTGGAAAGAAAGGGAAGGAATAGCATCTGAAGCTAAGGAAGGAAATGTTTGGGCTGGAGCATGACGAGATAGGAGTCGGATAGAGCTTTTTAACCCATTTGAAGATAGCTGTTGACTTAGATCATGGGCAAAACTGGTAATGCAGGGATTTAGGAAGCATGTTTTTAAGCTACTGTTGGGTTTCATAGGAAACCATACCCCAGTGGTCATAAGAGACAGTCACCAATAGTTTTCCATGGGCCTTTTGTGCTAGTGGTAGTTTTGTTGGGGGCAGGATTTACAAAAATGACCATGTGTTTGAAAGGTCAATGCTGAAGGTAAGTTTGAGGATGAATTTTCCATGGATGTCCTACAAGTTTTATTGTTTCTGTGAACAGCTTGGATTTTCATTTGGTTTGAGAATTAGGAAAATAGCAGTCACATATACTCACAGATCAAATTCAAGTACTGATTTTAGCCATCTATGAGCAAAGGCTATTCTTGGTGTTAGACATGAAACAAACGAGAGAGAGAGAGAAGGAAGATGTGATGGACTGCCTTGGTTCTTGTAATTTAGAAGTGAGACTATAGGTACATGCACAAGGAGCTCTGATGTGAAACATGGATATCACATATGTCCTAATGGAAATGCACAAATATCCTAATGGGCTTAGGAAGGTTTCTAGAAGGATATGGATTCCAATCTGGTTTAAAAGAAAAGCCTGAAACTTTGGCAGATGAAGTCAGCAAGGACACTCTGGTAGCAGAATGAGGCTGGACAAAGGTGAGGAGTGGGGTGTTGCCAATTTTGTTTTGTGAGGACAATAGATTCCTATAACTGGAGCTGCGGAGGAAGTAGATGTATTGGAGATTGTCCTTGAAAGTATCCAGACTGACTCAGAGAGCAATTGTGAAGGTTTTGCTGATAGATTTGTACTGTATTTTTCCATGCAATGCAAGATCCACTAGAGGGATTTGAGTAGGAGATTGTCATGGAATATTTAGAGGATATAATTCAGATTTAAACCATGGAATATTTTCCTTGACACTATTAAGGAATCATAGATTCTTTGAGCTAAAAGGAACACTAGAGATTATCTATTGAGGTGGTTTCCAAATATTGTTTTAACACAGTGGAAACCTTCTTTCAAATGACATCTTACACAAATGCCTCAGCTATAAAACAGAAGAGCAGTTCTGGTGGAAGCATGATGGAAAGAGTCTTGCATTTGCTGCTTTCTGTTTCTTCATTCCTATAGCAATCCCCGAGGTACCTCTGTAGAAAGCACAAAATTGTGGAACAACCTGCCATTTTAAAGATAAAGTAACTAAAAAAAAAAAAAAAAAGAAAACATATGCTTGTGAAACCACACCTACCATAACATCACCAGCAGCCTTATTCATAATAACTGAAAAGCAGGATGCCACCCAAATGTTCATCAACAGGAGAACAGATAAACTGCCTTGTGTTCATACAAGGGAATAGTTCTCAGACGTGCAAAGAACAACTTACTGATTCATGCAACAGTGTACATGAATCTCAGAAACATTAGGTAAAAGAAGCATGACCCTTGGATTTGGTTTGTATGGTACACAGGAATATGTAAAACGAATCTAGGGGGAAAGAAATTAGGAAGTGATGGCCTGGGTGACAGGGAGGAGAACTGATTCAAAGGGAGCAAAAGAGAACTTTCTGGGGCGTTGGAAATCTTCTCTATCTTATTTTGCAGGATGGTTACATTTGTGTATTCCATTGTCAAAACTCATCATATGGAACACCTAAGGTGTGTATTTTATTGTATGTTAATTATATCTTAATTAATAAAGATTGAGTTTGAAGATTCTTAGAGGGAGATTTGCTCAGTTCCCATAGACAATTGTGAGAAAGACCAGCGGGTAGAGCATAGGTTTCCAGGATTCCTGGTCCAGCTGTTTTTACCACATCCCTCTCCCTCAGAATCATCTTCCTCTTCACCAACACAGCATCAAGGCTGGCTCCTCCCTCCCTGGATATCCCCTTCCCTGCTGAAACCCCAAAGTGGCTGTGAAGCATTAACTTGATGGCACTGTGCTGTTTCGGACTCAGTTTTTAAACTTTCCTCCAGTGAAACCATAACTGGCAAACACAACCACATTTTCCCTGTACCATGCTTTACCTGTATTGTCAACCTGCTGATAAATGGCTCTATCCCATAGCCTTGAGGATCTTAATAGCTTAACCATTTATAGCTCCATGGGAATGGGACAGGGGAGAAGACACCAGTGGCTGCCATTTAGGCCTGTCTACACTGAGGGAATGCCAACTGCCTAGGCACACTTGTTAGATGGCCTGGAGGCTCACCTGCACAGATGCGCAGTTTTACTCCATTCGGGATCACAGAGTACCACATACTGTGCTGTGCTCTTTGACATATATATTAAAAGCGTCGCTCTAAGAGAATGGGGGAGGTGGTGAGAGTTTATTGCTGCCTTCTTTCTCATGGAAGCATTGGATAGCAGAGCAGCCCTAGTGAATTGCTGACTGCTCCGTAGAATATCTTGTTCCTTTAACCTCTTCTGTACTAGGTCTCCTGACTGGAGAGTCCTGGGCTATACTCCCCATCCCCAGTATCCCATGTATTCATGTCAGACTCTTGCAGCCTCCTGAGGACATTTCAAGGACTGGAACTGCATCTTCACCACCTTTGTGCTCCCGATGTCTGCAATGGTGCCTTAGTCTAGAAAAGTGCATCTTAACTGGGAACTGTTTTGCCAGGACCATCATCAAAAATGTCTGGAGATGTTTTGGATTGTCAAAACCGGGGACAGGGTGCTACTGACATCTGGTGGATAGAGGCCAGGGATATCTTATCTTCCTACAGTGTAGAAGACAGTTCCCCATAACAAAAAATTACGCCGCCCCAAATGTCAGTAGTGCCAAGGTTGAGAAGCCCTTCTCTAGATTATACTTTGTTGTATGGACGATGATAGATCAACCACATCCTCAAGGCTAGGACCCATGCTTTGTGTTAGGATGGGTGTCTCGGTTTCTGTTATTTCCACTTTTGATTCTCTAAGCATCATATTCAAACTCTGACATGAGGTGTATCTGACTTAGTCAGGTTACCACTGAGCAAACTGGAATAAGCCTTTCTGCAGAGTTTGAACCCAAGTCAGTGTTGCCTTGACTCAAGCTCAGATACCTCGTCTGATCATCAGTAGCCATAGTAATAGCCCTTAGCACGAACCGCTGACGACTGCTTAGGAGGGGTTTGTGGGGTAGAAAATGAGGTTATATTAGCTTTACTTGCGCAAAGTCACACAGCCAGTATGTTTTGGAGCCAGATTCAAACCCAGGTTGTCTGAAGGCTCCAAAAGTCATCATTTATCACTATATATTTTCCTTTTAGCTTTCTTGCATTTCCTTTAATGTTCCCATCTCTCCCCAGTAAAACTGATTTCCCTTATCAGGAGGTTCTCTAGGAATTTTGGTCCAAGGCTTAGATTCTTAAATAAGTGCAAGGACATCACCATGTTTGTTATACACTTCATTTCACCTCCTCTGTTCTGAATCAGAATGAGGCCAGCACTCCGGGTTCTAATTTATCTCTCTTTTTATTTTTCACTCTATATACTCCCTAAGGCTGGGCGCGGTGGCTCAAGCCTGTAATTCCAGCACTTTGGGAGGCCGAGACGGGCGGATCACGAGGTCAGGAGATCGAGACCATTCTGGCTAACACGGTGAAACCCCGTCTCTATTAAGAAATAAAAAAAACTAGCCGGGCGAGGTGGCGGGCGCCTGTAGTCCCAGCTACTCGGGAGGCTGAGGCCGGAGAATGGCGTGAACCCGGGAGGCGGAGCTTGCAGTGAGCTGAGATCCGGCCACTGCACTCCAGCCTGGGCAACAGAGTGAGACTCTGTCTCAAAAAAAAAAAAAAAAAAAAAAAAAAAAGAATCTTTCCTATGCTTAAGGTACAAGTTAAATGTGGGGGTTGGGGAGTAAACTAGATTGAAATGAAAAGCCAGACATTTCCTAGTTATATCACTAATTAACTGTGTTACTAGTGATAAGCTGCTTATAAATCTGTCATCATTAAGGTAAGATTACCTTCTAGATCTTAAAATTTACAATCATAGGGATAAGTTTTTTGTTGTTTTATTTTGTTTGGTTTTGTTTGAGACCGAGTCTCACTCTGCCACCCAGGCTGGAGTGCAGTGTCACAATCTCAGCTCACTTCAACCTCTGCCTCCCGGGTTTGAGTGATTCTCATGCTTCAGCCTCCCAGGTAGCTGGAATTATAGGTATGCGCCACCACACCTGGCTAATTTTGTATTTTTTAGTAGAGATGGGGTTTTGCCATGTTAGCCAGGCTGGTCTCGAATTCCTCCTGCATCTCCCTCCCAAAGTGCTGGGATTACAGGTGTGAGTCATAGCGTCCAGCCAAGATAGTTCCTTTTTATTTTAACATGTCCATTTTTTCTTGGTTTATACCTCCAGTATCCAACAACTTAGGAGGCAGGAATTAAGAAAGAATCGTCCTAACGCAGGAAAGGCAAAGTTTGATGAAGTTGGTAGAAATCAAGAAGCACAGTTTTATAAACTTTGCTCGGGTGTGGATTGGGAAGCTGTTTCTTATTTCTCCAAGAGTGTTTAGCTTCTCAGACAATCTCTGTCTCAGTTTCCCCAAATTTTAATGGGGGGACCAAACATAGAGTATGGTCATGACTTGTGACCGTAATGAAAGTGTGACTAGCACATTGGAAACCTGGTGTGGCAGAAATCAAACTTAGAATCAGGTCAATTAGGAGTCACCTGAGTTTTTCTGTTGAAAATTATGTGTAATGCTGAAAAATTAATAAGAGAGTTCCTTAAAATAAGAGACTGAATTTTGAAGTTTAGGTGATATTATTTTCCAAAGTCTGACCTGCCCAAAACCTTGTATAAGCACATTATGGAAAGCAAGAGTGGAATATCTTTACAAAGAAATAAGGATTTCTCCAAACTTTGAAACACATTCTGAAGCTTCAGATTAAAAATATGTAAATGGAAATACCCTCCACTTGACTGTATCACAGCTGTTCTCTGTCCCTCATTTGCTCAAGGACTGAGTACACCCCAGACTGGTCAGAGCATGATGACTTCCAGTAATGACCTAAATGACCTTAAAATTTCAATAGGTGACAGAGTATTCAAAGTCGCAGTCTATAGCATTCGCTTAGAATTTCCCCTTAAGCTGCTGGCTGAAGCACTAATTAAGATCTGAAATGGAAGGTAGGTGACAGATGCTTTGTGTCCTGCAGCAGAGGCACGGAATGCAGTTCTTTCACTTACTGTTTAATAATAATAATAACAGCCATTTAATCTGTTTGCTGATACAGTCTCCTTGGCTTTATTATGTTGTTTATTTTGTGTGAGCTTTAGATATTAGTTATAAAAATGTCACTGTGTCTGCAGCTGCATTTTTCATTTCATAAACTCCCAGAGATCTCATCAATTTAATCTGCCTTGCACGGTTCACAGGAAACCACTACAGGCAAAGATAGGCTTAATCAAGGTTTTTTCTTAATAATGAACACAATACACAGGAAAGCAGGGCAACGAATGAGCCTTTGATTCCAGGTAAAGACTTATTACATGAAAATCTATATTTAAATTAGGGGCTTTTTGCTAGGATTCTTAACTGCACAAGACAAATCACCGCAGGATGTCTTTAGACAGCAAGTGTGTCTTAGGCATTTGAAATATAATTTAATCTATTAACAGTTTACCCTAGGTTTTAAGCCATTCATTGCTGGCGAACAAAATCTGGATTCTTTAAAATAAAAATAGAAAAGCATTTGCAGTAACTGGCCCTTATTATAGCATAGAAATAAAAGGTTTTTTTTGTATAAATTTTGAATTATATATTGTTTATCTCTCCTTAATAACTTTCACTATAGAAAGAGCTCTCTTTCTTGCTCGATTTACATAAAAGTATCTGGAACAGTTCAGTGACAACAGTGTTGAAATTAAGGACTGACTTGAGACTGAAGCTCCCTCTGTAACTCCCATGCCCTTCTCCAATACTGAGCAGTATAAAGGCCAAAAGTCAGATAAACATAAGAGATGGTGGCAGCACGAGAGATGAGGATGAGGCTGTTTCATATAATAGAAGGACACCAGTTGACGTTTTCCAAAGATTTTCAATTATAATCTTTTGCAAAGGTTCTCTTTTACTAGTTAACAAATATAAAGGATGCCACCTTCCATCAGACTATAGATGCTTGTAATAGAATTAGACGGCCCTCCAACCTTTCTTTCCAGGTGTCCTGAGGGGGAACTCTTTGTTGGCACCCCAAGCCTGATTCACTCCAAGCACCTCAGGAAAGCATGTGTTGTGTGGCTTCAAGGATGGGCATCCTAGGAGATTTTACCACCTATCCAGGTGCCCTGGCTGGGTAAAAAACTGTGCTTCCTCGGTAATGCTGTAAGAATGCTGCACTGCCAGTTTGAGGTATCAGGTTTGAGTTTTCAGAACTGCAAGACTGCTGTGCTGTGTGTGTACTGGTGGGTTGGCTCCCTGCCTTTCTCAGCACCCCCATGCCTCCTTCTTCATACCCCCTTTCAAGTAGAATAGGGAACCAATAACCCAAACAGGCCCCTTATGCCCATCACATAGCATGCTAATCACTGAGACAACAAGCTTTGCTGTAGAGAAAAGATTTTATTCACCAGGCAGCCAAGCAAGGAGACAGGAGAATAGATCTCAAATCTGCCTCTTCAAAGATGGGGTTTAGGAATATTTATGGAATAAAGAAGCAGCATGGTCTAATGTGGGGGGAAAGGTGATTGGAGGTAGGGGAAAGGTGATTGGAGGTAAGGAAAAGGGAGGTAATTGGTGATCTGCACAGACATAGTCAAAATTCATAGCTCTTCATAGGATGTATGTTCATGAAATGGCATTGTTAGCATGATCTGAGGGTGGAGTTTTTGGTCCTCTGATGTCAGAAGTCACCCATTGGACATTCATACAGGCCTAGTTGATGAGTTGGTGGTCTCAGCCAGTTTGAACTGGATAAGAACTGACCTCAAATTCCTGTAAAACAATGTAAGCAACTGTTACCATGATGACCTATATATTAGAGATGTTACCTATGAGGAAGCTAGTGAGAGTTTAGATACGTTTAGGTATATAGGTTTTAGATCAACTAGAAGTAAGCAACTAAAAGCAAATGAGGCAGGTTAAGTTTGGCAGGCCTAATCAGATTAGCCCTCACTTTCAGAGTCATCTGCCCAAGTACGGTAAACAGATAGATCCACCTACTACTTAGATACTTTCAGAAGTTTGGGGTTGGGCTCTTTCTTCTTCTTAGCTTTCCCCTTCATAGAGGAAAGTCCTCATTCACTTCACTTGCTAACTTGTTTGCCATTAGTAGAGATCTGTGGGAAGTTTGCCAGAGATAGGTTGTCTTTGGGGATTGGCCAACCAGCTGGCAGGGACCTCTACTGTGAGTGGCCCATGCTGTCTGGGCAGCTCTGTTAGGTGAATGAGAAAGCCATGTGGCTGTGTAGACTGCAGCTCTGCAGGAACCTCTCCTACATCTCTAGCCACCATCTCCAGAGTACAGTAAATTGTAGACTTAGATTGGCTGTTTCCAGCATAGATGTCTTACACTTTCTAGATGGTTCCCCCTGCTCACATACAGCCTTTGGTTAAGTGGTGGTGCTCATTTTCCATGCCCTGCTGGCTAGTCCTTGGACATTGTGAGCATTTTTGTCTCCAGTACCACTGAATTCCTTAAGCCCTTTTGGAAGGGTGCTAAATATTTAAGCAATTCTTACTAAGAAAATAGAAAATACTTGAGCTCTCTGTTTTACAAGTGGCTATCTTTACATCAAGGCCTTGGAAGTGGCCAACTGGATGTAGCCAATTTCATGAGGCTGTTTTAACCAGGAGGACATTGTTACCTGGCTGGGCTTATACAGCTGAGTCAATAAGGAAAACACAGCTTATGTTAGCTTGCTTACCTTTTAAATGGGTAAGTAATGCACAAAATGGATCCCTCACCACCATTACTTCCTTTAAACCCCATCCCCGACTCCACATCCTATTATCTCTCATCTCATCTCTCAGCTTTAGCCAATCCCATGGAGGGGAACTGGGGAGGCATGAGGTTGGAGGTTTGCGTGTGTATCATATATTACTTGGGAGAAAAAAAAATTGTTTTTAGGTTTTGTTACAAAGCACCCAAGTTAAACAAGCAATGTTAAAATTGTCTTATCAAAATGTCTGGTACCATTGCATTTTCCCATTTAAAGAGACTGACATAAACTCTAGGGGCTTCCCAAGTGAGGAGATGAGATTACGATTAACCATCAAAGTGATAGGGAAAGTTATAAAAATAGGAAAAAATATTTAGATATAAAGTCACTGACCTGTGAAACCACCTTGCACGTGGTAGGCAAAAGAAGTAATATTACTGAAAAAGTATGAATTGTTACGTTTACTCTGAAATTAGTATGTAAAGGAGCAGTTTGTTTGTTGCACTAAATGTTTGTCTCCAATTTTTAAATATAAGGTTTATATTGCCTAAGTATAGCCTGAATACATTTTAATATTTAATTGTTTTTTTCTCAAACTATGGTTTGAAAACAAGATAATTCTTAAGCTGGGTTTCACTGCTTTGAAAACTGTGTTTTCTAGGAGAAAACATTACTGATTTTAAAATGTAAAGTAATAAAAAATAGTATTCACATAAAGTTTCAGCAGAGTTTTAGCACAGAACACAATTAACCAGGGCTTAAAAAAGTACCATTTGATTTTGAGGCAATTGTAGATTCACATGCAGTTGCAAGAAATATCACAGAGTTCTAGTGTTACCATTTACCCCGTTCCCCCAGTGGTACCATCTTGTAAAGCTATAGTACAATATCCCAACCAGAATATTGACATTTTATAGTCAAGATACAGGACAGTTCCATTAACACAAAGATCCTCTGTTACCCCTTTATAACTACACCCCCTCATTCCCATCCCAGACCCCCGGTAACTACTAATTTGTTCTCTGTTTCTATAACTTATCACTTCAAGAATGCCACATAAATGGGATCATATAGTATGTAACCTTCGAGATTTTTTTCCCTCAGCATAATTGCCCAAGATTCATCCAAGTTGTTGCATGTATCAAGAGCTTGTTTCTTTTTATTACTGAGTAGCATGTTCTGTCATATGGATGGACCACAGTTAAACATTTGAATGACATCTGTGCTGTTTCCAAATCTTTGCTTATTATAAAAAAGCAAGCAGGACTTTAAAAAGCACACTTACAGAAATGCTTATGGCTGTGTCTTATTACAGAATATTTATGAGGAGAATAAGATTAAAGACTTAGAGTCACTTGGGATTAAAACAAATGTTATAAACTATGACAATCTAGCTCAAAGTAGCTTGATTTCATAAATATATTCTCTTTATGGTATTTCATAAATGCTATAAATCAAAGTAGCGTGATTTCATAAATGTATTCTCTTTTGATTAAATAATCAAACCTAAGTAAATTATTGGCCAATGTCCACAACAGAATTTGTAAATAGTTACATTGTGTTCATGTTTTCATTTCTGCTCTTAACCTGAATGACTGCTCAATATACTACACTATATTCACTTTTATTAAGCACTGCTCTCACATCTCACTGTGTTTGTTGAACCTCGCAATGTGATAGCATTTGATTGTGTTGATTTTTTTTTTTTTAGCTGCCAAGCCCAATTGTTAGATGTTTTTAAAACATTACATACCCTTATGCCCATGGTATCTCTGATGAAGCAAATTCATTAAATAAACACTCGCTTATAAACAGCAGAGCCAGCACAGGCATAGTGGGTGAAGTTTATAGGTTATTGATGGATGGTAGGAAATCAGTTGAAGGATGCCCGGAAACATGTGGTCATATTGGTAGGAAGTAGAAAAAGCCTGTCTGGAGTCCCTCAGATCCCACAATGTATGTGCGTGCATCTTCTCAGGCTCCATATTAGCCCTGGTACGCATAGAGACACACAACGACCAGCCTGTTCGTTGCCTGGAAGATGTTCTCAGTACTGGTCATTTGTGAATGCTTTTAATATGATTCACAGAATTTCTGTAGTCAGTCACATTTTAGAACTGACAGTAAAATGTCACCTCTTCAGCAGTTTTTTTTTTTTTTTTTTTTTTTTTTTTTAAAAAGGTATAAAGCCTCTTAACAATTTCTTCTTTAACCTCTTATCGATCTTTTAGAAATCTTATTAGCTTGCTTTGGGCTTTATTTTAGGGTTGGAGAAATTGAAATTTAGAGACCAGGCTAGGCTGAGAAAACTGCATGGAGAAGGGGAACTTGGGTTAAATCTTGCCTACCCCAGACAGTAGGGACACAAAAGAAGGAAATGCTGCTGGAAGATAAAAGTTGACAGCTTTATGAAAGGAGGAAACAAGTGAATGAGATAATGTGGCTGGGAGCTCCCAGAAAGCAAGAATTCTTTTTCATCTGTGCCCTCAGTCCCTAGTTGGAGCACAGCCCAAAGTAAGGTTCAATAAATATTTGTTTAATGCATAAACAAATGGATGAACAAACTGAAATGAGTGTTGATATTTGTTATGAAATATGCCTTTCTCAGACTGTTCCACACACCTCAGACTGGCTGTGCTGTTGGTGCCAAGTTTATATGGCTGCACAACAAACTACTCCAACACTTAGTGGCTTATAACAGCAAATGGAGGTTCACTGGCTTCCACTGGACAGTTCTCCTGGTTCTCCTCGACGTTCGTTCTACAGTCAGAAGGCAGCTGGGACTGAGGTTTCCGGAGGCTCCGCTTGACTACGGGGATGTTGGGCTGTCTCCTCCTCGGGGCCTCTGCTCTTTGTGTAGCTTTTCCAGCACAGCGGTTGAACTTCTAATGTAGTGTGGCTCAGGGCTTCCAAAAAAGCACAAAGGGAGAAGCTTCCAGGCCTCCCAAAGGCTGAGGCCTGGAACTGTCACTGTGTTGCTCCCTCTTTTATTTAAGCAGACATGGGGGCCAGACCAGATTCAAAGGGAAGGAAAAGAAACCCCACCTCATGATGAGGCGCCACTGTTTTCCCAGCAATTACTTTTATCAACCCAGCATCCTACAGCTCAATTTAATTCTGACACTCACCATCCAGAGATAGTACAGACCCTACAGGTTAAGGGCTCAATCCCCTTAGACTGCTCCCACTTCAGATGCCAGCTGAAAGTGGAATATGCTCAAGTTACCTACACTTCTTCCTGGCTGACTAAAAATTTAGGGGTTGGGAGAACCCCCAGGTTTGGCAATTCACTAGAGTGACTCACAGAACTAAGGAAAGTGCTATACTTACAGTTTATTATAAATGATACACATGAACAACCAGCTGAGAATGTATGTAGGGTGAGGGCCAGAAGGGTCTTGAGTGCAGGAACATCTGTCCCCATGAATGGGACATATCACTGTTCTGGTACATCATATATTCACCAACCAGAAAGTTCCTGAACCCCACTGTTCAAGAGTGAACAATGCAGGCTTCATTGCTTAGACATGATTGAGAAAATCATTGACCATTGGTGGTTAACTCAATCTCTAGTCCCTGCCATTTCCCCAGAGGTCAGGGACAAGGTTGAAAGTTCCTCTAATTATGTACCCATGTGGCTGGCACTTTCCTGGAAACTATCTAGGGGTACACCTTGAGTCACCTTGATAACATGAAGATATAGCTCAAAGGGGTTCATTATGAACAACAAAAGATGTTACTGTCGCTCAGGTATTTCCAGTGGTTTTTGAAGCTCTGTGCCTGGGGAACTAGGGACAAAGACAAAATAGATTTTGCTATTGTATCACAGGGTTGATGACAAAGAATGTGTGGCCATCTTTAATCTACGACACTGGTCCTCTGCAGACTCAAGCAAAATAGACGAAATTTTACAAAGGACTGTTTTCCTATCATTTGCTTAGCAGATGACCCTACATGTTTATCCCACTTTCCCCTAGAGCAGGTCTCTGGAAAGCTAATGCTGTGTCTTATGTATACGTAAATGGATGAATAAGAAAAAGTTCGGTGCGTTGGTATGTGTGTTGAGGGGACAGGAGGGTGATGGGAGAGCCTCCTGGAATAGCCTTAGAGTTGGACGCTGTTTCCCATTGTGACTCCTTTTGCAGCTACTGCCTTGATCCCCTCTTGTGCCTGCTAGGCTCTGCCTTGGGGAGAGCTCAACTCTTCTGTTTCCCTACACTTGACCGACTGTCTCCATCATTGCCTTGCCCACCTTGTGTTCTGTTCACCCAAACCTGACTCAGATCTGCTAGTTTTCATCTTTTGCTCACAGACTATCCTCTTGAGCTAGATTCCTAGTCCCCTAACTCAATCATCTTATTCTGGCTTCTCCAATGTTCTTTCAACCCAGTCTTGCTAAAAAGCTATTTTAGTGCCTGACTGTGGATTTTTGGCATCGTTATCTCAATAGGCCTAGCTTGGAGGTTCCTCTGGGATTTCCTGCTGGAGTCTTCTT
Organism: Mandrillus leucophaeus; assembly: GCF_000951045.1. Taxonomy (NCBI): domain Eukaryota; kingdom Metazoa; phylum Chordata; class Mammalia; order Primates; family Cercopithecidae; genus Mandrillus; species Mandrillus leucophaeus. Next base: position 1,772,251 of record NW_012102543.1, on the reverse strand, counting down.
TTTAGGATTTCCTAGTCTACATCGGAAACACAAGGAAAATTATCACCTTGTCTTGGGAAGAATCTTATTATCTCAAATCAAATATTTGAAATGGCAATGCTCCCTTATCTGGAGTTTTATTTTGTAAGGGACATTTTCTGATAAGCTGCCAATGACAACGTATGATATGAAATTCTATATGTCCCTTTGGGTTCAACAGTAACCTTTATGAGCTAGTTTGGTCTCCCTGTCTCACCCAAGGTTACCATGTAACTGAAATTCTCAAGTGCAAAGAAACTTTTGTATCCTTCCCACATCCAGAGCTAGCTTGGAGTTTGGCCTTAGGCAACAACCAACTAACTGTGCCTTGAAGATGACTCTCTGGGGAGTTAATTAGGATAGACTGAATAATTTAAGGGGCAGTTTTGGTGAATTAAATTGGGAAGAGATTTTTGAGTGTTAAAGGTTGAAGCATTCCCTCCCTATTATTTCAGCTCTTACCTCTACTTTCTCAATATACGTTAAAGAAAAGCAAACCTGTTCAATAGATTTGAGATCATCTATTAATTTAGAGTGCTTACTAGAAGCCCACCATGGGGCTAGGCTCCACGAAGTTTGAATTGTGGTTATACAGTAAGTTTTTTTAAAAAAATGTACAGCAAAATCCCAGGCAATCTTCATGAACCACTCCAGAGACCACCATCCTAGAAATCTAAACTCAGTTCTCCTTTAAGATTAGTCATTTTCTTATCCAAACACCACAGAGCTTTTTACATAGCTACATTACAATGCTTCCGATATTGTCTTGTAATTATTTGTTTCTCAACCTGTCTTACCTATTGGACCTGATCAATTTAGAGGTGGGAGGCTGTTGGCTTCATTTCCTTATCCAATCATTTAAATTAAGTATCTGACAAGTACCAGGCATTATATTTGGTTCTGGTGTTCCAAAGGAAGAAGACAATCTTCATTTTGTATGTATTCTTTTTTTTTCTTTTTTTTTTTTAGATAGAGTCTCACTCTGTTGCCCAGGCTGGAGTGCAGTGATGTGATCTCAGCTCACTGCAACCTCCACCTCCTGGGTTCAAACAATTCTCCTTGAACTCAGCCTCCCATGTAGCTGGGACTACAGGCATGCGCCACCATGCCCGGCTAGTTTTTGTATTTTTAGTGGAGACAGGGTTTCACCATGTTGGCCAGGCTGGTTTCAAACTCCTGACCTCAAGTGATCCACCCGCCTTGGCCTCCCAAAGTGCTGGGATTACAGACGTGAGCCACTGCGCCTGACCCCATTTTGTATACATTCTGTATGTTTGTTGCATGTGTCAATCATTTTGAAGTTGCATTTCCACTTCACACTCTCTTTTTAAAATGGATAATTAGGAAATTCAGCCATTTTGAAGTTACTTGACTCTGATTATGGTTAAGTGTTCTGTAAGCTCTGTGAACACACTTGGTCAAAAGTTTGGAAGCCAGACATGTTTCGTTTGTTGTTTTTTCTCTGTCTGACATGGCCCGCACCATAAGCTTCTGAAAAACTCTTTGAGGCCAGAGATTTGGCTTCATCGATCTTAGTATCTTTGGCAATGTTTTGCTCATAGGGAAGATTCAGTAAAAGGACGTTTGGCATCAGACTAAAGGAAATGTGCTCCATTTGACTTTTCAGTTGCGGCGGTTTATTTTCAAAGCCATAGTTTTGTGGTGTTTCTTTAGTACGTGATTGAATTTAAATGCACTGGGATGACTTCCTCTAAGAAGAAGGAACCTTGGGGGCCGAGAAGGTGTGGCAAAAGCAGAAACATGTCCATCTCTCATGGGGTAGAGACATCATTCATTTATTTGTTCCTGTATCATTTTGCAGATTCCTTTTCAACGCATACGTGGCTGTCTTTCTCTCATCCCCAAGTTTCAAGATCTCTGGTGGTATTTATTTTCCATACCCTTTACCTACCTTGCCTTGCTCCTCCACATTCTCAATTCCTTCAATTTTTTTGTCCTCTCTAATCTGCTGTTTTATGTTTGTCAAGATATACTCTAGTTACTCAGCTCTTACCTTAGAATTGAGACTTCAGAGTTTCCCCCTAAGTTCCCTTTGCTATACACGGGAAAGGAGACATTAAGAGGAGCACACTGAGAGTTTATGCAGGAAAATCAGTCAATGCGGACCATGCTGAACAATTAAGTCTACTGTTACTTACTGGTTTTCTCCTTCAGAGCATAAACCAGGCTTCCCTTTCCCCAGACTTGGCTACTGTCCCCTGGCTTGCAATAACCCCTGGCTCCTCAAAACTCTATGCTTTATACATATGCCTTTTCCAAGTACTCCTGCCATTTTTGGAGGATGGGAAGATACTATGTCAGAGAATCCCAGGATCTGATTGGATGGATGTAATTGAGACTGCCTCTTTCTCCACTGTCAGGTAAGTCTCTGAATGTGCCTGGCTCCTCTGCTTTTTCTGACTGCCTTCTGCCATGAGCCAAGCTTTTCTGTCACCGTAAGCAATCCACTCGTCTCTTCAAGCAAGGGACACACATCTACGTGATGGGTGGCCAAATCAAATTTCTGCCTTCTAGAAGGCATCTTTCATATCCAGTCTTTCACCCTTACCCATAATGTTATGGTCTAGACTTCATTGACATGGTTCTTCCATGGAAGATCATAATACTGTTTCCCAACACAGATGTCGCATCTCTCTCAACACAGAACTCTAGGCAACTGCTTTCGTTGATTGGAGTTGTCATTCAAAATGAAGCCTACTTGGCATCCCTAGCAGCCAGTTTTCCCTTGCCTAGATCATTTCTCTTCATTTATATCTAATCACTTGCATCAACCCCCTCGAGTTTAACCATTGTCAGTTTTGATTGGAAAACTTATTGATTGAACATCTCTGGTGATTTTTGTGCTGCACCCAATTACCTCTGAATGTGTTGCCCATCTCTTGAAGAAGAGGTATTCCTATATACACTCCCCACATTCACTGAGGGTTTCTCTGTAGCTAGTCCGTAACTCTCTTTCATATGTGGTAGCCAATGCTCCATTCATTAGAAATGAGGATGACCATTCTTTCTTCTAAAGTCTGCACATAGTCTTCCTGGAGTTGTCTGTCATGATAGTGTCACACTTCAACAATGTTGAGGCTCCTGGTAAATTCTACAGAAAGATTTCCATTTTCCTTTGTTTTATGTACAGAAATATAGTTATTAATTAGGTCCTTGGGCACAAAAATGGAGGCAGGAATGTGCCATTTAACATGTGTGTTAGGGTTCTCCAGAGAAACAGAGCTAGTAGGAGAGAGAAAGAGATAGATAGGTAAGAGGAGACTTGTTATGGGAATTGGCTCATGTGATGATGAAGGCTGAGAAACTCCATAATCTGCAGTCTGCAAGCTGGAGAACTAGAATAGCTCATAGTGTAACTCAGTCTGAAGGCCTGAGAACCAGGGGAGTTGATGGTGTAACTAACTCCCAAGAACCAGGAGCTCCGATATCCCAGGGAGGATGAGGTGGATGTCCTTACTGAAGAAGAGAGAGAGTGAATTCCTCCTTTCCCCATCTTTTTGTTGTATTCACCTTTTCATTGTATTCAGGCAGGCCCTTAACAGATTGGGTGGTGCCCATCCACATTGGTGAGGGCAGATGTACTTGACTCAGTCTACCGATTCAAGTGTCAGTCTCTTCTGAATACACCCTGACAGACTCATCCAGAAATAAAGTTTTAATAGATGTTTGGGTATCCCTTAACCCAGTCCAACTGACACATAAAATTAACTATCACAATATGCTTCACATATGTTTTTAAAATAGCTTAATTTTTTGTCTGTAATTCTTGTACATGGGTAGTGGTTGAGTTAATATCTTATCACTTGAGTTTGCCAACCACTTGGGTAGGGGCAGTGTCTTGGGGTTCTCTGAATGACATTTACACATGGTCACAAAAACCTTGGCCTTAAGAACTTTATAATGATAAAGTTCAAGGTATTTTGGTGTCTTGAAGAACTCCCTGGACTGTGAGATACGGATTCACTTGGCTGTAGTCCTTGTGCTGGATCTAACTGGCTGCCATTGTGGGGCTCCCCTTAAGACAAAGGAACTCAGTTTCCTCATCTGTGAAGTGTGAGGATGGAATTCATCACCATGTTCCCTCCCAGCTCTAAACTTCTCTGAGTCTTGTTTTTTGCTGCTCTGTATCCTCCACTTTCTGGCATTTTTAAAATATTTAATATTATAAATGTGTCTCAATGTTTAAGTTATAGCATGAGAGGGAGGTGAGGAATAGTTAACAAAATTGTATTCTGAGTAGCCTAATATTATTTTTTTTCCTGCCAAACTTCTTTTTCCTCACCTTCTCCCAACATTTTTGTGGGGGTGGGTTGACTAGTGGGTGGTTGTAGTGATATTGATATTCAGAGAGGAGTGAAAAATGCAGAATTGCAAGGTTAACAACAGATGGTTATATGGTGCCATTTTAGGAGTGTTATTAAAAGAACAAATCTATTTTCCTGAATAGTAGGATGTCTTAAGTGTTTAGGCTTAAATCTACTGTTGAAATAGAAAAAGAAAGAGGAGGAAGAGGAGGAGGAGAGGAGGAGGGGAAGGAGGAGGAAGGGGAAGAAAAGTCAAGGAAACACTTAGAACATTTTTGCATGATCTCAATTTTCTTCTTGTTCCAAGGTTTTTAATTTGGACAGTGGTTTGTACTTCAGATTGAATGCAAGGAAATTTGTTGCACCATTTGCCTGACAGTTATCATTTTCCTTGACAAAAAGTTTTTCTGAATCTTGCCTTGCTGGAGTTACCTCTTCCCTTGCATGAATAACCTCACTTGCTTAAGTCATCAATGCAGTGGACTGACACCGCCTTTCTCTTAAGGAATTACACTGTTCTCTGGGTAGGTCTAATTGACACTCCCACTATCACCCAAAGAAGACACACTCTCTGTATCGATAACTAGAAAGAAGGAACTGAGACTGTGGTCCAAGCATGTCTTATCTTCAGCATAGAGTGAATATGTGGTTTATGGTAGGTGTTCAACAAACTTTTAAAAAAAACTTACATTAGTCTGTTCTCATGCTGCTAATAAAAGACATATCCAAGACTGGGTAATTTATAAAGGAAAGAGGTTTAATGTACTCACAGTTCTACATGGCAGGGGAGGCCTCACAATCACGGCAGAAGGCAAAAGTCACATCTTATATGGTGGCAGGCAAGAGAGAATGAGAGCCAAGCAAAAGGGGAAACTCCTATAAAACCATAAGATTTCATGAGACTTATTCATTTCCATGAGAACAGTATTGGGGAAATCACTCCTCCTGCAGTTACCTCCCACCAGGTCCCTCCCACAAGATATGGGAATTATGAGAGCTACAATTCAAGATGAGATTTGGGTAGGGACACAGCCAAACCATATCAAAACTTAATCTAAAATAATTGAAATATCAGGAAATAGAAAAACTTATTGAGCTTTTTTAGGGAAGCAGTATTTGAACCTGTTTTGCTGTGCCCACTGGAGGATCCTATCCATCAAATTGTTAGTTCAATGAATCATGGTGCAAACACTCAGTTACATTAATATGACTATTTTCTTGTATGCTAACTTGAGAACCTACTCCCTAGAGATATATTATCCCATGTACTTACCAAGAGAAATGGAGACAGGATGCCTTAGACTGTTACTTCTCATGTTTTTCATTCTAATCTTCCTCAGTGCCCCTCTCTATAATCCCAATCCCATACATTTTTAAACAAAGGAAAGCCACTCAGATCACAGTAGCTCTTGGACATTGGTGAAAAACATGAGGAAACGTAGAGGATCCCCAAATTCTCAAACATAAACTGAGGTGCAGCCACTGGGTGTCAAGCAAGGTTTCCTCACTGGTTTAATGACTCCAGTTTTCCACATTCACATTTGTGCTGTGAGCCTTACATATATTATTTTGTAAAAACCCTTTCTGTAGCCCTTCATGGTAGGTAGCAGAATATTTAAGAGATAGGAGAAACCAAACTGCTTTTTCTATTCTCACCCACCATTCTACACAGTTATCCAGTGAAATCCCACTGGATGTCCTATAGTTTGGTCTGGTTCTAACACTGTCTACCTGGAGATAGCCTCAGATCTCACAGGTAAAGGGCTTAGTCCCGCAAGACTGCCCTTGACTTAAAATGACAATCGCAAGTCCCAGATTGCGGCCTGTACTTCTGAGCAACTGGCCATAAATTGGGGGTTCCCACAGGCTCTTTATCGGGTTTGATTAATTTGCTAGACTGGCTCACAGAAGTCAAGGAAATGCTTTACTTGCTACTGCCCATTTATTACAAAGGATTTTTTAAAGATACAAATGAACAGCTAGAAGAAGAGATAGATGCATAGAACGTGGTTTGGAAGCATCCTGAGTGCAGGAGCTTTTATCCCCATGGGAAGCTCCCCATGGGAGCTTCTGTTCCCCAGGGAACAGTACCCTCTGGGCACGTGGATGACATGCATGTGTTTTTGTTCACCAACTGGAAAGCTCTCTGAACCCAGTCCTTTTGGGTTCTTATGGAGGCTTCATCACGTAGGCACCATTGTTTAAATCATTTATATAGATATGATTGATCAACTCTCCCCTCTCAGATGTTAAGGGTGGGACTGAAAGTCCCAGCCCTCTAATCATATGGTTGGTTCCCCTGGAAACCAGCCCCCATCCTGAGGCTATCCAGGAGCCCCCAGCCACCAGTTACCCTAATACTATACAAAAGGACACTTACCATTTTGGAGATTCCAAGGGTTTTAGGAGTTGTGTGCCAGGAATGAAGACCAAATATATCTTATTATAAATCACAATATCACACCTATTATAAAGCACTGCATATAAAGTTTACACTCCAAGAATAAAAGGTACAAATATGGAATCTTCAAATGCCAAGGGCCTGCTGGATACTGTGAATGACAATATAAGCTACATCATCTGTTATTGAAAACCAGAATGCAAGTGTAAACTTGATCAGGGAACCTGCAGAGAGCACACGGAGGGGAAGGGTTAATGTCTTCATCACTCTTCCTCTGGTAGAATTATATTTGCATCCTTCCTGGTGGAAACTTGATACTTCACTGCACCTTTACCTGTTTTTTTTTTTTAATTTTTTTTTTTTTTTTTTTACTTTCTTGGAGGGAGAGTTATTCTATCTCAGAAGATAGAAGAAATAGCTGGAGACTCTCTATTCCTGTGCCCTAGCACAGGAGACCAGGGGTCTCCAACTGGTCTGTGGCCTTTTAGGAACCGGACCACACAGCAGGAGGTGAGCAGTGGGCGAGTAAGCAAAGCTTCATCTGTATTTACAGTGGCTCCCCATCACTCATATTTCCACCTGAGTTCCGCCTCCTATCAGATCAGCAGCAGCATTAGATTCTCATTGGAGCACAAGCCGTATTGTGAACTGCATATGTGAGGAATCTAGGTTGTGTGCTCCTTATGAGCATCTAATGCCTAAAGATCTGTCACTGTCTCCCATCACCCCCAGAAGGGACTGTCTAGTTGCAGAAAAACAAGCTCAGGGCTGCCGCTGATTCTAAACTATGGTGAGTATGTAATAATAATAAAGTGTACAGTAAATGTCATGTACTTGAATCATCCCAAAGTCACCCCCACCAACTGACCCAGTCCATGGAAAAATTGTCTTCCATGAAACCAGTCCCTGGTGCCAAAAAGTTGGGGACTGTTGCCCTAGCAGGTAGAGCAAGGGTACTTCACTTAGGCTTGACCAATCGAATGCTTTCATTCTGGATTTTGGATGTGGGAGAAGTCTTGCCGAGACCAAGCAACACTTGAGAAAGCTTTGAAAGCTAGCTTGAGTTTAGTGTGCTGGTGCTGGCTGCCATGTCTTGAGCAGATAGTTCCTGTGGTAAGACCTGCTGCCCTAGCCACCCTTGGTTTCTGCCTGTTTTTCTAACACTTCTGTCAATTCTCCATTCTTGAATAGTTCTCTAGTATAGGCCTTTTCTGCTTTAGGTAGCCAGACAGAACTGTTGCTTGCAATCAGTGACTGTCTAATTCAGTCACTTAATGTTTTGTAGCTTTGTTCAGTTACTGGGGACAACTCACCTTCTGCTCAGGTGGCTTGGAGACAGCCATGGACCATATGAATCACTGTTATTTAACTTTCATAGTAAAAACTTGCTCCATGTGGGAAAGCATAATTATTTTGGTTTCTGAGTTTAATAAGCAGAAAGCAAAGAAGAAAAAAAAATACTGTTGCACTGAGCATTAAAATATAAGGAAGTATAGTTGTTTATAGATAGAGTTTCAACTAGGCACCAAAGGTTTATTTATATATTTTGCCATTTATATTTTCTGCCTAGTTCTGCCTAGGAACTAGGGAAATCCATGGCAAGGAGAAAATAAAGCATCAAAGAAGATGAAAATGTTGAATAAAGTATTAGAACCCAGAACACTTAAATCTTTAACATTGATAGTGAGAGTCCTTCACATTTCTCAGGCAGACTTTATTTTTTTCACCTTTTAGTATTCTGTACCTACACTTGCATGTTTAAATAACAATTTAAAAATCACATAAGAAATGGTCAGGCTTTCTTTTTCCCACTTGACTCTCAGTTATTTCAATTCTTTGAGACTTGTTAAAGAAACTGTTTAGTGTTGTAAATGCCACCGAGTCATTCCCTATCTAGTAGAGATTAGAGATTCTCTCACCAGTTCCAAGTTAAAAAGGTCCTGCCATGTTTGGATGGAATTGGCCCATGTTCTCATTTACCAGTGACCAGCTCATCTCCATGCTATGATGCTCCCCAGGAAATGTGTGTGGTTTTTGTAGAAGGTGGCGAGAAGCTTCACGGGCACCAGCATCCACAACACGCTTCTTGAAAAACAAAATCAGATTCACATTTAGCTGACCACCTGGCAAGATTTCCTGTAGGAAGAAAAGGAACTATACCCCTATTACTATTTCAGCTTTTATTCACAAAGTCTTTATAGTTGAAAAATGCTTTATAATCATTTTAATTAGTGGTTTCTCACCAAAGCCCTGGAATTGTTGGTGTTAGTGGTATTATCGGCACCATTTTCTGAGAAAGCCGTGTGCCATTGAGATGGAATTGACACAAGATGTTAATTGGTTAGAAGCTGGTACTAGAATCAGAGTGATAGGCCATAGGACTCAGTGAGCCATGCTACTTCCTGTCATCGTAGAGGGCTAGGTAGGGTGAAGGGAAGAAGTTGATGACTGATTGTTATAAATAAAAAGGGCAGGAATGACCCAAAACACCATTACAAATGTTAACAGACGCCTGTTACAGAGTTAAAGCTGGGTTTTCCAAAACAACACATCTAAGCCAAAGCATCTTTGGTACATTAGCCAGTATGGAGCCAGCACCTGAGCTCACCCTGGGTTTGCCCATTTCCGCAATGGCTGTTGGTGCTGCCTCCTTGTCTTGGCCTAAGAGTTTTCAGCTGGGCTTTTGAGCAAGCTACATCTTGAATCTGAGGATGGGGGCAAGCCAGGCACGGAGCTGTGAGGGTCCTTGCAGTGGGCTGCTAGTGTTCCTGTCTCCTTCCATTCATAAGCTTGGACTTGGTCCCCACTGCGTTTGACTTGGGAGAGGTTCTTTGGGAGAGGTTCTTTGACTGTACAACTCTTTCCTTGTAAATGTGCTGCAGTCTTTGTCAAGACATAGCAAACTGTATTTGACCATTGTTTTACCATTTACTGTGATGTGCATGTGGGTCATATTTTCCTAGTCAGATGGTGAGTTCTGTGAGGGCAAAGGCTGAGTCATTCTCTATTTACATTTTAAGTAGGCATCCAGAGACTTGGTTATATTCTGAGTCTGTATTATTGATCAAAGCCCTCACCTGGAGTTTCTGGGGCCATTCACTTACCCAGAGGCTGATGACATTGACACAGGGAGGGAATGACATCCAGCTACAGAGGGTTAACACAGGTCTTTAGTGTCCCAATCCCCATTTTGCTGACTCATCTATGCCTCAAGAACTCCAATCTTCATGCACATTCCATTACTTTTAAGTACTCAGTTCTCTCGCCTCTGCATACCGCCCTGGACCCTTGGATCTGTCAGACCCTTTCTGTTGTTGAAGTTCTCATTCCTGTCTCTCAGCCGAGTGGCCAGTCATTGTGCCCCACTGGGCACTGTAGGGACAGAACTGAGTTTCTACTTTTCTTTTAGGATTCTCTCTGGACAATATCTGGAGCTCTCTAAAGTTGCAGAGAGAAATACATTCCTTATAAACCTTGTGGTTGTCATGCTGGTGACTCCTTGAGCTTGTCCTCTACTGAACAGTGAGGAAGGGCACAAGGCCATCCAGACTCCTGGACTCACAGTGACTTCTTGTCCTCTCCAAAGATGCCTTTCCCGGGTGCACTCTTTAATAGCCCATCACTTCTTACTGGCTGTGTCCCCAGTTGAGTTCCTCCAGGATATGGCATCAACTCTGAACACATCTCTGTATATTCCCTCTTAGGACCATCAGATTCGTGTTAAATTTAGTACCAGAGATAAACTCGGGTAGCCATGTTCCTTATGGTCCCTTAGATTACATTCCTAGATTACACATTTTACATTAAAAAACAAAACAAAACCCAAAGCACCTAGAACCATGCTGGATTCTTGATAAATGCTTGCATCCATTAAATACATATTGAAGTAACTTATTCTGCTCTGGTGACCCCTCTCTTGATACTTACTGTTCACGTCCTGACTTTGGGGAGCTACCCAGCCAGGATCTTCTGAGAGAGAAAAGTGGTATATTTAGTAGTCACCAGATAGTTACTGTTAACGGTGCTGAGTTTTAAAAAACCTTTTAATTGTACTAGCTTGAAAGAGTATATGTTCCTCTCTTCATAGAGTGATGATGATGGTTTTATAAATAGTGGTTGGATAGCACTGTAATTAATGGTCACCAGCTTCTATTTTCGTAACAATTTATTCTTATATTGCATTTAAGAGGTTTCTCTTTCCTGTGGTCATAAAATGATTTAAAAAAAGAGAGGGAGAGAGATGACATCCTTTTTAATAAGGCATCCCAAGCAGTCTAAGTACCTATGAATTATAAATGAAAACTTTTCAGTGATTAAAATAAATATACCAACGCAGTCCCCTTCTCTGCGTCATTGCTTCACCAGGCCTGCATGAAAATCACTCAGAGGAAATCCCACGGAGCCCTGAGATCATTTGCATCTGTTCCATGTGTTTCTCTGATGTAAATCAGAGTACATCAAGGGCAGTGGCCTCCCAGCTGGTTTGGGAAGGGGGCTTTTATCCAGAGGAGCCATCAGCTGATGGTCAGTTAGGGCTCCTTGGAACAACTAGCCTTTATAGTAATGGCCTTATAATATAACCTAGTCCATGTTTTGTTCCCTCAAGAACCAATTTGCAACATGTAATGTTCAAGAATGGTTCCATTCCTTTCTTTGTTTACACAGGTGAGACTTTATTTAGTAGTAGCAAATGAAGGGCAGATGGTTTAAGGAGTTCTTAATGCTGCAAGAGAGGTCCATAAACTGAAGAATCCAAGAAAATCCATTCTAAATAAGAGGCAAACATCGTCTCAGATGGATATAAATTAGTATTATTCTTAGGAATCCTTCCTTCCCATTTCTCGGACGTATGGCAGAGCTCTTACTGATATCAGTGGCCATTGTGCAAGAAGCGTAGCAGGGAAATCACTCTCAAAGACCAAATGGAAGTACATGAGGAAAAAGATGGAGAATCCTGGATAAAGAAGACAACTGGCTGGGCTCCATGGCTCACATCTGTAATCCCAGCACTTTGAGAGGCTGAGGCAGGTGGATCACTTGATGTCAGGCGTTTGAAACCAGCCTGGCCAACATGGTGAAACCCCATCTCTACTAAAAATATGAAAATTAGTCAGGCATGGCTGTGGGCGCCTGTAATCCCAGCTACTCGGGAGGCTGACATAGGAGAATTGCTTGAACCCGGAGGCAGAGGTTGCGGTGAGCCAAGATTGTGCCACTGCACTCCAGCCTGGGTGACAGAGACTCCATCTCAAAAAACAACAACAACAACAAAAACAAACAAACCAAAAAAACCTTTTTCTAGCCCTATTTCTTTCACATTACCCTCCATTTGCCTTTTATTTGTGGTTGATTAAATAACATTAATTTTTGTTGTAGGATTGTACATAAGAGACTACTGGCCTGGCCTTTTGCTGTTTGAGCTGGAAATTTAAAGTTGTAGGGATTGTGGGCCATTGTTCTAAAATGGCTCATTTTGCCAAACGTGATTAATGGCTTTTGGGGAGCAGTTTATGTCAAGGCAAAATTAATGGACACTTCAGCAAACTGGAATATGGTTCTGAGCTAAGGGGATATTCACTTAGCCATTTCTAGACCTTTCTTCTGTCAGAACATGTCATTAAGGTTCAATGTCTAATATTTTTCAACATTTTAGTCTAAATTTCTACCTTTAGGGTATAATTGATGGTCTGATTAGAGAAATTTTCTCTCAGCAATGTCTATAATAAAACACAATGCAGGGAAGATAGCATTTAATAAAATCTTTGTTTAATGTTAATAACATTTATTACCGTCAGATTAGAACCAAGTTAACATCAAATTAGTAAGAGATATCTCAGTCACAGGACTTTTAGGGATGTGAGGTAAGTAAAGACCACCAGAGAAATTGAAGAAACAACTGGAATCATCTTTGAAGAATTTCAAACTCATCATTGAGACATTGGCAAGACTGGGAAAATTATTTCTGAATCTTGAAAGAATGATGCCCTAAGAGCAGATCATTTGACCATTATGTGTCTGGAGAGCCATCATGCTTCCTGGTATATTTACACTGGAAAACCCTGACTCTCAAAAATTAAAGGAAATGACAACCGTAATAAATTGGCCTGAATTGCATGGATTTGTAAGACCATTCTCTTTCCATTTCTTCCTATTTAATGTTGTTTTCACATAGTGACCACTTAACAAAGTTTGGGAATCATAACTGGCAAGAAAGCTAAAATTCTTAGGCCCTAAAGGAAAAGTTTGAAAACTTGTATTTAGTGTTTTGACATCCCTTTCCCCCGATGAACATTACCATGTCTCTGAGAGAACCTTCTCTTTCATGAGCTCATAGATCAACAGTGCAAAAGATGATTGTATTTTTGAGCCTTGAGGTTCAACTTTTTCTCTTCTAAGTCTTTTATTCTGCAAGAGCCCTTTTGAGTGATTTAAAATGACATTCTCCATTTATTCGTATGTATTGAAAATCTATTTGGAGCAAGGTGTTACATTTAAAGACGGAGAAGAAATGGTTCATCCACTCAGCTAATATTTATTGTGCACACGCTATGTAGCCACAAGCTGGGAACAGCGTGGAGAGCAAAAGAAGACACCATTCCTGCCCTTCTACAGTTGAGTCTGGTAGAGGAGACATTCATGATTCATTTTTTTTTTTTAAGCGGTGTAACCACCCAATGGCTTCACATTGCCCACTGCCTTCACAGAGCCAATTTATCGAGAGAGGGGAATTGCAATGGAGAAAGAGTAATTCACACAGAGCCAGCTGTGCAGGAGATGAGAGTTTTATTATTACTGAAATTAGTCTCCCCAAGCATTTGGGGATCAGAGTTTTTAAAGATAATTTGGCAGGTAGGGGCTCAGGAAGCGAGGAGTGATGATTGGTCAGGTTGGAGATGGAATCATAGGGGGTTCAAAGTGAGGTTTTCTTGCTGTCTCTGTTCCTGGGTGGGATGGCAGAACTGGTTGAGCCAGATTACTGGTCTGGGTGGTGTCAGCTGATCCATGGAGTGCAGAGTCTGCAAAGTATCTCAAGAACTGTTGTTAGGTTTTACAATAGTGATGTTATCCCCAGGAGCAATTTGGGGAGGTTCAGACTCTTGGAGCCAGAGGCTGCATGACCCCTAAACTGTAATTTTTAATCTTGGAGCTAATTAGTCCTGCAAAGGCAGACTGGTTCCCAGGCAAGAAGGGGGTCTACTTGGGAAAGGGCTGTTACAAATTTTGCTTCAGAGTCAAACCATGAACTGAATCCCTTCCCAAAGTTAGTTCAGCCTATGCCCAGGAATGAACAAGGACAGCTTAAAGGATAGAAATAAGATGGAGTGGGTTAGGTCTGATTTCTTTCACCATCATAATTTCCTCAGTTAAAATTTTGTAAAGGTGGTTTCAATGGAGCCTCATTCTGTTGCCCAGGTTGGAGCGTAGTGGTTCCATCTCAGCTTACTGCAACCTCCACCTCCTGGGTTCAAGTGATTCTTGTGTCTCAGCCTCCCAAGTAGGTAGGATTACAGGCATCTGCCACCACACTGGGCTAATTTTTTGTGGATTTTTAGTAGAGATGGGGTTTCACCATGTTGGCCAGGCTGATCTCAAACTTCTGACCTCAAGTGACCCACCTGCCTTGGCCTCCCAAAATGCTGGGATTACAGGTGTGAGCCACCACGCTCAGCCATGAATCTTTTGATTACTCAAGTAAATGTAAAATTATAAGTGTAGTGAATGACATGAGATGTATAATAGAAGAATCTCATCTGTCTAGGGATAAAGGGCTCCCCAGTAGAAGTGATATTTAAGGGAAGAATAAAGGATTAAGAGCAACTAATTTGGGGAGGGATGGTGTCTTAGTCTGTTTTCTGTTACTTGAGACTAGGTAATTTATTTTAAAAGCTCAGAAATTTATTTTTTACAGTTCCAGAGGATAGAAAGTCCAAAGTTAAGGGGCCGTCATTTGGCAAGAACCTTCTTGCTCTATTGTCTCATGGTGGAAGGCAGAAAAGCCAGAGAGCAATGTGCCACAGAGAGTGAGCAACAGAGGGCCAAACTCACTTCTATAACAAGCCCAGTCTTGTGATAACAAACCTATTCTCACAATAATGACATCAATCCATTCATGAGGGCAGAGCCCTCATGACCTAACCACTTCTAAGTTCTACCTCTCAACACTCTTGCATTGGGGATTAAGTTTCCAACTCATGAACTTCAGAGGACACATTCAAGTCATAGCATTCTGCCTCTGGTATTCAAAATTCACATTCTTCTCACATGTGAAATATATTTATTTCATACCAATTGCTCTGAAAATCTTAACTCATTCCAACATCAGCTCAAAAGTCCAAAGTCCATAGTCTCATCTAAATCAGATATGTGTGAGGCTCAAGGCATGATTCACCCTGAGGCAAATTCTCCTCCAGCTGTGAGCCTGTGAAATTAAACAATTTATCTATTTTCGATACAATGGTGAGACAGACGTAGGATAGCCATTCTTATTCCAAAATGGAGAAATAGGCAAGAAGAAAAGAGTAACTAGTCCCAAGTAAGTTCAAAACCCAATAGGAAAAACAACATAAAGTCATAAATCTGGAGAATGATCTCCACACCCTTAATATTGTCTCCCAAACATGCTGTTTTCATTCTTTACATGGCCTGGCTAAAAATTTTCAAAACTTTTACTTTCTTCTTCCCTTTTAATTACAAATTTGTCTTTAAATCATTTTCTTCTTCTCATATTTTACTGTAAGTGGCTAAAAGAAGCCATGCAGCACCTTCAACACTTTGCGACTTAGGCATTTGATACTTAGCCTAGTTCATCACTCTTAAGTTCTGCCTTCCATAAAGTCTTGGGACATAGACACAATTCCACCAAGTTTGTAACTGTATCACAAGGATGGCCTTTACTGTAGTTTCCACTACATTGTTCCTCAGGTTCATCTGAGACTTCATCAGGATGGCCATTACTGTCCATGTTTCTACCAACATATTGATCATGACCTCTTAAGTAACCTCTAGGAGATCCCAGTTTCCCTGCAGTTCTTTTCTTCTTCCGGTTCTCACCAGAATCATCCTTAATGCCCCATTCATGACAATCTATGCTTCTTAAAATCCTGCTCCTCCAAATTCTTCCAGCCTCTACCTATTACTAAATTCCAAAGTTTCTCCCATGTTTTCAGGTATTTGTTACAGTAATAAGCCCTCTTCTTGATACCAATTTTCTGTCTTCATTTATTTTGTGCTGTTTATAACAGAATACCAGAGACTGGGTAATTTATAAAGAAAAGAAATTTATTTCTTACGGTTATGGAGGCTGTAAAGTCCAAGATCTAGGGGTCAGCATCTGGCAAGAACCTTCTTGCTGCATGATCCTGTGGCATAAGGCAAAAGGGCAAGAGAACACATGCATAAGAGAGAACAAAAGAGGGCTGAACTCACTTTTATAACCACTCTTGCAATAACGACATTAATCTATTCATGAGCCCTCATGACCCAATTACCTGTTAAAGGTCCCACTTCCCAACACTGTTGCATGGGGTTTAGGTTTCCAGCACATAAACTTTGGAGAACACATTCAAATAATAGCACATGAAGTACAGAATTGTATTGCAGATAGAGGCAGCAGCTCATGCCAATGCTGTGTGGTGAGAGAGAGCACAGGGCAATTGAAGGAATGAACAAAGGTAAGGGCACTGGCACCCAGAGCGCAAGGAAGAGCACAGGTGAGATGAATCCAAAGTGGGAGGTGGAGACCACCACCAGGCTCTGCAGGACCTTATAACCACTTTAAAAATTTGAGAGGGCCAGGTGCGTTGGCTCAGCCATATTCAGGGGAAGAAGAATTAGAGTTCATCCTTCAATAGGAGGAGTGTTGAAGAGTTTGAGAACATGTTTTAATGTTACAGGCGTGAGCTGAGGTGGCTCACACCTGAAATCCCAGCACTTTGGGAGGCCGAGGTGGGCAGATCATGAAGTCAGGAGACCGAGACCATCCTGGCTAACATGGTGAAACCCCATCTCTACTAAAAATACAAAAGATTAGCTGGGCATGGTGGCAGGTGCCTGTAGTCCCAGCTATTCAGGAGGCTGAGAGGCAGGACAATGGCATGAATCTGGGAGGCAGAGCTTGCAGTGAGCCGAGATCGGACCACTGCACTCCAGCCTGGGCGACAGAGCAAGACTCCATCTAAAAAAAAAAAAAAAAAAAAATTGAGAGATGGGAGGATCACTTGAGGGCCAGGAGTTCAAGACCAGCCTGGGCAACATAGCAATAATCCATCTCTACAAAAAAATAGAAAAAATAATATTTGGATATGGTGATGTGATGCACACCTGTAGTCTCAGCTACTCAGGAGGCTAAGGGTGGGAGAATCACTTGTGTCCACGAGTTCGAGGCTGCAGTAAGCTGGTATTGTGCCACTGCACTTCAGCCTGGGCAACAGAGCGAGACCCTGTCTTTTAAAAAATGAGGGTTTTATTCAAAGAACAGTGGAAAATCATTGATGGGTTTTAGGCAGTAAACATGAAGGGAACACATTTGTGGTTTGCAACGATTGCTCTAGTGCCATTGGAGAGGAGTGGTAGTAAGATCATCCAGGGTGCTATTGCTCCCAAGTGAAAGATGCAGTAATTCAGGTGGACCTCATGAAGAAGGAGAGACATGGATGAGTTCTAGAGATATGGAAGAGGCAGAATCAATAGAACTTGGTACTGATTGAATATGGTGTTGGGGCAGGGTTATTAGCATGGCCCCTAGATTTCTAGCTTGCTGAGTAGATGAATGGTCTCACCATTCACTGAGATAGAAAGCTGAGATCAAACAAAGTTTAGGAGGAAAGTTGACTTTACTTTGGACAGGCTGAATTCAAAGTATAGTATGGTGTCATAAAGTAGACTGCTGTTACATCGCCTAAAAATGGGCGGGTTTTTAAAAGGTCAAGATGGGCAGAAGTCTCTGTGAGCATTCCAGTTATCTAACATTGCCTAATAAACTCCCAACAGTTATGACTTAAAACAACATTTACTGTGCTCATTAATCTGAATTTTGGCAAGGCTTGGTGGATAGCTTATTTCTGCACCACTTGGTGTCAGCTGGGGGAGCCCGAGGCTGGGGTTGGAATCATGAGACAGCTTGCTCACTCAAATATGTGGCAGTTGATGCTGGCTGTTGGCTGATCTTGAGCAGGGGTTGTGGCTGGAGCACCTACTCGTGTCCTTTACGTGTGGCTGCTTAGCTTCTTCAGAGCTTGGTCTGCTGGGTTTCAAGGTGAGTGTCACAAGAATAAAGTGAGAACCAGACGGAGACTGTATCACCTTTCATGACCTAACCTCAGAAGTCATCCAGCATTACTTCCATGGCATTTTGTTCATTAGACATGAGTCATTAGGCCCAGTCATATTCAGGGGAAGAGGAATTAGAGTTCACCCTTCAATGGGAGGAGTGTTGAAGAAGTTGAGAACATGTTTTAAAACCACCACATGGCGGGGGAGAGAAGAAATCAATTATCATTCCAGCTGGAAGGAACAGGTTGAAACAGGAAGGTAGAAATTAAACTCAATAGAAGTGGAGTGGTTGCTGTTGGCTGGCCTGGAAGATATATGAAGGATTATGAACAGCGGGAAATATAGATTAAAGGAATGTTTGGGACCAAATTATGGCAGAGCCCAAATTTCCTGAAATCCATTATTTTTAATCTGGAAACAAATTGTCAGAGAGGAATACAAATCAGATTTATTAAATAAAGATAAAAAGTAGAAGCAAACAGTGACTGGCATGGGATAGGAATAATTCTACTTGCTGATAAAATAATTCATGCCAATTTTGGGGGGTCTAGTCTACAGATTTGGGGTCATATATTTCCAAATTTAAACCGTAGACATGTTCAAATGTCTTTAGTTGGGCTTTGCACCTTATACCAGTCAAAAACGTGAGTCAAAAAAAATCATGCCTGGATGGTTCCCTTCGGAGGTATCTCTCCTTTATCCCTTAGTAGATTAAGATAAGAATCTTGGTCTTTCTGATCCTGGCTGTGGCTTCAAATTTTTCCCATCTTACTATGGGCTACCCCAAAAGGACTGCATCAAAGGAGACTGGTGAGTTGAATAGTGTTCCTCCCAAATTCATGTCTACCTGGAACCTCAGAATGTTACTTTATATGGAAATAGGAACTTTGTAGATGTAATTAGTTAAGGTTCTTGAGATGAAATCATTCTGGATTTAGGGTGGGCCCTGAATCCAATTATTGTTGTCATTAAGAAAATGAGAAGGCACAGAGACAAAGCAAAGAAGCCTATGGGGAGATGCAGATGCTGACCTTGGAGTTATACGTCTAAAACCAAGGAATGCCAGGAGCCACCGGAAGCTGGAAGAGGCAAGAAAGGATTCTTCCCTAGCGCCTTCAGAGGGAGCGTGACCCTGTCAATGTCTTGATTCCATACTTCTGGCCTCTAAAACTCTGAGAGAATAAATTTCTGTTGTTTTAAGCCACCTAGTTTGTGGCAACTTCTTATGGCAGTCCTAGGAAATTATACACGAAGTTAGAGCCAGGCATGATGTATGAGTCCATTCTCACACTGCTATAAGAAACTACCTGAGACTGGGTAATTTGTAAAGAAAAGAGGTTCCTCAGGCTCTATAGAAAGCATGCCTGGGGAAACCTCAGGAAACTTACAATCATGGCAGAAGGTGAAGGGGAAGCAGGCACGTCTTACATGGCCCAAGCATAAGGAAGAGAAACAGTTGCGAGGTGCTACACACTTTTAAACAACCAGATCTCATGAGAACTCACTCACTATTACGAGAACAGCAAGGGGAAAATCCACCCCTACCACCCAGTCATCTCCCACCAGGGCCCTCCTCTGCATTGATCCAATCACCTCCTACCAGGCCCCTCTTACAACCTTGGGGATTACAATTTGACATGAGATTTGGGTAGGGACGCAAATCCAAACCATATCACGTGGAAAATATGGGTGTTGGTTTGCCAGATGCCAAACAGAAGCAACATTTGATCTGTTGATAATTGTGTATCATCTTTATCAGGTCTACCTTAAGGAAATCAGAGAGTAGAGCATATTTTCTTCATGGAATGGTGAGACACATATTAGCCTGAGACAGGAGCTAAGGAGAGTGACTAAGGAAGGCACTCCACCAAAGTGCCTTCATATAACTACACTGGTAAGTGATCAGAACAAAGAGACACTTAGAACGAAGACCAACATATGTAACCCAAATGCTTAACAAAGTCCATTCAGTGTACGAGGTGTTGCTGCTGTGTACTGAAGAAGGAAACCTGGGTCTCAGCGTCTGTTGTGGTAAATAGAGAAGAAATCAAGCCTTCCTATGGCAATAGGGGATTTTTAATGAAGTAAAGGAGACAGAAGAAATGTCCCAAAGGAGAATGAAGTATGTCAAAAACAGATTGCGCATGTAATTACTTTCTCAGACCTTCCTGACATTATCAGCAGGACTTGTGTTTTGATGAAAAAACTTAATTAAAACTTAATTTTTTTAAGTGGAAAATATTCAGCACGGTTACAGGAGGACTGAAATCAGGGCACTGTGTAATTTTAATTGCCTTCGAGAGATGCACTTCATGTGAAGACGAGTATTGGGGGAAAAAGATAGAGACACAAAGTCTGAGGGGAGTGGCCACACTGAATCCCTAGCCGTGTGCTTGGGTGCCGTTTTCCCCACTCTCACAGGTGGCGGGATGGCATCTCAGGTTCCACGTGTAGGGGAGGAGAGTGGATCTGTTCTGGAGTGTGCCTGTCAGGCCACACTTGGCATACACATTGTAGGAAGTGTCTTGATTTTTATTCTCCTAAAAAGGAAAAAAGAGATTAAGGAGATTACATATCCCATGAGGCAGCAGTTTTAAAATGCCAATTTCTGGATAAGTTCTATCAGAACCATCTGGTTCTGATTCATTTAATCTGTTTTAGGACCTGTGCACAGTATTTCTATTTTAAAAATAAACCTGTCCTACTCATTCTGGGAGTCAGGTGTGGGAACTACAGGTTTTTAATGGAAGAAACATGAACTTGAAAATGAGTAAATACGGGCTACATCCTTTACTTCCCAAGGAGATTTGGGTTGACTGCTTAGTTTCCTCCATCAAATGGGAATAATCTGCTTATTTGATGGGGTTTTGTGAAAATAAAAGATAACACAGATAAAGTGACTGACACACACAGTTAAGTGGTCTAAAAATGATAAAACTGTAGAAGAAGAGTTGGATCAGGCTGCTTGCTAAATTGGGGAGGGATAAGGTAGTGTTCTTCAGATATTTCAAGGGCAGCTGCATGGAAAAGAGACAGAGAGAGAGAGAGAGAGAGAGTGTGCAGCCTCTAGAGGTCAGACTCAAGTCCAGCAGGTAGAAGTTATAGGGAGATAAATTTCAATGCATCAGAAAGTGAAACTGTCTGGTGAATGGTCCAGGGATGTCATCAGCTTGCTCCAGAGGGTAGTACGTTCCAAATCACTGGAGCAATTAAAGCAGCTGCCATATTTTGAAGATGTACAGGGCTCTGGGGCAGCAACTGAATGAGACCACTTGGTTCAGCTCTGTATAGGGTTCCTGGCTTCCTGTGGGGCGGTGGCTGACATACAGTTGTTTTGTAAACTGACAACACTTATTTGAAGAAGGTTTTAGCAGAAAGCATTTACAAGTAAGACATGTCAGGTCAGGTACGCTGTTTCAGGTGTTCTTTACCGGGGACATTATTGTGATCTTCATCCCAGGCCTTTCAGAAAAGGGATGGGTGTATTTAGAAGTTATTAATGACTGAGAAGTTCCTCTGGCACTTCAGGGGAGGGGACTAGAGCTATAAAATGTCCTGTGATTGTTCTAGGACTTTCTCCTTAGTTTAGCTAACGTCTGGGTCCTTGTCACATGGCCATGAAATATTTGGCTCACAGACACTTTGAAGGGTGAGAATAATGGAATTTATTGGGTAAAAAGGCAAAAAACGGAAACAGGGATGCCCTGCAAAGCCAGATTCCTGCTAGTGTGCTTCCTGCCTCACAGACTGAATCCCAGGTACCACCCAGGAAGAGGAAAGGCTAGGCTCCTCCCCACTGCAAATGGCATGAACTTCCCAAGACCCGTCCCCTAGTGTGCAGGCCACTTGGAGGTTCTCTGGTGACCCCTTTATATTTGGCTGTCTCATTATGAATGGGACAGGAGTGGGAAATTATCCCACTTCAAATGTCAGTTGCTCTCTGTTGGGAATCCCTGTACTTCACTGAAGCCCCAATGGTCTCCCTGAACCAGCCTTTGAGGGTCCTTTTTAGAGCCCTTTGGAAACCTGGTATTGAATGGGTTGGGTTACAGGGCTGCTCAGCCTGACAGCCTCACATTATCTGGTGACCACAGAGTTTAAAGCAGAACATTTGGGAAGAAGGTAGACTGGGCCGGTTGCACAAAGCAGAGTGTGAAGAGTGGTGGGAGATGAAGGCTCTTTGCCTCCTTTTCACTGGGGACCATATTTGGATGGATGCTGGTCCAGTATGAGTGACACAGTTAACTTATCGAGATCCCTCATTCTTCTTATCAATGAGATAGCTGGGTATTGGGGTAACCCACCCCCAATATTTCAACATAGGTTGTTTCTATTTTCATAAGTGTTGGCTGGCTGAGAAATAAAGAGAGACAGTACAAAGAGAGGAATTTTACAGCTGGGCCGCCGGGGGTGACATCACATATCAGTAGGACCGTGATGCCTGCTTGAGCCTTGAAACCAGCAAGTTTTTATTAAGGATTTCAAAAGGGGGAGGGGGTCTATGAACAGGGAGTAGGTACAAGGATCACATGCTTCAAAAGGCAAAAGGTAGAACAAAGATCACATGCTTCTGAGGAAACAGGACAAAGGGCAAAAGGCAGAACTCCTGATAAACGTCTATGTGCAGTGGTACACATATTGTCTTGATAAACATCTTAAACAACAGAAAACAGGGTTCGAGAGCAGAGAACCAGTCTGACCAAAAATTTCCCAGGGTGGAGTTTCCCAATCCTAGTAAGCCTGAGGGTACTGCAGGAGACCAGGGCGTATCTCAGTCCTTATCTCAACTGCACAGGACAGATATTCCCAGAGAGGCCACTTGTAGACCTCACCCCAAGAATGCATTCTTTCTGAGTATTAATATTAATATTCCTTGCTAAGAAAAGAATTTAGTGATATCTCTCTTACTTGCACATCTGTTTATATGCTCTCTGCAAGAAGAAAAATATGACTCCTTTTGGCCGACTCCACAGGCAGTCAGACCTTATGGTTGTCTTCCCTTGTTCCCTAAAAGTCGCTGTTATTCTGCTCTTTTTCAAGGTACACTGATTGCATATTGTTCAAACACACATTTTGCAATCAATTTGTGCAGTTAACACAATTATCACAGTGGTCCTGAGGTGATGTACCTCCTCAGCTTACAAAGATAACAGGATTAAGAGATGAAAGTAAAGACAGGTATAAGAAATTATAAAAGCATTAATTTGGGAACTGATAAATGTCTATATTAAAATGAAATCTTCACAATTTGTGTTCCACTGTTGCGGCTCCAGCCTGTCCCTCTGTTCGGGGTCCCTGACTTCCCACAACAGCTGGGGACCACTTAATCAGGGTAAGGGCAGTAGTTTGTGTTCATAGTTTGATCTCCCTGCATGGTGCTAACCAGGCTGCATGGGGATCTGACGTCTGACTTTGGCCACGGTATCAGGCTCCAGGCTCCAGCCAACTGACATGAAAGCAAGTTTCCAAATTGTCTCTTTCTAACTAGATAAATGATACTCAGTGTTCCTTTAGCCTTCCTTATTTTTTTTGTAAATAGCTGTCCCCAATGGTTCTGTTGTTTGCTGTGGCTGCTGTTTTCCCCAGTCAGTGGGAAAACCCCACATCTTTTCCCCATCAGTATTCCCTAATGAGGCTGGTTCCCTCAAGGGGACCTTGATGAGTTACAACAGCACGAGCATGTTCCCAAGCAGCATGCTAAGAAAAACAATCCCCGGTGGGGCCCTGCAGGCACCACTTAGGAGTGGGCGGTAATGAATCCCTGAGAGAATTTGGTCCTCTGTATGAAGGCGATCCAGAGTGAAGTAAACAATTTCACCATTAGGTGGTTCACCCTGCAGGCCTCATTGCTGGCTTTCTGGAAAGTCAGTAAAAGGCAGAAAAATGTATCATTCCCTCCACAGTGCAGGGGCCCCTGTCACCCACACAGGACTACTGCCTGTCACTTTGAGTCACAGCTGGGCTTTCTGGAACCAGGATTCTTGTCTCTAGTTAGCTCAGGTCTCACAGCCATGCCAAATTCAAACTGTGACATTGTCTGAACAGCAGGGCATCCTGTTCCCTGGTTTGGCTGAGCTCTGCGGAGCAGAACAGTGGAACAGTGGCCGAGGCTAACATCAGATGATTTCCTCCACCATTCTTGAGCACCCTGAGGGCTTGTTACCTGGAATCAAAGACTTGTCAGAAACTCAAGATGACCTTAAAGGCCAGCTTATTCAACCTCCCACCCGGGATATGACTTCCAGAACTAACCACCCACATTGCAGATTGGTAATATCATACGTGGTTACTCAATGCAATTGTGTCATTTCAGGAGAAATGACCTATTCCCATGGTGTCATGAAACCCACGTTAATGAGCTGGGCTGTGATGGAGGTTTACTTGGATTTCTGACCTTAATTATTAGTGGTTTGGATTCCTTACATTTATGATGGATTTTCTGATTACCAATTATGATTCTGTAGTTTTTAAAAATATCACATGAAGCTCTGACCCACTTTTAACAACACAGTGGCAAATGCCCAACAATTGGCAATTTCCCCTTCTAATATCAGCCGTTTGAATCATCACATCTACTGTGGTGGCTGGGGACCACTTTATCTTCGTTCTCTGGTTTCAGTACTCTTTTCTGGTATTGTCATTACTGACCTAGGTGCATACCTGTACTAGGCTGGGATCTCGGCTCTATGCCAGTGAGAAAATGTGGTTGAACTGGGAAAAGGGCCTGGAGCAGTTGTTCTCAGGCTTGTCTGCATATTAAAATCACCTGCAGACCTTTAAAATATACTGGCACTTGGGTTCTACTCTTGGAAATTCTAATTGATCTGGGATGCAGCCTGGGTATCTGGAATTTTACAGTCTCCCTGAGTAATTCCAATGAGCAGGTGGGTGGCCTTGCATACTGGTGTCTGAAGGGGCTGGTCAACAAGGAGGATGGGCAAAATAATGGTGTCTGGCCAGGTGCAGTGGCTCATGCCTGTAATCCCAGCACTTTGGGAGGCTGAGGCAGGAGGATCATGAGGTCAGGAGTTCAAGACCAGCCTGGTCAACATGGTGAAACCTCATCTCTACTAAAGATACAAAAAATTAGCCAGGTGTGGTGGCACATGCCTGTAATCCCAGCTACTCGGGAGGCTGAGGCAGGAGAATCACTTGAGCCCAGGAGGCAGAGGTTGCAGTGAGCCAGAATCCCACTTGGCTACCACTGCACTCCAGCCTGGGTGATAGGGTAAGACTCCGTCTCAAAAAAAAAAAAAAAAAAAAATAGTGGTGGCCTAGGGGTGTTTACAAAACAGGGTTGTGATACATGTTCATACGTTCACCTTTGAGGTCTGAGTTGGTGGTAGCAGGAGTTTCGGGGGAATGTTTACTGATCAGGTTGATGAGTATCCAAGGACAAGATGTGGCTGCTAAGGGTTAGATTGATGGCAAAGATTGGGCAGATTGATAGTTCTGTAGCAAATAAGATGAGATCTGCTATTTCAGCAGGAAACAGTCAAGTAAGGAAGTTGAACAAAAAACCGGTGGTATATGGGCCACATCCGCAAGCTGCAGTTAAAGGCAAAGGCTGCAGCCTGATTAGTGTGCCCACACTGGGCTGACCACTGTCAGGGACCACCAGGCTGACTGCCTTCTGGTTGGCTTCTCCTGGCTTAAGTCTGACTCTGCAGGAAAACCGACTGGAATTTTCATGCCGACCAAGCCTGAGATAATCAGAGACTGGCAGGTTTGGAACCAGGAGGTCTGGATGGGGAGACTGGTTCTGAATCTGTTGTCATTATCAGATGAGTCATTAGGACCACCTGGAAAATTGAAACTGTTCTTCACCTTCTCTTCTTGTGAAAGTGATTCAGTCTCCCAAACCCAGGTTGATCGTACCCTTCAGGTCTAATATAGGAAGTGTTGAATTAGGTAATGTCTCTAAAGAACTCTCTGGGTTCCTTAGAGAAGAATACCATTTGAACATTGTGCATCAGCAGGAAAGAAAATGCAATTTAAGTCCTGCACCAAGGCATTCAGGGCTCACCTCAATGTGGACTCCTAGGAACAAGAAGCAAATGATTCCATGGAGAGGGTTACATGTCTGGCCAATGGAAATGAGGATGTAGTTCAGGTTTTCTAGCCCCAGAAGTTCAGAACCTTTGAGTTCCTCAGTGGACATGTCTGTTCCTCACTTGAAACTAGGGAAAGTCTCTTGGGTAGAAAACCTGCTGCATGTCCCTCGACTACCAATAGCAGCAGAGGTGCTATGTGTCGCTGAAGAATTTTCCTCCTTGTGAGATGATTTCCCAGGTTTCTTTGTCCACAATTCTGTGGGTGTGTACTGCTGTGATAAGATGTTTGTTCTCTGGCTTATAAATTACAAGATATTTTCAGGACCACCTGGGAGAAATTGGAACATTTTCCTGGAGGCAGTGGGGGAGCTGCTGGAGGTTTTTGGACAGGCGGGCCACATGCTGAAAGAGGTATTTGGAAAATGCACTTGGCAGTCATGTGTGGGTGAGGTTAATAAAATTAATACTTAGCCACTGGCTTGTTGGGAAGAGTAAGGGGAATGATGGAAGTGAATGTAAAGATGCGGGACCACCATTCCTTTGTTCATTCTTTGTTTTTTCTTTTTTTATACTTTACGTTCTGGGATATATGTGCAGAACGTGCAGGTTTGTTACATAGGTATACACGTGCCATTTGGTTTGCTGCACCCATCAACCCTCTATCTAAATTAGGTATTTCTCCTAATGCTATCCCTCCGCTAGCCCCCCACTTTGTCCATTCTTTTAGTTTCTCTGAGACCTGGTGCCCCAAGGATACCATCTTCTCCTGACCAGTGTATCAGTTTATGAGAGTTGCCATAACAAGATAGCACAGACTGAGTGGCTTCAACAACAGAAATAGATTTTCTCCTAGTTCTGTAGGCGGGAAACCTGAGAATGAAAGGCATTGGGGTGCTGGTTCCTCCTCAGGGCTGCGAGGGCAGGGGTCTGTTCCAGGCCTTCCTCCTTGGCTTGTAGATGGTCACCCTCTTCCCTGTCTCTTCATGTCATCTTCTCTCTTTGTGTCCAAATTTCTTCTTCTCGTGAGGACACCAGTCATATTGGATTAGGGCCCACCCTAATGACTGCATTTTAACTTAATTACCTCTGAAAAGATCCTGTCTCCAAAGATGGTCATATATGAGATACTGGGGTTGGGACTTCCACATGTAATTTTTTGAGGGAATACAATTCTGTCCATAACAGCCAGTCTTTTTGAAGACTTTCTCTTTTGGGGGCTTTACACTTAGGTAATTACAGGATATTTTAAGGGGTATTTCAAGACCCAGCAACCCCCTCCTCTACCCACCATCTGCCCCAAATTATGTTCGTCATCTCCTGGTACCTGTTATATCATCACTAGAATCACTTGGTTGAATCAAGTAATGTTTTAAGATAATTTCCGTAAACATGCACTCTTTTTATGTAAGAGGGGTAATAATACAGCCAGTGAACTACTAGATGAATTAATTTACCAAACTACATAAAAGTACTAATATATGACAGCTACTTAGGGAACCTAAGAATTGGGACACGGAGCAGCCTATTTAGAATATTCGGTCTAACATTGAGGGGGAATAGCAAGGGCTCTAGAGTTTTCGGCCTGGGTTCAAATCTCAGCTCCACCCCTTTCTTTCTGCGTAGCCTTTGGCAAGTTACTTAACCCACCTGTGATTCTTCCTTCATCTGAACAAGCAGCATAACAATAGCATTTACCTTATGGTTCTTTAGAAGGTGAATGAGCTTATACCTAATATGGTGCTTAGAATAGTGTCTTCCCTGTGGTTGGCTTTCTATAAACGTTAATTGCTATTGTTGTTGTTAAACTTTAACAAACTACAAAGCACATTCCTATCTGCTTTCTTCTCTGCCCTTATAACAGCCCTATGGAGTAGAAGGAGTTAGTTACATTTTACAGATGAAGAGACGGAGGCTTTAAGACATTACGTGAACCATCTCAGGGCATATGGCAGTGTTATTCAGAACATCTATCGGTAAAGAACAAGAACTCCAAAAATATATAGGATTTTTCCCAGGAAGGAGGGCCAGAGTGTGGGCTACCGTGGGATGGCCTCGGCACGGAACGAGGGTAGGCGCTCCAAAGAGTAAGGCATCCGGAGAAGAGAAGCAATTGAAGGAGGCAAACTCTGGATGAGAAGGACCTCAAAGCAGACCTCTGCCTCTCCGTCTCTCAGTCAGTGCATCCAGGTTGTGATCTTATTCAGGTGGCTGAACTTTGAACCCTCCTTGGCTATTTGATGCTAAAGGCAATCTTTGAATGTGATGGTTTCCTAGATCGGACTGGTGGGATTTAGTTGCCTCAGATTTCCCAGTCATGTGCCAGCTCTGCCAAGTGATCTCCGTGTATGGGTTTTGTGATGTGTTTCCAGTGCTCCACATATGGCCTGTGATTTTTTTTTCCCCCATAGGGCTCCTAATGAAACACTGAGAACACTGTACTGAATACAAGTTCTCCCTATTCTCCAAAGTGGGGATCCTTATTGTATCCTCAAGCGTGGAGACCAAAAACAAATGGGGAGAAATCTCTATTCTCTCAGTGATGAGGCGCTCTTGGAGGAAGATATTATTAACGTGACTAGGTCTTGCCAACTTGAAACTTTGCAAATTTCTGTAAGGTTGACCGGTCTTGATAATTTCAAGATTTTAATTTCAACTTAAGATGCTTTACAAAATTATTTTTATCATATTGAATTACAGTTCTTTATGCATGTGTCTTTTACCAATGAGGCCAAGAGCCACTTTATGGGTGAGCACCAGTATTTACTTAACTTTGTACTAAACGGCTCAATATTGCCTGGAAACTAGTAGGTGCCCAATAAATAGTAACTGTTGTTCAATCAAATCATAAACGTAGATGTAATCTAAACCCCTTCCCTGGGCAACTGGAAATGCCCATGTTATGTCTTAAAATGCATTGAATTCAGGTGGGAGAATAAAAATGATTTTAACAAATCCAGTGTGCTTTTTGAAGGCAGAACTATAACTATTTTTTCCCCTCATAGTCAAATCAACCTGTGAAATTGGAAGCCAATAAATATGTAAAAGAGTCATCGAATGCCATAGGAGAGGACTACTGTTTTGATTCACACATGATCCTTGTCGTTTAATTGCATGTGGCAAGAATGAATGGAAGTAGTATTAGGTGGAGAGAAATTCAGTCCCATTGGTGAGTTATTTACCTTGACCACTGTGATGGGCTGAACTGTGTTCCCCTAAAAGTCCTGTGTTGAAGTCCTAACTTTCAGTGTCTCAGAATGTGACTGTATTTGGAGATACAGTCTTTTAAAGGATGATTAAGTTAAAGTGAAAATGAGGCCCTTGGGATGGGTCCTAATGGCATATGGCTGTTGTCCTTACAAGAAGAAAAAATTTGGCCACACGGAGAGACACAAAGGAAACACATGCATGGAGGAAGGAACTTGTGAGGACACTTACAAGCCGTAAAAAGAGCCCTTTCAGAGACCAAGCGTGCTGACACCTTGACTTTGAACTTCCAGCCCTCCAGGACTGTGATAAAATAAATTTCTGTTGGTTAAGTCACACTGTCTGTGGTATTTTATTATGATAGCCCTACCAAACTAATACAACCACCTACTTTTTAGAATTTGTAGAATCCAAGCACGTAAGATTATAAAAAGACATGTTTATTGTGGCACTATTCACAATAGCAGAGACTTGGAACCAAACCAAATGCCCATCAATGACAGACTGGATAAAGAAAATGTGGCACATACACACCATGGAATATTGTGCGGCCATAAAAAAGGATGAGTTCATGTCTTTTGCAGGGACTTGGATGAAGCTGGTAAATCATCATTCTCAGTAAACTAACACAAGAACAGAAAACCAAACACCGCATGTTCTCACTCATAAGTTGGAGTGGAACAATGAGAACACATGGACACAGGGAGGGGAACATCACACACCGGGGCCTGTCGGGGACTGGGGGTCTAGTGGAGGGATAGCATTAGAAGAAATACCTAACGTAGATGACGGGTTGATGGGTGCACCAAACCACCATGGCATGTGTATACCTATGTAACAAACCTGCATGTTCTGCACATGTATCCCAGAACCTTAAAGTATAATAATAAAGAAAGGTAATAAAGGGGAGGCAATGGCGATAGGTACAGACTTTTGCTTGCATTGAGGAAGTATTCTAAGTTTCACAACGGGGTATGAAAGAATCTGTGTGAATCTCCTTCTGACCTCTCGTGGTACCAGTTCCTCATTCCTCAAGGATGACCCCAGAGCCAGTCTTGGATGAGGCGGGGTGGAATTTTCCACACAGGTGCCATGAGCTAGGGGGCTCAAAACAGACACTGTGGGGAAGTTATTACTGAAATATTCTGAAGTTTCTGAATGTATTTCTGGGCCCTCTTTCTACAACCTTAGCAAGTTGCTGAACTACAGGAGTGCTGAGTAACAGTACCTTTCATGTCAATTCTGTTTACAGCCGGACTTGCTTGCATGAAACTGAACACATCCATCAACTACAGTGCCAGATAACAGATGAGAAAAAACTAAGTTTGAGTTGTTTTTTGTATTGTGTAATGGTGCTTCTATTTTCTTTGTTTCCTTCTTGTTCTTAAGTTCTGTGGGAAACCCACGGGAAGAGGGAGTCTATCCAGGGTATTTGACTTCAAATCATTTCATCTCTTCTGTTCTTCCTCTCATCTAGTCCTCTGTGTTTTTGTAATATACTCAAGGGCAAGATTAATAGCAGAGCAGAATTCTACGAAATTTGAGTGATGTGAATTCTTTCTCAAAATTCCAAGAATGAAAACCTAGACTATGACGTAGCCAATAATTTGCACTTGTATGTATTTGACATTGTTCACCTAACTAGCATAAAATACCTAATTAGAACAGCAGGAAAAAAAACTATATGAGGAAAAAAAGAAATGATTGCTCTTTTACTCACTGGAGGGAAAGGTTGGATTTATTTCTACCCTTAGTTTAGAAAAATACCTTTGCTGGGCTTCTTGGAGTGTGAAAAGTGTGGACCCTGACCCACCTTTATTCCCTGCTGGGCTATCTGGAAGGATGTTTTACAGCAAAGATAAGGCTAAACCATCTGCAAAATGAAACCAGAGGAATTTCATGAGTTCTGGGGAGTAGAAAAAGGTAGGGTAAGCTCTGACAAGGATGATGGGCTTGGGCATGTGATGTCTGGAGTAGGGGCTAAGGAGGCCAGCCCAGGAGATGGTCCCTGAGGTAGGACAGGAGTGGGGCCAGGCAACTGTAAGACAGTGATGTCTCCTGTTATTGAGCTTTGCTATTTCATAACCTCTGTCTGCCACACTTTCTAAAACCTTCACATAACTACTGGATATCTACCCAGAGGAAAAGAAGTCTTTATACGAAAAAGATACTTGCATGTGCATATTTATGGCAGCACAGTTCGCAAATGCAAAAATATGGAACCAGTCCAAATGCCCATTAATCAATGAGTGGATAAAGACACTGATACACACACACACACACACATACACACACACACACATATACACATGTATATGTATATATGATGGAACACTATATAGCCATAAAAAGGAATGAATAATGGCATTTGCAGTAACCTGGATGGAACTGGAGACCATTATTCTAAGTGAAGTAACTCAGGAATGGAAACCCAAACATCATATATGGGAGCTAAGCTATGAGGATCCAAAGTGTAAGAATAATACAGTGGACTTCAGGGACTTGGGAGAAAGAATGGGAGGAGGGTGAGGAATAAAAGACTACAAACTGGGTTCGGTGTATACTGCTCGGGTGATGGGTGCACCACAATCTCACAGATCACCACTAAAATACTTACTCATGTAACCAAATACCACCTGTTTCCCAAAAACCTATGGAAATAAAAAATTAAAAAATAATGAAAATAAAATAAAATCTTTATAAGGCTACTGCACCTATTAGAGCCTTCTTTTTGGGAAATTAAAAATCTAATTGTTTCCACATTAGCTTATGAGGTGGTTGGTAAAAGAGAATTACTACAGGAGATGAAATGCCAGTGAGGTTGATAATTCAGTGGGTTCACCAAGTCACAGTCAACCAATGTTGGAGAATGTAAACCTATTAGGAATTCACAGAAATTTTGAGGCAGGTACTGGACTCTCAAGAGTATGTGAGATTGGTGAGGCTTTGGCTTGGGCCCCTGAAAATAAATGCATAAATAGCAACACTTAGCAGGCTGGAAAACATGGGGGAAAACCCAGACAAGAGACACTCAGGATTTGTCAGTAAAATATGCAGCTATGAGGCCGGGTGTGGTGGCTCATGTCTGTAATCCCAGCACTTTAGGAGGCCTAGGTGGGTGGATCACGAGGTCAGGTGTTTGAGACCAGCCTGGCCAACATGGTGAAACCCCATCTCTACTAAAAATACAAAAATTAGCCAGGTGTGGTGGCACTCACCTGTAATCCCAGCTACTCAGGAGGCTGAGGTAGGAGAATCGCTTGAATCTGGGAGGTGGTGGTTGCAGTGAGCCAAGATTGTGCCACTGCACTCCAACCTGGGCAACAGAGCAAGACTCCATCTCAAAAAAAAAAAAAAAAAAAAACAGTTTGGGGAAGTTTTAAAATCCCTGCTGTGAGGTTATGGAAAGAGAACGTTTCTGTTCGAGTATGAATCTTTGTTGCGTGGGGTGGCAAGAGGAAGGCATGCAAAGGTAATGGTGAATAAAATGAAAAGGTTCAACTTTTTGCTGGTTAGTCACCTAAGAAGGTTTTGTGGGGGAAATGATGTGTTTTAGCCAGCAAGGGGATTGTTTAACCTGCCCTCTACCAGTCTGCTGTGCCTCACTCCCTTGTCTACAGCTGTCCTATTAGTTGTAGTATTTTGTTTTCTTTTATGCAAAGAGATTTTCTTATGAGAGTCAAGGAGAGCCCAGCAGAGGGAAGGAATCTCTGCTTTCCAGGCACAAAGTTTCAGAACTGTACTGCTCTGCAGTGGTAAAACGACAACAAAGTCTTTGATCTGCAGGTTGTTTGTTTCACTCACCCTATCAAGTGGAGCTCAGGTGGAATATTTCATCCGGCCACTCTTTAGATGTTCACGGCAGCCCTGCCTGACCAGCCATGAGGTCGGGCGGAGAAAGGAAGCAAGGACAAGTGAGGAGGGAGAGAAAGGGACCTGGAGTTTGTTGTG
The DNA here is from genome assembly GCF_000951045.1 of Mandrillus leucophaeus. Lineage (NCBI taxonomy): Eukaryota > Metazoa > Chordata > Mammalia > Primates > Cercopithecidae > Mandrillus > Mandrillus leucophaeus. Next base: position 1,739,027 of record NW_012102543.1, on the reverse strand, counting down.
GGAGATCTCTGTGTCAAACATGTTAAGGAAATCACCTCATTGGATCTTCAGCACAACCCATTGATACGGGAATTATTTTCCATTTTATAATGAGGAACTGAAACCTTAGAATAACAGAGCAAGAAGCTCACAACTATGAAGTGTCAGGGTGCAGTTAAGTGACTCAAAACCAGTGTTATTTTCAGAAGTGGGAAATGTCATGACTTTGCCCTCCCCTCCACTCCCCTCCCCTTCTCTCTCTTCCTTTTTGTTGGCTATCTTGAGTTGAATGGTGATAATGCTTAACTAGTGGAGGTACATTTTGAATAAACAGCAACTGACTTAAATTTATAATCATAATTTTATTCTAGAGTTTTAACAAATGGTAAAACATTTAGAGTTATTTTTCAGCAGACTTGACAAAGGTGATGCCTGACTGTGCCTGCCGTCATTTTTTTTTTCGATTTATAAAATCAGGGTAAATTTGCAAACTTCTAAAGCAGACATGGCTTCAGCAACCAGTCAGGATGGAGGTGAGACCAGGAAGGTTGGAGCTCTTGAAGGCCCTCCTCTTCTGTCTAAGGGGCACTTACTTCAGTGGTAGCTCAGCTGATACTTTGGGAATTCCAACAAGGAGCCAGGAACCCTGCTAGGAATAGAGAAGCAAAGAATCCAGGGCTCTCACTTTGAATTGCTCACCATGTCTAGAACATGAGTCAGGCACAGACACAGAAAAGTCAGCATAATGTGTATGTGCAGTGATTATGAGATGCCCATGCAGCGTCTTTATACCAGCCAGGGATGCAAGGAAGAATCTCTGGAGAACATCTACCCGACAGGTGGATTTGCTTGTGGGGAACAGAGTCTGTAAAGGAGAAACAAAGCAGTGCAGTAGTTGCATCATTATGAGGAAGGATGATGTGCAGTGTGAGTTTCCTAAGTGACGTCACCTGTAATGAGCAGTATGTTCTCCTACCACCTTAGCTGCGAGTAGTTATACTGTACAGCCAATATCTTTCTCCTAGCTCACAATTCAAAAGTGCATTGCTGGGATTCCTTGGGGGCTTTGCGTTTATTCGTTGTGGTCTAGTGGTTTGTTCTGGCAAAATACGCTGCATGGATTTTTACAGTTTGCTTTGTGCTTGGACATCTTTCCACCCAAGCAACATGTTTACAAATGCCAGCACATCGTTTTCTGAAAATATTGCTGAAAAGAACAAATGTGTTGTGATGTGCCATGTGTTTGAAGAGACCAGGCAACCAAACACTAAGATTGCCTCTTCCTGTCAATGTTTTTGCTCAGAATCATTCTTTATTGTGCCTGTTTCTCCAGAACTCTATAATCCGAAATGGTTCTGTTCTCTGTTGACATGTGTTTATCTTGCAAGTTAAAACCCTTTCAGGCAATTCCTGCTATGTTGAATGTGATAATGCACTGATAAAATTCTGTCACACATTCTAGAAAATACCTTTTTATAAAGTGCTCATATTACTGAATTTACCAAAACAGCATAGGTAACAGATTCTAAGATATCTTAGAGTTAATTGATAAATTTTAGAAGATCCAGATAGATACTATCTTTCCTATGCACATCCCTTCAAACCCTCCCTTCTAGTCCCATTTTTGACACACACACACACACACACACACACACACACAGAGACTGACTTTGTTATTCCTTACTGGTTTTTACTGATGGTCATAGAATTCCTTCGTCTCTGCTACTTCCATTATCTTCCTGCCTTCAAAATCTCCACTTTAGTTGCAGTTTTGTTTTACTATATTTCTTATTTTTAAAAATATATAGGTAAATAGAAATTGAAGAGCTATCATTTTTTGTTATATTTGTGAATTCCTTTATGTAATTATTTTTCCAAAATTAATCCTGAATACAGACTAGTAAATTTATATGACAAAGAAAATTTCTATGACAAAGCAAAATGAATGCTGAATACAGACTAGAACATTTATATGGCAAAGAAAATAGGGAATTATGTTGTTTCACATACTCAGGAGCTTCCAAATTCAGGAGTTTTCTAGATGGGGAAGATCTCATTATATGGTGACACTAGCTAGCCAAGTGTACTGCTGAGGTCTGTCTGTGTTAGACTTTAGAAATAGATGAAGAATGGAGGCAGGTTTGAGAAATCTAAGGAAGCATAGCAGACCTTCTTGTTTGAGGTCAAAGAATAATTGGAAGGAGTGGTTCCATCTCACAATTTGAAAATGCTCTAAGGAACAAAACGTACTTTTTTATAGACCTATTGATCTCAGAAGATATAACATAGCTGGTGGAGGGTAATGATCAATCTCCGGACTACCACCATTCTATTTTCTTCTTTGTCAAATGTACTCATATATTGTGAATGTTTTCACTACCTAATTTTTCATGGCAATTTTCGAGGACTGATTGAACCTATTTCAATCCCTTATTAGCCCAGTTGTAAATTTCAAATAAGTCATTTTTTTAATACCAGGTATTTTTTCTTTAAGCGGGAATGCTTATTTAGTTATTAGGTCTAGTGGTCTAAAGGAAAAGATAGTAATGGCCCTGACTGCTTCTCTCCCTGAGTTCCCAGTCCTGGCATTCTGCTTTGAGCTAGTGGGGCAGGTGACAGACCCTGAGTTGCTGTCGCTTCCTGGTCTAGCTCCCTCACTTTTTTGCCTTTTCCTTCTTCAATGGCCTCCTTCACTTTTCAGTAGCAGCAAGATTAAGAGGTGAAAACTGCCATTGCTCCAGGGAATAGATGAGGTCACTGATTTGCACAATCCCTATGAGAGCCCAATTAAAAGAAGATACAGAGATGAGCATGTAAGTTTCATCTCTCTTAACTCCATTATCTTATTGTCATTTGGCTATGATTTATTTAGGTCAACATTGATTTCTATAGCTTATTTAGATAGCTAGAATGATAAGAATATCTTTTTGTTATCACAAGGAGTACAATGATTTACATATTTACCTATTCATCCATTCATAGTATACAGAACAGTCCAATCAGGAACAATCTGTAGTACCTGTGATAGGTACAGAAAAGCCCTTAAAGATCAGCCTCTAAGATGTTAACAGGAGAGATTTACTGATTTATGTTTTTCCCTATGGATCTGGAGATATAGGGTACTAACAAGATGGACGAGTTATTGGGTGTGCATTTGTATGTCTCAGGGCACATGCCGTCTCCAATAATTGCTGTCTGTGTTGGATTGGGCAGATCTAGTATCTTAAAAGCTTCACCAGAATGTCCTATATTGAGACATTTAAAGTTAAGAAATCTAGGTAATTTTTGCTTATTGGTTTAAATTGTGCATAGAACTAAATTATTAAATAACCAGTATGTCTAAGCCTCACCCTTTTCTTTAATTACACACATATCCATGGATTCTCACACATACATGCCCACATGCTGAAGAGGAAAAAAGAAAAGCTGAAGGGATTTTGTCTGTGCATGCATGTGTACATATGCACACACACACACACGATGCACATGTACATATGTGTGGACCTGTGCATGAACACACAGATCCCATCAACTTCTTTTTTTCAGCCAGTCATTGTAGAGAGGAGTGACAACTTTCACTTGCTGTAAAAATTCAAGTGGAAGAATGTCCTGTACAAGAACTGCCAGCCTAGTGGTAGAGAAAAGAGGATTCTTTGAAGCTCTCTTTAGTCAGTCTATACTAGCAACAGTCCAGTGTTTCGCAACTTGAGGGTGCCCTCAAGGCACTGAAAAGATGAAGTACCACTGTGATAGAGGTTTTACCAAATGTTAACTTTCCTTCACTTCTCACCTAAAATATCTTGAGGGTGATCTGTGCTCAGATTTGTTTTAAGGGTGGGGGGAATATTCACCTTCTGAAGTAAAAGGAGAAGGAACAATTTGTCCTCTCTCTGACTTCTATCATGAAACTTCTATCATAGCCCAAGAGCACATCTTGACTTCAGCTTTGTTACCTTTAGTGGTAGAGGAGAGGAAACAGTAATCTGCAAAGTGTGAGTTCAATTAGCCTGACCTTTCATTATTGAAATCTGAATTATTAGTAAGTGTTTTATATGCATTTTATCACTCAACCCTTACAACAACCCTATGAGATAGGTAGTGTGATTATACCGCTTTGCTGAGGAGATAACCGAGACACAGAAATTAAGTAACTTGCCCGGCATTTCTGGGGATTCTCACCTAGGCCATCTGGCTCCAGAAGCTGAACTCTTACCCACACTGCTCTCCTGCAGGGTCGATGAGCTTGCCGTGCCTCATGGTCATTCCCTAAGGTGTGGCATTTTGTGATTCGGGATCTGGCTAACTCATTTAAATATGGAAGTTTCACAAAGATTCAGGCTGCTCAGGGATACAAAAATGGCTCATTGGCAGGGTGGGGCTTCCAAGGAAATCAATTTCATTCCCTTCCTAATGGGCTGCGCTAGTTTGCAAAAATCAAGAACTGTGATGATTTAAGATGCATCTGAACTCTTTTAGATTTCCATACAACCTCACTCAGCAGTCCTTTTGAGATGATGTCATATTTCTTTTGTGTAATCTAGTAATGCCTTTTAGAGGAGGAAGCCAGTGTATTTTACAAATGTTATCCTTACAACACCCTTGAGGCTTAGTAAGTGGTATTAGTTACTGTTTGGGAGATTACAAAAATTAGGTTGTGTTTTTTAATGTTTATTTTTATAGCAATGAGAAGTGGTACACACACACATATACTTATATGCATATTTGTAAACATGTGTTATGTATATTATTGTATACACATAGACATCCTCCCCCCAGCATTGATGGGTGTAATTCAGGTGGTATTTTGTTGACTCCCTCCTAATATTTTGCAATTACCACTAATTGTGATGGTTATTGCACTTTAAAATGTTAAACTTTTAGAATATGTGAGAAGTGAGCAATTTGGCATTAGATCTAGCACTGTGTCCTCAAGTCCCTTTCACGTGCTTAGTAGATTTTTATTGAGTGCCAACTGTGTGCCAGGCACTGGCATTACAACAGTGACTGAAACAAAGTCACTCCACTTGAGGACCTGAATGTCTAGTCAAGGAGCCAGAGAGAAAACAAATATATCCTCTGTCAGGTGGGGGTAAGCACTTCTGATGACAAATAATGTCAGCTGAGCTATGGTGACATTTCAGCAGAGAACTGCATGAGCTCTCCCAGGCTTTTCTTGCTCTAAAGCAGTAGTTCTGAACCAGGGGTGAGTTTGCAGTAACTGGAGATATTTTTTCTGCTCTACCTGGGACAGGGCTGCTGCCAGGATTTCCCATTCAGAGTGATTTGAAAGGATGCTCAGGCTACCTGTAAAGAGGAAAGTACCCGCTTAGATCTGTGGGACCACAGCCTCTTATGCTGTGCCTGGAACATACTGGCAGACCCCTTTCCTGCTGGGGATTTTGCTAAATCTGGGGACATTTTTGGTGGTCATGCTTCGGGGAAGGGTGCTGCTAGCATCTCGTGTGTGAGACTGGGAGTGCTGCTAACATCCTACAATGTACAGGGCAGCTGCCCACAACAGAATGATCTGGCTCAGAATGTCAGTAGTGCCAAAGTGGAGAAACCTCTAGAACCACATTCCCCAGGGTTTCCATAGACTTTCCCGGGTGAGCATGGAAAAGTAAACTCAACTCCCTTTCTACATGGCCCCTTTTTCTAGCCCAGGAGAGCCTGTGCTGTGGCCAGTCGTGGTGACAGAATGGTTTTCTGCAGGACATCCATGATCACGGCAGGATCAGATGCCATCTTCATGCTTTGACTTGCCAAGAACATTCACCAATAAAATGCGCATTCAGGGAGACAGCTGTCATGACATGACACGTTTTTCCCATGACACACATTTCTTCCGTCCCTCTCCTATAACTTCGTCTCTTGAATGGGTGAGGGACATTTCCACAAGAGCTGTCTATCTGGGCTTTGGGACTGTCTCGTGAATTTTATTTAAAAACACTCAACGTCCCTGAGATCTTTGGATCAAAATAATGTACTGGAACCTTCCTGTCCTCTCCTCTCCTTAGGGCTATGGTGCCAACAGAAGATGAAAGCTTTATTTCTTTTTCAAAAGTATTTTATATTTCTTTATTTTGTATCCTCTTGATAACTGATCCTCAGCTTGCCAGGATTTCCCATTCAGAGTGATTCGAGAGGATGCCCAGGCCACCTGTAAAGAGGAGAATACCCTCTTAGATTTGTAGGGCCACAGCCTCTTATGCTGTGCCTGGAGCACACTGGCAGACCCCGTTTCTGCTCTGAGTATGGGGTGAGGGGGCAAGGAGCAGCATGGTGGCTTCTCCCTGCAGAAGCAGCTTCAGCCCCTTATGCTCCTGCACTCCTGTGCTTTATGGGGTGAGAACACATGGGATTTTTTTTTTTTTTTATATATGGAGTTTCGCTTTTGTTGCCCAGGCTCAAGTGCAATGGCATGATAGGAAACAGTAATCTGCAAAGTGTGAGTTCAATTAGCCTGACCTTTCATTATTGAAATCTGAATTATTAGTAAGTGTTTTATATGCATTTTATCACTCAACCCTTACAACAACCCTATGAGATAGGTAGTGTGATTATACCGCTTTGCTGAGGAGATAACCGAGACACAGAAATTAAGTAACTTGCCCGGCATTTCTGGGGATTCTCACCTAGGCCATCTGGCTCCAGAAGCTGAACTCTTACCCACACTGCTCTCCTGCAGGGTCGATGAGCTTGCCGTGCCTCATGGTCATTCCCTAAGGTGTGGCATTTTGTGATTCGGGATCTGGCTAACTCATTTAAATATGGAAGTTTCACAAAGATTCAGGCTGCTCAGGGATACAAAAATGGCTCATTGGCAGGGTGGGGCTTCCAAGGAAATCAATTTCATTCCCTTCCTAATGGGCTGCGCTAGTTTGCAAAAATCAAGAACTGTGATGATTTAAGATGCATCTGAACTCTTTTAGATTTCCATACAACCTCACTCAGCAGTCCTTTTGAGATGATGTCATATTTCTTTTGTGTAATCTAGTAATGCCTTTTAGAGGAGGAAGCCAGTGTATTTTACAAATGTTATCCTTACAACACCCTTGAGGCTTAGTAAGTGGTATTAGTTACTGTTTGGGAGATTACAAAAATTAGGTTGTGTTTTTTAATGTTTATTTTTATAGCAATGAGAAGTGGTACACACACACATATATGCATATTTGTAAACATGTGTTATGTATATTATTGTATACACATAGACATCCTCCCCCCAGCATTGATGGGTGTAATTCA
>NW_012102543.1:1702289-1730143 GCF_000951045.1 Mandrillus leucophaeus | reverse complement strand
GCCTGGCTAATTTTCTATTTTTAGTAGAGACAGCGTTTCTCTATGTTGGTCAGGCTGGTCTCGAACTCCCGACCTCAGGTAATCCACCTGCCTCGGCCTCCCAAAGTGCTGGGATTACAGTCATGAGCCACCACGCCCGGTGACCACATGGGATTTTAAGACATCTGATGCTGAACCAAATGCAGTTCTTGGGAGGTGGCTCTGAGCCCCCCAGCCACAAGGGAGGGGAGCTCAAGGATGTTTTAGGAGTAAGCTTGAAAAGAGGGTATCAGAAAAAATGGTTTTTCTTTGAATCTTCCCAGAATATATCATGTAATTCACCTCTTGAGTGGTCTTAGAAAGACCACTTGCCATCCCAGGATCTAGCCAGTCCTGAAGTGGACCCAGTCAGAGTGCATGAACTGTGATACAAGGCTTATGTCTTGGTTTTTTTCACCTCCTGCAAGCCAGGAGCCTCCCAACTACCCACAGATTGGAAGGGATTTGGTGCCAGGATATGGCTTCTGGTGACCCACCCACCTATCAGAGCTAGTCAACCATTGAACAGCATGGCTGTCAGTCTGAAGTCTCAGTGATGTCAGGAGGTGGCAGTTTTGGCAGCTGACAGCCCTCACAGATGCCCTTATGCAGAATGAACCTATCAAGCGTTTTCCCTACTGGCTATGAAATGGAAAGGGATGCAAACATTCAATTGCTGCACAGGAAGGAAAGCAGTCAGGGTGGTTGCCTGAGCCTCCAGGTCCCAGACAGCTCTGTTCTCCATGGCATACATTAAGGGATTGATTTACCTGTCTTGGAGCTGCTCCACATTGCAGTAGAGGGATGGTGCTGAATGTCATGCAATGGCCAGTCATCTTGCAGAACTTCTTTGTTTCTGCAGTTATTAAAAGTTTTCCTGGCAATTTTTCTGTTTTGACCTAGAGTCTTTCCTCCAAAAATCATTCTCTCCATCCTCACAGAACCCTGAATAATTCTCTCCTTTTGTTTGCCATTTGCATACCATGTACCTGGAACTCTTATGTTCTGGTTAAGTATTCTAGCGTAGGAGAGAGGAAGCAAAATAAAGCAACAGAGGATACGCCTCAGCACACTGTGATTTTTAGAATTTTCAGTTAGTGATACTAATGTTTCATAGCCTGTGCCAATAATCAACTTTTCTTTCCACTGAAGACAAAGTAGCATGGTTGTGACCTATCTATACTGACTCACTTCCTTCATGCATGCATTCAATAAACCTTAGTTGAGTGCGTGTTATGTTCTAGGTGTGGGGCTGGGCTGACCCTCTGGGAAATTCCGAGATGAAATGAGATGCATTCCTCCTCTCAAGTAAGTTTGTGTGGAATGGAGAAGACCATTCATTGGCTTAGGAGAATGTAAACTATCCTGGAACACAGTGGTTTAGGATGAAACAAAGAAGTGCACAAATGAGCACTCTAGTTAGTGAGACTCCATTAGAGGTTCCTCAAGGGTGGGGGCTGTGTTGAGTGTCACGAGACTCCTAGGGTCAGCACAGCGCCCAGCGGCTGGTATGTGCTTTCTAAGTATCAGCTGAAATGCTAGGGCAGCACTACCGACTGGGGAGGGAGCGGGGAAGGGAGGGAGAGAGGGGAAGGGATTGAGGAAACTGACCCAGAATATGGGCAGTGCTGACCCCCTACTCTCGGCCCATGTGGCTTGGGAGAATGAGCCTGTCTCTTGATGCTATGAACTATCACCAAGAGATACCCTTCCTTGCTCCCCCAGTTCACCACCAGGCTCCTCTCCATCTCAGAGCTTATTGGAAGGACATGGAATCCTCTGGAGGGAGTTCTCCATTGAAAACAAAGACAATACATTCCAAGTGGCAAATCTCATAGGTGGCCCTGAGTCCCTGTGGAGATTCTTCCAGTCCACCCCTTAGTTGGAGTAAGGCAAAATTTGTTTTGGGGTTTCATAACAGTGAGCTTGGAAGCAGTTTTTGAGGGAGGGGGGAAAGCGTGAGTTTTGGAGAACTACATTTATGGGACCCAAGGAAGTGATACATCGTCCCCCCTCCCACCCCTCATAGGGAGAGATGACATGGGGCACACTTCCCCATGTGCTTTAGGGAGTCTCTACAGGAAGGGGAGAATGGAATTTTGCTCCTTGAGTTTGCTGAGGGTAGGACCTGCAGACCTGTTCTGGTGCCTTCGGAGCAAGGGGGAAAGACCACAGAAATAGATACCACCAAAAAGGATGAGGATTTCAGATGGCACGCAGAGCCGGCTGAGGGCATGGCCATGCACCGCTGTGCTGTGCCGTTTCCTCCTGACATCCCTTTGCCCACGTATGATAGAGACACTCCCCTTTCAAAAAGCCAAGAGCAAGCCTGAAGCCTTCTGGGAGTCCAGGCTGCTTGGAAGTGAGGGAGGAAGCTGGGAAAGAGTGAACTTAGGTCTGTGAACAGTGATGAGTTCATGAAAATATTTGAATCTGCCTGAATAGAAAGATTATTTTAAACCAGGAAAGATTTATTTTAAACTGGAAGAGGCTGAACATATAAAGTCCACTGCTCTTATCTGTCTCCATGACCTTTTACACATACGCACATGTGCACACACACACTTGCCCACGTAACGTTCACTTAGGTCAAGATACAGACCAACCCACCACCCCAGAAGGATCTCTTGTGCCCTTTTCCAGTTTCTCCCCAAGATAACCATTATTCTGGCTTCCATCACCATCAATCAATTTTGCCTATTCTTTAACTTCACATAAATGAAATGATATATGTACCTTTTTGTGTCTGACTTTCTTCTCCTCAATGTAACATTTATGAAATTTATCTAAGATTTTGCATGTATCAGTTATTTTTTAATGCTGTGTATAATTTCACAGCATGAATAAACCACAATTTGTTTATCCATTCACCTGTTGATGGAAATTTGAGTTATCTCTAAATTTTTTTTTTAAATGAAACCACCGTGAACATCTTGTGCATGTCTTTTGGTGGACATAGGCACCCATGTCTCTCAGATGGATAAGATTCGAATTACAGGTTCCAGAGGCCACATATAGGTAGGCCTATTTGCATATTTTTACTTGATTTGTTCTATTCTTCTGCCCATGACAAAGGTAGTAAACAGGGTGTCTGACAGCAGGGAGGCTGAAAATGCTCTCTTGTGAGCAGGGTAAGTAGATGGCTTGTGCTGGGGCAGAAAGGAAGGATGCTGGAGAAATCCCAGGGGAAGCATTGTGCCAATCCAATTAGAAACTAGGGAAGACTCATTAAGAATAACTTTTTACTACATGTAGGTCCAGGGAAAGCTGACATGGGAATAAAGATTAAAAGGACCCAAGTAAAGGGGCAGAGAGGTAGATTTAAGTAACGGAAAGGTTTTTGGTCTGCTTTCTAGTTTTGTCCTCTAGCACAATACAAAATAATTAGCTGTGGGTATATTACAGGATCCCTTAGATCTTATTGTCTCATTTATAAAATATACGGGCTTGTACAGGGTAATTCCTAAATGGCCTTTGAGATTTCATCATCTCATAATTGCATCAATAATGGCTTAGTTGTGAATGACCAATTCTAGTAATACGAGAAAATCACATGGAAATTACTAAGAAAAGCCCAGTTTACTTCATGCTGTTATCTTAACATCCACAACTACATGTCGAGAGAATATGAAAATGTGTTCTTAGGCTTTTCATTATCTGACCAGCCTAGCCATGTGCCACTGGTCCTTCAAGGGCAGTGACTGAGCCTGTTTTCTTCCTCCCCCGCTTTTTGCTGCCTACCAGACAACCTTTTCCCATAGGTGCTAGTCTGTTTCCTCCCTGACTCACACTCCTGCAGCCAAAGCACCTGCTGGTCTGCTGGCTGTTCTTTCTCACTTACTGAGAACCAGATCTCAGGATGGACATAGGTTGGTGGACCATTTTCATTCATTCATTCACTCACTCACTCACTCACTCACTCACTCACTCACTCACTTACAGATTAACTCCAGTTGCAGTCACTAGCCAGCATCACATACACTAAGCTATCTCTGATACTCTTCCTGACATTGCCTAAAGCTGTGGCCACCCAGCCCCTGCCCTACTAGGTGGAGCCCACACTTGTGGTATCTCAGAGTGCTTCCTCCAACCAAAGAACCCAGCCTCCTGCAGGAGGGACACCCCTTTCCCCCTCAGACAGTCCTGGTCCTGACATATTACCAGAGGCCAGTCTTTCCTGACCTCCTTCTATCCTGAGACGTTCTAGGCCTCCTTGAGTTCCAGTTAGCTCATTCAAGAGCTGCACCAAAACATCTTTACAACTTGTGTTTATTATATGCTGAAGTGTAACTATTTTGATAAAGAATTATACTTGTGACGAAGTCAGGGCCAGGTCGGTTTGTCTTTCTATTCTTGGTTCTTAGCTTGTTATCTGGTATATACAAAATGTTTCATGAAAATTCTTCGTATTGAAGAGAGAGAAAGGTTTTGCCAAAAGCCCTACTCAAGGCTGGGAGGTGCTGATACATTACTGCCACCTAGGGATAGGCTACCTAAATTGCAGGGTCACGGACTGTAACAAAACAGAGTGTTAGTAGTGAACATCTCAGGTAATACCACAGAACTTTTTAAAGGGGAAAGGTCTTCCTAATTTCGATAAATAGTTCAAACTTTCAGACTTAGAATAGTCCTGCACTTGTGGCAATGCCCTCATAGATCCAGAAAGAACTGATGTTATCTGATCTTGGGGAAAGTCCCCACCTTGGGTTTGTTAATATCTGTACTGATGGTTTCTAGACATTTATGCACCATGTTTTGTCATGTGGGATCCAGAACATACTTCTGACCTGGCAAAAACTAAGAATATCTCAATTATAAAAGTAACCAGAAAATCGTAAAACAGAAATCTGGCCCAAGACTTTCTCTGGAAAAGTAAGAAGCTGCTTTGAAAAGTGAAAATAGAACAATGAGCCCCAGCATTGGAACAGATTATTCCGAAAATTGTGAGCAAAGGTCTTTTTCTCTATTATGCAAGTTAATCACCTTTGCCCCTTTTTGTGGCTGAAATGCATGCCTAATCTGCATATGAGTGCCAGCCCCAGGTGTGACAGAGCATGCTGGGATTCCTAAAATTCAGCTGGCTTGCTTGAAGAGGGCTATCAGTCTAGATTTCATGTCTCAACAATTTCTAGCCAGTCACCCTGAGCTGGCAAGCACTGCTCAGTTTATAATAGTGCCTGGCACATGGTAGGTCCAGTGTTTATTAAACTAATAGATATTCCCAACAGGTGTGGGCAGCAGTGCTACTAATTAGCAGTAACATAGCCCCACGGCAGGGACAGGAAAGGGGAGCCTTTTGTGAGTCCCTACTATGTGCAAAGTATGACTCCAATCCCAAAAGAAGCAGAGAATACTCAGCCAAATATTTGCACTGATTCCTGCCAACACCAATATTTTGTGACTTGTATGTTCCCTTCCCCACCCCGCACCGCCTGCACTGTTAACTTCATATTTGAAGGGGGTTATACTTTTAGGTTATTTGTGAATCGAGTCAGCTCATGGAACAGTGATTCTCAAAATGTAGTCCCCAAACCAGTGCGATGGGCATCACCTGGGAACTTTTTAGAAATGCAGATTATTGGGTCCCACCCCAGACCTACTGAATCAAAAATCCTGGAAGTGCGTCCAGCAATCAGTGTTATAATGAGCCTACCAGATGATTCTAATGCACATTGAAGTTTGAAAACCACCGTTGTTTAAGGATCACAACAAATCCAACAGCACTGTCAGAAGAACAACTCTTTATTCTGATGGGTCAGGTGCTTTCTGTGTTGGCTCTCCTGCAGAGCATCTCTAGTGATAGTTGCATTTTCAGGATTAGAGGTGTAAAACTAACGGGAGTTTAAGAAGGAAGTCTGAGCCTTTACTGCTGGGAGAATCACAAGCCAAGTTTATTTCTCTTCCATTATTTGTATGGTGGCTAAAACTGCCAAGAACTACTGTGATCCGTTGAAACATCAGTGTATCACATCTCTACTTATATCTGAGCTGGCATTTTGGGTGTAGTGCTTCAGTAACAGATGTATCCCCAAGAAAATGAAATCTCAGCCACCAGAAATCTTGAGTTGGACTAAACAAAGGCACCTCTCCAGATAGCAGCTGTTGTTGAAATTGAATATAAGAGATGCTCAATCAATGTTTGTGTAATTGAATAGAATGGGAAATGAATGGCTCACTCCAAACTTTATACAAGATAGATGAAGGCAACTTCGATCTTAACCTTTATGATACATAGCTTTTTGTACTTTCCTTGAGAAAATCTTGCTCTCAGGTAATCATAGACTCAATTGGCTATCATAGGAAATTCTGTCTCAGTGATGCTCCACATGTATTTAATTGAGGTTTATTTTGGTTCATTATCAATTTCAAAAATGGAAAAGTCACCTCACGTATTTTAATAACCAAGGTAGCCAGAGTGTATGTTGTGGTTTGAATGTGTCCCCAAGAGTTCTTGTGTTGGGAGCTTGGTTGCCATTGCAGTAATGTTGAGAGGTGGGGCCCTTGGGAGGTGATTGAGTTGATGCTGTTACCATGGGAATGGGTTTGCTGTCTTGGGAGTGGGGTCCTGATAAAAGGATACATTTGGCTGCCATTTTCTCTTGTTTCATGTGCTTGCCTCCACCTTCCCCCTTCCACCATGGGACAGTCCTCTCCAGATGCCCATGCCATGCTCTTGGACTTCCCAGCCTCCAGAAGTGTGAGAAATAAATATCTTTTCTGTATAAATTACTAAGCATTCTATTATAGCAGCACAAACTAAGACAGTGTAAGAAAGCTCCTATATTATAACTCTCCTATTTGTATTCAAGTTTTCTCTTAATTCTAGAAAGTTTGGGCAGCGACTGGGAATGGGAATTTATTATAAGACATCCCTTCAGTGTCTCTACAGAATTGCTTTAATTAAAGTACTTTGCTTTATTTGTCCCCATTTAATTATAATTCACATCAGAGAAAGCTATTGTTAAAATTTTTTGGTTAGTTCAGTGTGGGAAATGGGATTTTCCATCCCTTGACCTTCATGACTCAGTAAGGAGAAGATAAAATAATTTTCTTTGCTGGGTGATTATTATGCCTCAGGGACAAGTAATATTTAAGACCTGATAGTTTGATTCAAGCTCTCATAATTGCTGTGCAGACAGTGTTCAAAGCCATAGTCTTCCTGACTGTAAGGTGCGGAGAGGACTTTCATTTTTTGCCATCATTCAGAGCTCTGCAAGAGAGCAAATTGCTTGTTACTTAAATGTGTTACCTTTGAAGAATAAAAATCTGAATTGACACTGCTGGTATTTGAACCTCCACATGTAGGGACTTGGAGAACCTATGTTTACCATGGAATATGACTTAACAGGACTAAACTCATTCCTTCTGCATAATGTGCTTTATACTGATTTACATTGCATGGAGTAAAACCTCTTCAACCATATTTGAAAGATTGATATTTTCTTTAAAATGCCTATACCTTGATGATATGGTAAAATAATCAGGTTCTCTACAGTCTTGAATACTAGTAAGCTGGTTCTTTGCCTTCCTAATAACATGAGGATTTTTTGTTTTTGTTTTTTTTAACCAGCATTTGAGTACCTTCTATGTGCCTAATAGAGTCAGAGTAACTCACATTAAAATTAACTAGAGTTACCAAAAATTTGTCATTCTTATACAAATATGCAATGACAACAGAATGATTATCAGTAATAAATGCATATGTACTTGCAGATTACTAAGAGACTGATTTACCACAGAAAAGGAAAGGAACATTACCTAGATTTGTTGCTGTCTGCTCATTGTTTTGCATTATGGTTCAGTTTGGATTTTCACCACAATTCAGACATGAAAACTGTTCTTTCCATAATGAAATCAGGTGTGAGTTTTTTTCTCATTCTTTTCTTTAGAAAATGTATAGCTTAGGCCAGGCATGGTGGCTCAAGCCTGTAATCCCAGCACTTTGGGAGGCCAAGGCAGCGAATCACGAGGTCAGGAGATCGAGACTATCCTGGCTAACACGGTGAAACCCCGTCTCTGCTAAAAATACAACATTAGCCGGGACTGGTGGCACATGCCTAAAGTCCCAGCTACTTGGTGGTACATGCCTGTAGTCCCAGCTACTCAGGAGGCTGAGGCAGGAGAATTGCTTGAACCCGGGAGGCGGAGGTTGCTGTGAGTTGAGATCGTGCCACTGCACTCCAACCTGGGCAACAGAGCAAGACTCCCTCCAAAAAAAAAAAAAAAAAAAAAAAAAAAAGGAGGTATAGCTTATATTTTCTATTAACTCCAACCAAACAAATTTTAAAATGCTCGGTTGCACTCCTTACATTCCTTAGTGCAACCCAGTGGCACCATGGCTTTTTAATTCCCTGAGAAGCAAGAGATGGTGGACAGGGTGTTCCGGGAAACTGCTGACAGTAATATCTGTCCATACCAAAAGTCAAGTGAAAACTTGGTTCACATGAGAGCAAATGAAAATATGATGTCTTTAAAGAAGCTGGGAAAAAGTCAGAGAAGTGCTCACACTATTTTAGGTGAGCTCAGCAGCAAGTTTCTAGTACATAAGAGGGAAAAATTCATTGTGGGGAAATGTGCCAATGACTGTTTTTGGTTAAAGGTTTGAATGGGCACGATTTAGCAGAACTTTACAAACTGTGTCTTGAAGCACTTTGGAAAAACATTTAGTGTTGTTGTCATTGATGATTTTTTTTCATACTGTCTGTTGTTCAGGTTTTATGTGATTGAAAGAAAGGATGATATCGTTTCAGTTACTTCCATGACCCACCCTGGGCTAGCACCTCCTTCAGCCACATGGTAAGGTCCCAGAAACATTTGATAGAGACCACACGAAAGTAGATGCTTATGCAGATGTGATTTTTGAAATATGTTCTTCCTGGCTTTCAGATGTGCTATTAATTAGAGGTTTAAAGGCCCCTTTTTGTTTGATCTGATAAGGTAGGCTTACTTTATGTCACCTTAAAATGAGGTCAAGCCAAGCACTGAAAGATATAAAGTATTCAGTGGCTGCTCTCCATTTCTGCTGGGAAAAAGACCATCTGGTTTAGGTAATTGCACTGTAATACTCAAACCTGGCTGAATTGCTTCTGTCCCTGCAAACGTCTCTTCTGTCTTTTACATTCACAGTCTTATATCGCTCCTGCATGTAGATCCGAGACCTAGTGTAGCCTCTTGTATAATTTGTAGAATTAATAGACTCTGGGTCCAGCCTAGTACTTATATTGTAGGTCTATGTATTATCATAACAACATAGGTATAATTGCAGGTAGAGTTTTATATCTGTCTGGTTCTGCAGTGGTTTGATCATTCACTCACAGAGAACAATTATTAATCTTCAACTCCAAGGCAGGACACACAGTTCCAAATGGTACATAAATAGTACATACATTTACAATACAGCAGAGGGACATTGTCATTGAAAGAACATGAATAATATGTTAAACCTGGAAGCTAGGAAGGGGACATACAGTAAGTGGGAAGAGAGATATTGCAGAAATTTTAAAAACAGAGAAGAAGAAAATAAAATAAATACCAAAGCAAGCACGCTGACATCTTAAATTAGGTGCAAGGAATTCTTTTTCCTTCTGTGCCTCAGAGCTGCCTCTATGTGGCCATGTGTGCCTTGAGGGGGAAGGAGTATAGTAAGCTTTGGGAATGACGATTCTTTATCTTGCAGGATGTGGTTGGTTGTTTTGGCTCAACTCAGGGTAAATATTCTAGATGATTGATGTATGAAATCCTAATAGTATGCCATGTAGGAGATTGTTTACCAGTAGTCTCCATGTTCAAAGTTTTTCTCGTGGGTTTGAACTTTCTGTAGTTTCTGTAATATTGAATTCAAAGTTTTGCTTTTGATTGGACTTTCCTAATTGAAAGCAAATTTATTGTCCCTACACCTTGCCTCTACTCAGCCCAATCTCACACACCCTGTGAGGCTTTTTCCTAGATGTTATTTCTCCTTCATGAAGCTTCTTACAGGCAGCAATGACCTCAAACATCTTTTTATCTTTTACAGTGCTCTCACAAATATTTATTGAATAAATAAATGACAGAACTTATACAGTCTGTGAGGCTTACAAATACCTACTTTAAGCTGTTAGTAAAACAGTAAAAGTACTGGCACACAGTGATTTCTTGTTCATAGAACAGAAGTATTTTACTTTCACACACACACACACGCGCGCGCGCGCACACACACACACACACACACACACACACACACACACACACAAAGAGGGAGAGAAAGAGAGAAGCCCAACCCAACAAACCACTTAAGGGAAACCATGAAAATGGTATCTTTGTTGAAAGTTGCTGAATTTATAGTTAATTTATGCTTTCCCTGGAATACATATTATACTCATTATGTACAAGTAAACTATGACTGTTTTTACACCTATCACAGATATTCCAGATCTTAAAATGCTGTTTGAAACGAAAGGCAGCAGGGGGGACTTGGGCATATTCCTGTATAGTTATTCTTGTGTCTCTTATGGAATAGATGCAGAGAAGTCTAATTTGCCTTTCTGTTACTTGGCAAAGTTTATTATTTGCTTAAGCACAAGAAGATAAATGTTTTTATCCTACTGGCAAAAAGTATTGTTTGCACAAATGTAAAATTCAGTTAAATGTATTTATATGTATTGTCTTAGGGTTCTCTAGAGGGACAGGACTAATAGGATAGATGTACATATGAAAGGGAGTTTATTAAGGAGTATTGACTCACATGATCACAAGGTGAAGTCCCACAATAGACCATCTGCAAGCTGAGGAGCAAGGAAGCCAGTCCAAGTCCCCAAACCTCAAAAGTAGGGAAGCCAACAGTGCAGCCTTCAGTCTGTGGCCGAAGGCCCGAGAGTCCCTGGCAAACCACTGGTGTAAGTCCAAGAGTCCAAAAGCGAAGAACCTGGAGTCCGATGTTCAAGGGCAGGAAGCATCCAGCATGGGAGAAAAATGAAGACTAGAAGACTCGGCAAGTCTAGTCCTTCCACGTTCTTCTGCCTGCTTTATTCTAGCTGCTCTGGCAGCTGATTAGATGGTGCCTACCCAGACTGAGGGTGGGTCTGCCTCTCCCAGTCCACTGACTCAAATGTTAATCTCCTTTGGCAACAGCCTCACAGACACACCCAGTAACAATACTTTGCATTCTTCAATCTAATCAAGGTGACCCTCAGTATTAACCATCACATGTGTATTTCTGAATGTTTCTGTAAATGACATGCTTTAGTTTTTGACAAGTCAAATCCTACCAAAATGCCCTCGTAGAAAACTCTTGATGAGACTAATGATTATATCCAAGCCCTCTCAATAACAAATTTATTTCAATCAATATTTAATATCACAAAATAACAGTATGACAGATGAAGGATAGAATGTGGTTAACTAGCGTAGAGTACGAATTATTTGGACTGGATTGTGAAGTAGATGTCACTGATACCCATGGATGAATTTGCAGTAATTGTAGATAATAAAAAATTACCAGCCAAGTGCTGTGGCTTACACCTGTAATCCCAACATTTTGGGAGGCTGAGGTGAGTGGATTACTGAGCCCAGGAGTTCAAAACCAGCCTGGGCAACATGGGGAGACCCCATCTCTACAAAAAATTTAAAAAGCCAGATGTGGCAGCGTGCACTTTGTGTGTAGTCCCAGCTGCTCAGCAGGTTGAAGTTGGAGGATTGCTTGAGCCCGAGGAGGTCAAGGCTGTGGTGAGCTCAGGCCACTGTACTTCAGCCTGGGTGATAAAGACCCTGGCTCAAAAAAAGAATTATAATTCGTACATAGTTTTTTCATACATCAACCACTTTCCTAACAAGTCATTGATCCTCAAAATAATCCTGTGAATATTATTCTCTTCTATGTAAAGGGAGGAACTGAGTATCTAATGGGTGATTGGTGTTCCCACATTTAGGCAGCTAGAGTGGAGGGTGTTGAAGATTTGAGGCCAGTGCCTTTGACCCCAAAGCCTATGGCTGGAGATGCCTGCCAAGGGAAAACTGCCCTTACCAAAGCAGATTTTATCAGTTGATCCCGTTTCTCTCTCACTAAACCAGATAGAGTCCACGAATCCTTCTCAGTGTAGACAAAATCTATCTGCTATCCTGACCTGTGTTATTTCTAAGTGTGTTTTGCTGGGCATTAATGCAGATGGAATACAGCCGAGTTTGCGTAAGTTCTGTATAGTACATCACCAAGCACCTTAACGCCTGCAAATTGCCCTTGAAGGAGGTAACTTTTAGCATCCGAGGCTTTGATGTGTTTATCTTCTCCAGGAATTTTGTTTTGCCTCCTTTGAGGGGGAGAGGTCTTCTGCTAAGCATCTACTTCCTTTATTTCTTACTGCACAAGAACTTCGGTCTAATTGGCCAAGTGCCAAGGTGACCTATTTCTGTCTGGGATAATGAAAACATCCCAGATGACTGACGCCTTTTACTGGGGACAATTTGACCTGATTCTAACCCTTCTGCTCCGCCTGCCAAGGAAGATGATTACTACAGGCCTTAATACCGACCTCTTTTTACTTCATCTACATTGTTTCTTCATTTTCTTGCAAAAATAGCAGGCTTGTCCAAGTGCCTAGCTACTATGGCAATAAGTGCTATTTAAATAGATGCCGAATACATGTGTCCCAGCTTAAATGAGTCAGTGGAAGCAGTTGTGGGATCTGATTGCATAAACGCATGGGAATAATGTCTGTCTCTGGGGCAACAGAACTTCTTTTGAGCCCTTGAGAGGACCATGTTCAGTTGCAGAAAGGTTGATGTAATGATCACACACCTTCACCTGAAAGGGTCAGTTTCTCCCTGAATGGAAAGTGTCAGAACATGGCCATTTAGACTTTCTGCTTTGTAACTAGAGCAAACGCCTCAAGAAAGAGAGAATGAACAGGAAAACCCTCAAAAGCTTGGAAGGGCTTAGAAAATGTAAAGCCATTATTGTTGGTTATTCAAATATCTTGCTGATTCAAATAGACACATTGATTTTTTTTTTTTTTAATCTACGGTTGACATCAAGAAACTTGAGCCTCAGTAAATGAGCACTGCCTTATGGAATATTGCTGCATATGTTGTGAATAAGTTGAGAAAGCACTCGGCTGTGTATAACCACTCATGTAAAAGGCTATTGGCACAAAGATGACTGGTTTTTCAAAGATGTCTCTATCATGTGGCTACAGGTAGATTGTGCTGACTCTATTCCCCTACAAAGCTCAGGGGTCACAGGTGGTCTATTAGTAGTAGTTGGTTGTTAGCTCTGCCATAAGAAGATGGCATGGTTCCTTAGGTTAGATGCCTTCAGAGTTGGCAGTGGACTTGAGTGTCTACATAGATGCAGAGATTTTCAGTCTTTTATTTCCATTTTGACAGTAGGCAGAGAAGGAGGGGACAGCCTTGAAATTTCAGTCAAATATCAATCCAGCATGGAGGAGGACACCCTGATTTTAAACACCCACTAATATTTCCTTGGAAAAAAAAGAGCCTAACAAATCTCTGGCTCCAGCTCTTCCCTCTTCCCCTCCCCTCCCTTCCCTCAGCCCCCAATTCTTTTCTTTTCCTTTCTTCGGAATATGTGAAATGGGGGAAATAATAAAACAGTCAGTCTTCATTATTCACAGATTCCGTATTTGTGAATTCACTACTTGCTGAAATGTATTCATAACGGCAAAATCTATGCTCACTATGCTTTTGTGTTTATTTGCAGACATGTGCAGGTCAGTGAAAAATTGGAGTTGTTCCCCATGCATGTTTCTAGTTGAAGTTAAACCAGGTGACAGCCCTTTTTGTTTCAGCCCTCATACTGTAAATAAATGTCTTTTTTGTGGTCAACTTGGTGCCACATTTTAAAACATTTTTCTGCTTTTTTGTTTTTGTTGTTGTTGTTTTGGTTTTTTTGTTTTTGTTTTTGTTTTTGGTGATTTTACTATTTGCAATGGTCCAAGGATAGTGCCAGCCTCCTGTCCAGTGTTCCTAAGTGTAAGAAGGCTGTGATGTGCCTTGGGAGGAAATATGAGTGTTAGATAAGCTTCATCCAGGCCTGAGTTGTAGTGCTGTTGCTGTGAGTCCAATGTTAGTGAATCAACAATATATACTAAATAAGCTGTCTTTAAGCAGAAACACATGTTAAACAAAGTTACGCATTTATCAGTTGATGAAAATGTGGCCAGAGGCTCACAGACACCTAGCCCTGTATCTCTCCCTGGACCAATGTTTCAGTATTTGCTAAGAACCACCACAGAACCACCATAAGTAACGAGAACAGGCTATACATACCCCTTGGAGTTGACTGAGGATCTCATGAGCTAATGCCCATAAAATGCATGGTGTCTTACAGTGTGCCCCGTAGGTGCTAACTGTAGCAGCTGTCATCATCATCATCATCATCAATTAAAATATGGGAGAAGAAAAAATTACCCATATTCCCACTATTGTATCTCAACAACTCTCTTCATTTTGGATATTCCCTTCAGTCATTGTTTTGTTGCATTCACATTTTTAAATAACTGCATTAAAATACATAAAATTTTGAATATTTCTTCGCTACCATTCTGTCACGTGCATCATCCTGTGTTGCAACACAGCCTCCATCTCTGTGGTCTTCTTGACAGAAAGCGGTAAAAACTTCCTGGGCTGAGGTTAAGAGCAGCTCTCTTCAAGCATAAGGATGACTTCATTGCTCATGACACCAATGTGCCTTAAAATTCTGTGATTAATTGTAAAAAAAAGAACTTTCTCTGAACAGTAGAGAGAAAACTCTTACAGAGCAGAGAAATTTATTATGTGATCTTCTTCTCTCCAGAGGAAAATGGTGTGTTTTAAGTCAGAGGGTTTGGGTCACTATTCAATAGAACAAGGTGCTCGAGGGATTACAAAAGAAGAGTAACTCTAATGTTTATGAGAGTGATGGTCTAATACAGGTGTTAGCAAACATCTTCTGTACAGGCTCAGATAGTAAATGTGTTAGACCTTGTGGGCCGTATGATCTCCGTTGCAGCCACTCAACTCTGCCATTATAGCCAAAACTATGGATATTACTAAACGATTGAGTGTGGCTGTGTTCCTATAAAACCTTATTTACAAATAAGGCACAATTCCAAACAGAATATATCCGAACACCAAAGTGGGCAGTTTGTTACTTTATTCTTGCACAAAACTTCTAGTATGTTCGGCCTTGTCCTGGTTGGCAGAAACATCAGCAAGAGTAGCAAAACATTTTTCTATGCCTCATGAAGTTTATAGTCTGAAGGGGGAAAGGGGGATCTTAATAAAATAATTGTATAAATGAATATATAATTGCACGTGTTGAAAAATACTGCAAAGGAAGAAAACAGTCGGAAATAGGACCGTGTCAGAGATTCAGGCACAAAGTTTAGGGAAGGGGCTGCACTTTGGGGTGGCCGCCAGACACTCATTGAAATAAGAGGGCCTTGATCATTGTGCAGCAAGTGATTTTTATTAATAAGAACTTAGTCTTTACATACTTAGCTGTAAGTAGATGCCAGCTCTGAAGAATAGGTTTTCAGTGGTCAGTTTGGCATTCAACCAGGAGCAAGAGAGAATCCCCTCATTTGCTAACTTGGGGCTGGATTTATGAGTGTCATCACTCCCTTTGTTTTTGTTTTGGTTTTTTGTCTTATTGGTCTTTTAGGGAGAAATGAATACCATATGGTTGAGACAGGCATAAGATTCAGGGACCATCCTTAGTCTTGAGCATCTTTCTGGTAACTTAAACATAAGCCAGGATCCACATATCTAAAGGCTACATGGGATATAGGGTCTCATTCATAAAAATGCATACCTGCACTTCTTAATATGCCCTTGCCTGTTCCTCTTTAGTTCTCTCACCCCCTGCAAATATTCTTCCTCTTCAAACCCTCAACTTCTTCACCAAACTTTCCCAGACAACCTATCCCCAAGGACTTTCTTTATCCCCCTTTCCCAGCCAACCTGTGTACCTCTTTTCTTCTGGAGGTGCACTAAGGACTTTCCCCTCCTGCCTGATCATCACCCTGGGCCTATCTGGGCTACCCTGGTCTTGCAGCCTCATGGTTCCTCCCTGAGCCTCTCTCCCTAGGGAGGGAAGCACAAGGAACTCACTGGAGTGGGCAGTTCTGTTCACACCCTAAATAAAATGCTTTGCCTCATTACACTCTGCAGACAATTTCAGCATCTAGTCATGCTTATTTCTTGAAGGAAAAGGACTATTTTTCCATCATTTGGGTCTATGACTCCACTGGGGATTAAGGAAAGAGACAACATTGTGGAATGTGTGTGTGTGTTTTTGGAGACAGCTTTTGCTTGGGCTGGTATCATGTCTACTCCAGGATTTTCTGAAGTGACTGTGGGACAGGAAGAGGCGCATTGGTGGCTACTCAGCAACACCAAGCCCATCATGGGCAGTGGAAAGTCACTGGGGTAATGCTCCCAGACCCTCACCCTCCACAGGCTACACCTGGACAGGGACAGGGCACCCTTATGGGGCTTTCAGGGATGAGATGTGTTCATGAACAAATAAGGGAGAAGCACAGAGACTTCTACAAGTAAATTGAGGAGAATCTAGGAGATGCAATGCAAGGGCTGAGAATTTGGGATATACACTTATTACTGTTGGTGTGGTCCTAGCCTTGCAACAAGTTGTGCAGCCCGCCAAAGCATGGATTACAGTGTTAATCTGCAGAAATTCCTGATTGTACCTCTTTTCCAGCTGTTCAATCCTACAGGAGTCCTTTTAAAACCCCTGTAAATTCTTGTGATTGGAGATGTTGGCTGTCCCATCTAGTAAATTTGTCAAACCACTACTGGGTATCAGGTAGAAATAGATTTCCCTCTTATTACTAGCAATATGTTTCTTTTCTCAATGGTTTGCTCTCCTTTGCTTATTTTCCATGGAAGGTCTTCATCCCTCCTGTATTTTAAAAACTATCTCGTCAGTACTATTTCAAGTGAATTTCTCAGTATATTTTAAAAGGGAAAACTAATAACGTGATCCTCTTGCTTAAAACCCTTTACAGCTTCCCAAGAGTGTTAGAATTAATGGGGCTGGTACTAGCATGCAAAATTTAAGGGAATGTCAAAAAAGTCAGTAATCACGATAAATAATATTTAATGCACTATTTTAAAAATTTTCTTGGCAAACTGTGGCCCATATCTGCGTTTGTAAATGAGGTTTCAACTCACACCATGCGTGTGACTGAGAGGCCACTGCAGCACAGCCAGACCTCAGCACACTCTCTGGCCTCAATGCAACTCCCTTGACCTTCCATGTTGTATTAGTCCGTTCCCATGTTGCTAATAAAGACATACCCCAGATGGGGTAATTTATAAAGGAAAAGGGTTTAATGGACTCAGTTCCACATGGCTGGGGAGGCCTCACAATCACGGTGGAAGATGAAGGAAGAGCAAAGGGACATTTACATGGCAGCAGGCATGTGCGGGGGAACTGCTCTTTATGAAACCATCAGATCTCATGAGACTTAGTCACTATCATGAGAACAGCATGGGCAAGACCTGCCTCCATGATTAAATTACTTCCCACTGGGTGCCTCCTATAGCACATGGGAATTATGGGAACTACAATTCAAAATGAGATTTGGGTGGGGACACAAGTCAAACCATGTCATGTAACCAAACATGTTAACCTCCATCCATGCTGACTTTGGTGGTCATGTCCATCCCAGGCCTTTATATGGGTTGTCCCCTTTCTTCACACCTCTGCTGAGCTGACCCTTGCTCATCCTTCAGAACTCCATCAAGTGCCCCTTCCCTCTTGTTGGCCGCCCTGAGCCCCGAGGTGGGATCAGGCTCCTCTGCTAAGCGTCCTTGGAGCAGTGGGTGGGGGCAGTGAGTGTTTGTCCTTAGAACACTTGGCAAGCAGACATGCACGTGGGTCATTTTGTTTATTAATACCAAACTCCTCCAGTTGATTATAAGCTCCACAAGGGCAGGGCTGAATTTATCATTCTTATCGCACAGTGGGGCTCACATGTCAGTCATCACTGAACAGTTAATGGACATTTCATCTGACATGCTTCTGGTATAATTTCGTGATATCGGATCTGGAGACATGAAGTCATTGTTTTCCTGGTGGAGAGTGTGCCACCACCACCTTGTTCACCGTTTGCAGAGTTCTTTCCTGTCTTCTGGCAGGTAGATTCGGTTGTATCATTATCTCCGTTTATAGCTGTCTCAAACAAATCCTTTAGAAGAGGGAGTAAGATGGTCCAAAGAAAAATGAAGCCAGAGGAGGAAAGTGAATCTCAAGGAAGCTAATGACTTGCCCAGGAAGGCTGTCACACAGCAAGAACTCAGACGTGGGTTTTACAACTCTGAAACTCATCCTGTCCTAGGCCCCAGCCTCACTCTCTCAGGAGAAGGTCCTGGAGGAGATTCCCCTCTCACTTTCCAGAAAAAGGACAAAGGGAATTAGGAATCTTTTCTTAACATTAACGCTTTGCCAATTTCTAGACCTCCTCTCCTGCTCCTCCCTTAAGACATCCTATTTGCACGTCTCTGCTATTAGAGGCTATTGGGTTTAAGCACCACAATAAATAAAAGGCAATAAAATAAATAAAGGCAATAAAATATATCTCCTAGTAGGATATAATTTTCTTTCTTTTGTTCACTGTCTCAGAGTTATTTTATCCTTTTCACTGTGAGGGACTCAGTTGGAACTGGCTCTCTTATTAGCCTTTGGGTTCAACAGGCTTCCATGGAGGCATTGTCTCCTGGTAGACCTGGTCACTTGACAGACCTTCACAGAAGTTTCATCAGTCTAAGGACCCAAAACACCATCTAAATGGCTTCACCCAGCCATGGCAGATGCCCTTAGCTGCTGGGTTGGTTTTGTTTGCTTGTTTGTTTGTTTGTTTTGAGACGGAGTCTCACTCTTCACCCAGGCTGGAGTGCAGTGGCACAATCTCAGCTCATTACAACCTCCACCTCCTGGGTTCAAGTGATTCTCCTGCCTCAGCCTCCCAAGTAGCTGGGACTACAGACACACGCCACCACACCTGGCTAATTTTTGTATTTTTAGTAGAGATGGGAATTCGCCATATTGGCCAGGCTGTTCTCGAACTGCTGACCTCAGGAGATCCACCTGCCTTGGCCTCCCAAAGTTCTGGGATTTCAGGCATGAGCCACCATGCCTGGCCCTGCCGTTTTTACTTCTGCCTGAAACCCACTGGGGTAAAAGGACAGGCCTTGGAAATGTCCCATTAGTAGCAACTGCTCCTTCTAAGGGGAGGGCACATCCCTTCCCCATATTCAGTGCGGGCATCACAGAAGCTTGAGCACTACCTCAGGAATGGGCTTCCATTCATTCATTCAACCCATATTTACTGAGCCCCAGTATGTGCCAGGTACTTCTGGACCCTTGGGATATGAGATGAACAGCTCACAGATCCCTGTCCTGGAGTTTACATTCTCATGAGAGAAACGGTCAACGAATGAGTAGTCAAACAAGTTTTACTTCCAGTAATATGTGGTATGGAGAAAAATAAATGAAGGAGAACACAGATAATGTTTGGTGATGGTGGAAGGTGCAGACAGGGTAGCCAAGGAAAGCCTTGCAAACGAGGTGACATTTGAACAGAGACATGACATGAAGCTCTGGGATAAAAGTTTACCAGGCAAGGTATATGGCTGGTAGAAAGCTCTGGGTCCAAGGCAAAAGTGACTATCCACAATCAGCCAGAGGTCACCATGGCTGGGAAGCATGGCAGGAAATGGGACCAGGGATGCACGCAAGGGCTGAAACAGGAGGGAGTTCCTGCTGCTCATATCTGTTGTGGAAAGACACTGGAGAAATGTGTGGGAAGAGGAACATGAACTGACTTATGCTTTAAAGAGAACATTCTTACCATCATGTGCAATGAATGGAGATGAGTGGGGCTAGTCAGGAGTGGGGCAGAGAGATAAGGAGAGATGCTCCTGGAATAATCCAAGTAAAAGATGGAGGTGACCGGATTGGGGTGTTGGCAGTGGAGGTTTTGAGGAGCAGTCAAATCCTCATGAGTTTTGAAGGCGGAGCTCATTCACCGTTGTTGCTGTACCAGTTGTGGGCTAGGAAAGAAAGCAATGTGGGTCAAGCATCACTCATTCATTACAAATACTTGCTGAATACCTATTATGAACCTGCTCTTGTTCTGGGTGATGGCTATACCGGTAAACAGAATAGTCAAAGCTTCCTGCCCTTGTGGAACTTATACTTTATTTTATTATTTTATTTTTATTTATGTTGTTGAAAGGAGGCCTTGCTCTGTTGCCCAGGCTGGAGTGCGGTAGTGTAATAGTACTTCACTGCAGTCTCAAACTCCTGGGCTCAAGTGATCCTCTGGTTCCAGCCTCCCAAGTAGCTGGAACTACAGGTGACGCCACCACACCTGGCTAGTTTTTGTAGAGACAGGATCTCACTGTGTTGCCCAGGCTGATCTTGATCTCCTGGCCTCAAGTGATCCTCCCACCTTGGCCTCCCAAAGTGTGGTATTACAGGCGTGAGCTACTGTGCCCTGCCTAGTTTACATTTTAGAGAAAGAAACAGAAAATAAAGGTAAAAAAACAGTAAGTGAATTATCATACATGTTCATAAGAGGATATTTGTTATGGTAAAAAGAAAAAATAGAGCAGAAGAGGGACCGTGGGGCAGGGGAGCAGCTGAAATTTTAACTAGGGCAACCAAGGTGGGTCTCCTTAAAAGGTCACCAGGTTTTGGGCCCTTAGTAGTTAGATGGATGCTGATACTACTATTTAATGAGAGGTCTATAAAGAATACATGAATAGGCTGGGTACAGTGGCTCACACCTGTAAATCTCAGCACTTTGGGAGGCTGAGGCGGGTGGATCGCTTGAGGTCAGGAGTTCAAGACCAGCCTGGCCAACATAGTAAAACCCTGTCTCTGCTAAAAATACAAAAATTAGCTAGGTGCGGTGGCACACACTGTAATCACAGTTACTCAGGAGGCTGAGGCAGGAGAATCACTTGAGCCCAGAAGGCAGAAGTTGCAGTGAGCCGAGATCGCACCACTGCACTCCAACCTGGGCGACAGAGTGAAACTCCTTCTCAGAAAAAGAATAAATAAATCAAAGTGGGAAGAGGAGCTGGCTGGAGGTTAGGGTGGGGTAAACAAGCTGTTGTCATACTTGAGTCCTTGAGTATTGAGTTTGAGCTGCCTCTTAGTGATAATACCAAGTAAATAGTTGGATATTCAAATCCGGGGCTTAGGCAGAGGCCAGGGCTGTTTATATACATTTCAAAGTATATACATTCAAAGTCTAGAAGGTCTTCAAAGCCATAAGACCAGATGAGGTCTCCAAGGATGAGAGTGTAGAGAGAAAAAAGAGGGCCCAGGGCCAGGGGCTGCTGAGTCCTCAGAGTGGAGAGAAGAAAAGAGGAATTAGCAAAGGAGATGTGGAAGGAATAGCCAGGAAGGTGGGAGAAAAATAAGTCACTTGAATGAAGAGTTGAAGAGATAGAAAGCAAGTCACAGCGCTCAAAGCAGCAGGTGAGATGGTGAGTGGGTTGGGGAAGTCACTAGGAGAACTTTTTATAAGCGACTTGCTGAGCAGTAAGCGATCAGGTTACCCTGTTGTTAGCTATTTGACAGTGCTGTGTAGAGTTCCAGAAACGTGGCCTCTCCCTGTGTGCCCACGGAAACACCAGGGCTGAGCCCTTTGTGTTTGCCAGTGTTCATGTGTTCACTTAAGAATTAGTATTAGACCGGGCGCGGTGGCTCAAGCCTGTAAGCCCAGCACTTTGGGAGGCCGAGACGGGCGGATCACGAGGTCAGGAGATCGAGACCATCCTGGCTAACACGGTGAAACCCCGTCTCTACTAAAAATACAAAAAACTAGCCGGGCGTGGTGGTGGGCGCCTGTAGTCCCAGCTACTCGGGAGGCTGAGGCAGGAGAATGGTGTGAACCCGTGAGGCGGAGCTTGCAGTGAGCTGAGATTGCACCACTGCACTTCAGCCTGGGTGACAAAGAGAGACTCCGTCTCAAAAAAAAAAAAAGAAAAGAATTAATATTATTCTCCAAGGCAGGGCAGTGGGTACAGATCACAGAAGAGTCAGTACCACGCACAAGATTTTGAACTTAAATTTATAGGCAATGGGGATTTAGGTAAAGTTTTTCAGCAGGAGAGTGACATATGTAACCTGTTCCATGTAAATAGTTTGGAGAACAGAAGGGAAGATGAGTTGGAGGAAAGAGAGGTGATAGGGAGGCCATTTTAGTAGTTGAGCCATGAAATGTGGGAGGTGGGGACTGAACCAAAAGAGAAGCAGCAAGAATTCGAAAGGAGAGATGCGAGAGACACGGAGAAGGTGGACAGACAGCCTCTGGTACGTGACTGTGGGAAGGTACGTTGAGAGGAAGATCGAAGACCGCTTTTGTGGGTTCTATCTTGTGTGACTGGGGGGTAGAGCCCACTGTGGGTTATTGCTGGGAGATGGAGAGGAGAGGCTGTCAGATTAACCAGTTTATGGATTAATTATTAAGAAACAGCAGGAACCTGGGAGCACCCCTTCTCACTAATTACTTAGCTGGTAATTAGGCAGAGGCTGAGAACGCTACTGCCTGTCCCCCATCGGGTGGGAGGAACGGAGCTGAGCCTCCCCACAGTTGCTGTGGTGCATAGAGCGGGGACCTAGAATCATGGCCATCACGTGACATGCCCCCTGTGGCTGCTGGGAACCCGACTCTGAAGGGGTCTCTTTAACATCTGATTTTCTCCTGCCAGAGCTCTTCTGAAGTTCTTGCCTAATGAAGAAAAAGCAGAGAAAAGGGAAAGTATGTATACCACAGAATTTTCCTTCTCTCTAGTGGTGTTTTGCAAA
This sequence comes from Mandrillus leucophaeus, assembly GCF_000951045.1. NCBI lineage: Eukaryota > Metazoa > Chordata > Mammalia > Primates > Cercopithecidae > Mandrillus > Mandrillus leucophaeus. The sequence goes on along the minus strand of NW_012102543.1, from coordinate 1,707,306 downwards.
AATGCCATGGCAACTTTCCTCTTCAAATACTTGGGATTCGTTTCTCTTGCATCTGTCAAGTGCACATCAAAGTTGAATTTTCCACTTTGGAATTACGATTTGTATTCTGCTTCTCCCATCTGGGCTTCTGTTCTCCTGAAAACTGCCTGTTCTACTATGAAATGAGCATTTCCCAAGGCTGATGTAGCCGCTTCTTGCTAAGTGTTGATGGGAAACCCGAAGCTGAGTTGGGCAAATATTTTTGAGATCTGTAAGTTCCCCAGCGAGCTTTAATTCTTAAGGGACATTCTGACCTCTTGTTGGACCAATGAGAATGAAAGAAAAGATTGTTTAAGTAGAAGAAATGTTCAGAATGCCCCTTAGCCCCCAAAATCCAAATATTTTCTTTTCTTTTTCTTTTTGTTTCTTTTGAGACGGAGTCTTGCTCTGTTGCCCAGGCTGGAGTGCAGTGGCGCAGTCTTGGCTCACTTCTACCTCTGCCTCCTGGGTTCAAGCCATTCTCCTGCCTCAGTCTCCTGAGTAGCTGCGATTACAGGTGCGCGCCACCATGCCTGGCTGCTTTTTGTATTTTTAGTAGAGACGGGGTTTTACTGTGTTGGCCAGGCCGGCCTCAAATTCCTGACATAAAGTGATCTGCCTGCCTCAGCCTCCCAAAGTGCTGGAATTACAGGCATGAGCCACCACACCCGGCCATATGTTTTCTAGTTAAGATCAAATACCCATGCCAGAGTGCCTGGTTCACACTTCATTATAAATGTCTGCCTTGAACAGAAGTCCTGGGTCCATGTTTCCACCGTCCTACAAGGGACACACAAGAACACTTGGCAAACGAAGAAGGGAAGGTCTAGGGCTACAGTGGGTAGGGAGTACCAGAGACCCAGGGGACAATGTATGTGTTGAATGAGGACTTTATTTAATAGTATTTTTAAAAATTAAAATTGTGACAAAATTTAGGAATCAGTAATTATTTAAAAATCCAAATGTTCTGCTTCTCTTGAAAAATCGGAAGACATGGCATCTCGGGGCCCAAATTTCTATTTGGCAATTTTCAGCTGGAGGTCAGCTAGTGTCTCCCTAAACTCAAGGCATGTGGTCCCCTGTGGGCCACACCCACAAGAATCCTCTGCTGTCTTGATAGCTCTGAGGTCCTTCAGGGAATCACTGGGGAATGATGTTCTCCTAGAAGACTTTCTTGATTCTCCAGGTCCAGGTTAGATGCTAACCAATGCTCTTAAAGTAGCTATAGCAACTTTTGTTAATATATATAATAGTTTATATTTTTTGTATTATATACTTTTTGTTATTATATTTTAATCACTTCCTGACTTATCTCAATCCTCTTCAGTGTAATTTAGTCTCCAAAAGAATAAGTACTTGTTGTGTTTGTTATTAATCTCCAACATCTTGGCTGGGCTCAGTGGCTCACACCTGTAATCCCAGGATTTTGAGAGGCTGAGGTGGGTGGATCCCTTGAGCTCAGGAGTTTGAGACCAGCCTGGGCAACATGGCGAAACCTCATCTCCACAGAAAATTAGCTGAGTGTGATGCTGTGTACCTGTACTCCCAGCTACTCAGGAGGCTGAGGTGGGAGGCTCACTTGAGCCTCGGAAGTGGAAGCTGCAGTGAGCCAAAATTACGCCACTGCACTCCAGCCTGGGCGACAAAGCAAAACCTTGTCTAAATATAAAAAATTAACAAATCTCCAACATCTTGCTTAAGGCTCAGGCCATAAGCAGACATTGAAATAAATTAATTTACTAAATAAGGACAATAGACTAAATAATACCTGGGGTCGATTTTAGTTGTACTATTCTGTTGCTTTGATGTTTGTTTTTGAAGAAACAGATTCATCAGATTCATGGGGTTTCTATTAGAGTAAGACACTGTATTTGTCTCTGCACATACCTGAGTAAGAACGCTTTGGGGTAGCTCCCTCTTTTTTGGTTCATAGAACTAGAGAAGAGAAGAGATGGAAAGGACCTTGAAGTCCAGCTTCCTAATTTGCAGGTGGAAAAACAGGCTCAGAGAAAATAAGTGGATCCTTCGAGTCATATAGTTGTAACCTAGGTTAGAACATTTGCCTCCAGGGCAGAGTCCACCTGCTTGGGTCTCTAGTCTGAAGTGTGGTAGATAAGAACAAAGTATATTCAAAGCCTATAAAAGAAAAGAGAGAGGCAGAGAGAGGAAAGTGGTACTAGCTGACAGATGTCACCTTAGTGGCAAAAACAGTAAATACTGTAGAGGTTTATAGGACAGAAATTACTTCAGAAACGTAACGAGGTTTAAGCAATGCAGTGTTTATCAGTAATGGTTCTCCGACTGGGGTGCCCAAATGCATTCTCAGGGGACTTTGAGTTCCCTTTCAAAACAGCAAATGTACAATTTCAGGGTTTTTCATCATTTCTGTGAGTGAGTATGACACTTTCCTGGTCACTGAAGGGGAGAAGGGAATTGATTTGTAAATGATGTGTGTACACTAAGTGAAGGCCCAGTGATGGAATGGTGATGTTTTGCAGTAGTTTGGGGCTGTGGTAATTAGTGACATTTTGTTTTTACATTATAAACAATGATGTGATTGGAGTGAAATGCCATTATCCACTGCGTTATTTTAATGCAGTCAATTGTTACTGGCTTCATATTTAGCTTTTACACTTATGCTAGTGTCAGAATTATAGAAGAGTTGTAAGCAAAAGCACTTTGCATCTAGTTGTGTTAGTTTTGTGTACATTGAAGCAACATTGCAATGAAAGTAATCTAAAACAATGCCAACAGTCCAAGAGATTTTATCTTTCTTCTAGAAAGAGTGTACGCGTTATTCAAACTTGTTGTGAATGCTGACTTCCTATAGCACTTGCATTTAAGTTATGAGAAGTTATTGGCATGAGAGATAATTTAAGTGGCATGAGCTCATCTGCTGTCACTGCATGAATTACTTGGGAGGAACTTGGTGTGGGAGATGTGATATACTCTCCCCTCAGTAGGTGGCTGTTCCCACAGGCAATTCTAGATTCTAAGATAATTCTGACTATTGTTTTGTTGACTTTAGAACCAGATCCTTTGTAAGATGTTATGAGGTACAGGGTCTAAGTGGTGGAAGGATGTGTCTTCCCTTTAATGTGATATAAGCCAGAGTTCAGCAAACTGTGGCCTATGGACCAAACACAGCCCACAGTCTTTTTGTTAATAAAATTGTATTGGAATTTAGGCACACTCATTTATATATAGACTGTCTGTGGCTGCTTTCATACTATAATGCCCTCTCCGATCATTGCGATAGAGACCCTATGGCTCGCAGAGTCCAAAATCTTTATTATCTGGCAGTGCCCTAGGACCCATGGCCTAAATATAACCATTTCTGCGCTGTGCTTTCAGCTTCTGTATATTTTATTTGTTTGATTCTCTAAAGTGACCTAATTAATCTGTCCTGTTGGGATAATTAGGGAATTCTAGATGGTTGTTGCTTTGTGGAAGATTCCTTGATTTCTCTCATGAGGGAATCTAGTCTATTCGCAACATGGATTCCTACTTTCTTAAAACAGGATGCTGGAGGCCAGCAAGATGCTGTTTGATTCAGGAGCCCCACCTGCCGGAGCTGGCCTCAGGCCGCACTGTGAATGAGCCGCTTGTGTTTCCACCCATCCGCCCTGCTTTTCGGAACCCCCATCCTTCATCATGTCTTTATGTCACTGCCTTTTCACTCTGTCCTGCCTCTCAGTCACGTCAGTGAAGGCTGTGATATCTCACTTTTACCTCCATTTAAATGCACTTCATTTGTCCACTTCCTGCTCCTTCCAAGGGTGTTTGCACTTGAGGTTTTTTGCCCCCTCTATGTATAGGAAGCTTTGCCTTCCCTGAAAGGTTTGACCAACTCAGAGGAGTGGAGGGAGAAGGGATGAGGGGGCAGCACAAGGAAGGAGGTGGTAGGGACAGGGCTGTCCCTGGAAACACACAGTCCTCCTCAGTGCACGGCTCATTGCACCTCATTCCTGAGTTGCTATACAGATCAGAGTCTACCTCACCTCAAAAGCCCCACAGTGTTTGTTAAATGTCTGGGGGATTCCAGGCACTTAACAAATAATCTCTCAATGTGGTCGACTTATTTAGGGAACAAACACAAAAAGACTAACGCAAGAAGCACAGGAGTCAAATGCTCTTTGGGACACTTGGCTGGAGAGGGCTTTCTACATAGACTTGCCTAGGAAAATCGTCAAAGGGTCGGAGGGGAGGAGTTGTATGATGTAGGGACAGTTCCTAGAAGTAGATACTTACTCCTGAATGTCCTCTGCTTAAAAAAGAAGAAGAAGAAAGAAGGAAGAAGAAGGAAGAAAGAAAGAAGAAGAAGAAGAAGAACAAGAAGAAGAAGAAGAGGAAGAGGAAGAGGAGGAGGAGGAGGAGGAAGAGGAAGAGGAAGAGGAGGAGGAGGAGGAGGAGAAGAAGAGGAAGAGGAAGAAAGATGAAGAAGAACAAGAAGAAGAAGAAGAGGAAAGGAGAAGGAGAAGGAGAAGAGAAGAGAAAAGAAAAGAAGTAACCACAATACTGAGCCTTCTTAGCCAGCCTGAGTTGGCATTGCTCACCCTCTGAGGATTAGGTCAGCCACAGTGAGCTTACTCAAGGAAGTAGTGCCTTGGGGAGCCCACATTGGAAAGCAGTAGCAGATGGCCGCCGTGAAACTTATATGGTCCTGCTTTTTTAATATGTGGAGAAAAAAGTCCAGCACTCTCTTTATGTTCACATATATCAGGATCATTATATGTTAATTGCTTATTATGGCAACTAATGATTCGCCTCCTGTTTCTTATGTGTTCTGTTAGCGAACATTTATTGGACACCTGCTATGTGTCAATAGAATCTGCACAATGGCAGGTAAAGTTTTCCCTGTCTTTAAAGAGTTAAAGTCTGATAAGAATGACAACTCATGAATAATTGCAGTCTAGGCTGGAAAAACTGGGAAATTCTCCCTTAGAATTGTATCCCCCTCATTCACTCCACATGAAATTTGACTTTTTTTTTTTTTTTT
>NW_012102543.1:1698824-1701501 GCF_000951045.1 Mandrillus leucophaeus | reverse complement strand
TTCTCTAGTTCTTTTAATTGTGATGTTAGGGTGTCAATTTTAGATCTTTCCTGCTTTCTCTTGTGGGCATTTAGTGCTATAAATTTCCCTCTACAGACTGCTTTAAATGTGTCCCAGCGATTTTGGTATGTTGTATCTTTGTTCTCACTGGTTTCAGAGAACATCTTTATTTCTGCCTTCATTTCGTTATGTACCCAGTAGTCATTAGGGAGCAAGTTGTTCAGGGGAAATGCCCATTTTTAAAACCATCAGATCTCATGAGACTCATTTACTATCATGAGAACAGTGCAGGAAAGACCCATCCCATAATTCAATCACCTCCCACCGGGTTCCTCCCATGACACGTGGGAATTGTGGGAGTTACAATTCAAGATGAGATTTGAGTGGGGGCACAGCCAAACCGTATCATGTATGTGTGTGTATAATACATGTACAGTCACATAGATTTGTTTGGAAGGATACACACGAAACTGTTAATAGTGGTTATTCTTCCTCTTGAGAAAGAAATCGAATTTGCTAGAGGGTAGGAGGGTTGCTTCCTGCTTTACTGTGTATACTTGCATATTGTTTGAATTTTTTTATAATTAGTATACATCGCTTCTGTAATTTATTATTAAATTATTAAATTAAAGCAATTTAAACATTACCTGTTAAACTTACAGAAATAACATGTTTGTTTTTAAGCAAATTAAGAAAAAAACCCTATAATCTCTCTCCCCAAATTTAATTACTGTTAATCTTCCATACCTTTCTCTATAGATGTATTGTTTGTTTTTAAAAATGTAATTATTCCATTTAAACCATTTTGTAAGCTGCTTCTTTTATTTCACAATATGGGATAAATGTGATTATTCCCTGAAGAGTTGGATAATAAACACATTTATGTGCCAGTAGATATTCAGTTATATTTCTGATGATTTCAATGTTATGGTTTTTAGGTACATGAGATTACTGGAAACTAGGCATTTGAAATGGGCGAGGTAAATTCCTAGTGCAATATCCTATTACCTGGCTTCTTGCTTTCATCTTGTTCATCCGCATATCTAGATGGTCCACCCTTTATGCCTAATCTCTGTCAGTGTCTTGAGTAAAGTTTTCCATGGCTGCCCATTGCCCTCCAGATAAATTTCTAGTTTCTTTAGCTGGATTGCAAGGCCCCTCACTTTCCAGCTCATGTTTCCTCTGGCACATCTTTGGCTAACACCTTTATCTTCAACTCCCATCAATGGCTCACCTCACCCAGGCTTATTCTTACTCCGCCTTCAGATTTCAGCTCCAATGACTCCATTTCTGATTCAGTTACTTCTGTCTTTCTCAGAACATCTTCCTCTTCATCCATCTCTTGTTTTTGCCACCCAATAGGTATTCTCCCTTTTCCTGACAAAATAGTTCATTGTGTGTGAGAGACTTCAGGCAAGGTTATTAAGCTCTCCACGCTTCAGGCTTATCATGGTTCATCATCTATTAATGGGATAATAATAGTACCGACCTCCTGAGATTGTTACTTGGAGGAAGTGAATGAATATCTCTCAGTGGATTAGAAGTGCCTGTGACATGATACAGGCTCTATGTGTTTGAGGCTGCAGTTGCTGTAGTTGGGATCGTCTCTCTTTTACTCAGTCCACCAGTTTGGTTGAAATTGGTTCTAACCTCTGCTCTAGGGGTTACTGAGGTAATCAGTAAATCTCATCCTTCTAGATCCTGTGATGGGTTCAGAAGAGAACACAAAACCCGATTTGAGCCAATGAGAGTCACTATGAAGACTTTACTTTCTGAGGGAGAGAAACTCTTTATCTCTAGGCATGTGCACAATGCATGCTAGGCTTACTGCTGTTGCAGCTGAGAGATTGCAGATGGGAGCCCGTCAGAGCATGGAACCTGTGGAAACAACACAGAGGCAAAAAAGCTTAGCAAAGAGAGAGAAGTCCTGTCCTGGTGATACTGGGTCGAGCCTTTCGTGAAGTGATGCCTGACCAAGCTTTTCCTCCAATTCCTCAGTCATTTGAGCCAAATTGTTGCTTAAACCACTAAGGTTTAGGTTTTCTGTCACTTACAACCCAGAGTTTCCAGAAATATATACCATGTCTTGCCAACATTATACTTTGTTATAATGGTCTTTCTATTGGTCTCTCTGCTGCATGAGACCTTAAGGTCTGTGAGGACAGGTCTGGGTCCTATTTCCCTTTGTATCTCCAGCTTCCAACATAGTGCTTGACTATATTAGATGCTAAGTATTTGTTGAATGAAAAAATGTCTCAGAGACTACCTTGACTATTTCAGTATAACTTGTTCAATGCTGCTGGTTTATCCAGGCCTAAAATTCTGCTAATCCTATCAGCAAGGCATAATAGGATGGAAAAAGAATTAATATTACTGAATGCCTGTCAGTAACTAGGTAATGTATATGATACTTTACATTATGTCATTTAATCAGAAAGCATAATTGCTCTTTCTCCCTTCCTGCTCTCTCATGATAGGTCTATTACTGTACTTCCAAGTCAGTAAAATAAGAACAATGAAATAAAAATATCAGTGAAATAAGAACAAAGGTCAGCTGTGGTGGCACACACCTGTAATCCCAGAACTTTGGGAGGCTAAGGCAGGTGGATTGCTTGAGCTCAGGAGTTTAAGACCAGCCTGGACAAAGGTGAAACCCTATTTCTGCAAAAATTAGCGG
>NW_012102543.1:1695686-1698434 GCF_000951045.1 Mandrillus leucophaeus | reverse complement strand
AATTTTTCTTCTATTTCTTCTTAGCATTCAAGTGAGTGATTTTATTAAAATATGCCATTTTGGTAGTAAAACATTTAAATTCAAAGTCACCTTAAGTGAGTGATGTGCTTGTACCCAGCCACTTAATTAGCTGGGGGAAGTGACACAGTTGTGTATATGCAGGACAATTTCGAGGTCACTGGAAGCCCTCTCACCTCCCCATGGTGCCAACTTATTGTCCCATGCTGAACGGTAACATTCAGATTTAGGACTAGATGGCCAGGAGAAAAGCACTAAGCAGCCTTCACTCCAGAAGGATTTTTTGTGCTTGACTCCCTGACTTCTCCTTTTGTTCAGGGAGCATGCAGTAGTGAGAACACCTAAATCGTGATCCTTGTCCTCCATCTATAAACAATTCGTATTGTTGTAGGTTAGTTTCTCAGAGCATAAGAATGAAGACTGTAGTATGGCCCGGCTCTTTCTTATGAAAGCACTCTTGATAAAACAATCTACATAAGTAGACTGACCAGTTAAATGTGGTTATTAGTCATTTAGTTTTATCTGTATAATGGTCTTATCAAGACTAATTATTGCTATATTCAGTAAATATTTAGAGAGCACCCTTTTATGGACCAAACTCTTTGCAGAATACAAAGATACCCAGGAAGTGGATCTCTTGTCTTGAAGGAGCTGAAAATTGAGTTGCGTTATCCTGGAATCACTTTTTTCCTTTAGAGTTGGAATTTTGACAGATGGAGAAAATCATCTAATAAGGTGTTCAAAAACTTGGTTGGCCCGTGTGTGGGTTGAGGATTAATTCGTTAGTGAGAGCCACAGGCAGATTGAGCACACTATTCTTAGCTCAGTAGAAGCAAGTTATTCAGAGAAGGATGAGAGATGGCAAACTCCCTCTAGTGCCTTTTTGCTGCTAGAGAGGTGAGCTTCCAGGGGCTCCTAGTTCAGCTTGCTTATGTTTTTTTCACTTATATTTGGTCTCCACAAGCCTTCCTTTCATCTTCAGATTTGTCCAAAGTTTAACACCTGTGTGTGTCCAATCAAGGAAGGACATGTTATCACATATGAGTATATTTAGGTGGGAAGTCTTTGAGGAAACTAAATTTTGTCATTTGAAAGAAAGAAGAGTGTTTTGTTTTTGAGTTACTTCAGGTCTTTGTCCTGACCTTTGTTAAACTCTTGTTTAAACTTGTCTCAGTGAGAATGTTTGCGGGGATGGGAGATAGCAGTTCCCATTGCATCTAATCATCTAGAAAACGAGAGACTACACCTTAACAGTGCAAATCCTTTTAGAATTGATCTGCCTGGTCTTCTGCTTTTTCCTTTCTCCACTCTGCTTTGTCTTGAATTCCCAGAAATGCCATCTTAAAACTCTTTCAAAACTGCTGACTACTCTTTCCCCTCTTTTTTCCCTACCAGTTTCTTTTTTTAACCATCATATAAAGAGGCAGCTTCCAAATAGTGCTCTATAATTGAGCAATAAACAACAAACTTTTGTCTGTATGTATCCATACTACCAATCAAAATACTTAACAACAAAATATCAATAAAAAATGGCCAGTGTCACATTTTTCATCTTCTATCAAAATCAGAACCCTCTACTTTACTATTTACTTTTAAATCTGGGGTACATAAATTCCTAAGAAAATACTAAGCATATCAAAGAAGTTCAGACAAATATATGTGAACAGAACAGTTCACTGACACTAATCTTGGCCAAAACCTAGAGTTATTCAGAAAAGATGTCCAGAGACAAATATTGGAGGTTTTGAAGAATTAGAAAAATAAGAGGAAAACCTGGATACAGAGGTATCTCAGAAGCTGAGGAAAGTGTTTTAAAAAGGAAGAAGAGGCCAACAGTGTCAGGTGCAGCTAAAATATTTAGTATAAGGAGGACTGAAAAATATATCTTGAGTTTAGAGACTTGAGGGTTATTAGTGACCTTAACAAGCATTGTTTTGGGGGAGTTATGGAGCTAGAAGTGAAACTGGTAGGTTGAGGAATGAGTGGAGGCTAACTAAGGCAGTTGAGCTGTGGGTATGGACGCTTCCTTCAAATTAGCTGTAGAGAGAGTAATAGAACAGTGGCTGTAGGAGTGGGGATTGAGGACTAGGAAATAATTTATTTTAAATGGGAGACATTTGAATAGGTTCAAAGCTTACGGGAAGGATTCAGCTGAAGACAGAGGTCCAGTAACAAGAGAGAAAATAGAATAGATGATGTTAAGTTTCCAAGATCCACAATGACTGTCAAACCCAAGAATCATCTTAGAATAGACTTGGGATACAAAGTTCAACTGCAAAAGACCCTATTTTTAGACAGCCTCTGAATTTAAGAAACAACGTCCAGCCTGGAGGAAAAAAGAAGAGGACTGAGTTACTATTTTCTCCATGATTGATTCTAAGGAATGTAGTGTTATGTTGGATATTACATCAAGCCTTGGAAAATAAGGGAAGGGGCAGGCCATGAAGATATGTGCAATTAAAATTAGAAACTACACATAGCCAGTAAATTGATTACAGGTGAATCTAGCTTTGCCATCACCTGAGAGAGGTGATGTAGTCAGGCAGTTAGGTTTTATCTCAGGTCGGATTTCTAAATATTGAAAGCCATCACCAAAGAAGCTAACGTGGAACCAGTACATTACCTGGGGGAGAGTACCTGGAGCCATAGATGTTGGTGTGCCTGAGAAAGGTCAGAATTTTAAAAATAAAATTAGAATAGCTGTGACCAGCTGTACCCTCCAGACTCCTC
>NW_012102543.1:1688298-1693476 GCF_000951045.1 Mandrillus leucophaeus | reverse complement strand
CGGAGTCTCGCTCTGTCGCCCAGGCTGGAGTGCAGTGGCGCGATCTCAGCTCACTGCAAGCTCCGCCTTCCGGGTTCAGCCATTCTCCTGCCTCAGCCTTCCGAGTAGCTGGGACTACAGGCGCCTGCCACCATGCACAGCTAATTTTTTTGTATTTTTAGTAGAGATGGGGTTTCACCCTGTTAGCCAGGATGCTCTCCATCTCCTGACCTCGTGATCTGCCCATCTCGGCCTCCCAAAGTGCTGGGATTATGGGTGTGAGCCACCGTGCCTGGTCTAAATTTGACTTTTTAAATTCAACAGTGATTATCTAAAGCCTGAGCTGTTCAGATTGTTAAATAAGAGTACTCTAAGTTAATCTACAAGAATCTTAATTAAAGAAGTGAATTTGGATATGTTCAAATTATAACTTAGCTGAAAAGCAGTTTCTCTACTATGCATCCCCCTCACTAATCCCACTTCCCAAATAAACTGACTGAGGTAGGATAAAAGGGCCCAGACTAGAGGATGGCAAACAGCAGCCCCAAGGTCAAATTCCACCTGCCACCTGTTTCTATAAATAGTTCTGCTGAAACACAGAAATGCCCACTCATTTACATAATGTCTATTGTCTGTGGCTGCTTTCAAGCTACAAGGCAGAGGTGAGCAGCTGGGACAGGGACAGTGTGCGGCCAGCAAAGCCTGAAATATTTATTTCTTGTATCACAGGAAAAAAACAAAAATGCCAACCCTTGGTCTAGAGTAAACTGAACACCCATAAAAAGTAAAATCAACTTTATTCACCACCTCTGACTGGCAAAATGACTTAAGAACCAGCACACTGCTACATTTTAATAGTGGTTAAAAATCTAGACACATTTGGATTTAAATTGAAATCCAATATCCTCTTCTTCATGATGAAGTATTAATGTGGTTAGCTAGCTAAGAAACATTTGACTCTCACATACTTAAAATATGTGTTTTGGTGTTTGTCTGTGTACACAAATGAGGGAATACAAAATACGTTTATGAAGTAAGTCATCTTCACTAACGGAGAGAAATATTCCCCAAATTGCTGAGACCATGCATCAACCCCACTGCACAGTTAGAAGAAGGGCCACATTAATTACCCGAGGATACAAAATCTCTTAGGAAGAGGGGTGGCCACAGAGAACAAGAGCATATATAGTGCATTTCAGGGAAGTTTCTCCTGCCCTCCAGATTTCCCTGTGGACCTACTCTGAGTCCATTCTGTAAAGGGGCATTTCTGCATTTGAGCAGCTCCCGTTCTTACCCATTACCCATCCCTGTGTATAGGGGGCTTCAGGAAGAACTTGCACAACCAATCGATGCCCTCAGTTTAATATAACATTTCAAAATATCTGGCTCTCCTGATTCCGTAGCCAAACTCAGAATCATCAGGGCCACTTCCTCTCCCAGGAGAGTAAGCAAACTTACTGTCCAGATGTCCCACAAAGTGTCTTTGCCTTCAACTTGGCTGCAGGCTGGAAAGGCTGTTTCTCTGCAAGGACTGGAGATGCAAACCCTTGGAGGGGAGGGGTCTGGGGAGGGCAGGCAAGTGTTAAAAAGGGCAGTGGATGAAAGCAAATATGGCTGCAATTGTCCACTTCTGCTTGAACAGCAAGTCTGTCCCATGCTATAACAGTCAGGGATTCTGTAGGATGGATCCTGTTTTTTAGAGAAAGTACATTGTTAATCCGTCACTTTATGTGTTATCTCTAAGATAGCATCTATCATGCATGTAGGCACAAATGCATACTGGAGTGAATTCATAAATTAATAGATGAATTAAGACCTCAGACTCTGGCGACAAGCAAAATTGAGTTTAAATTCCATCTTTGCTAGTTAATAGCTGTTAGTTATCTATCGCTGTATAACAAATTATCCCAAATTTAGTGGCTTAAGTTATTATCTCACAGCACTGTGGGTAAAGGATCTGGGTTTGGCTTTGCTGGGTACCAAGGCTGCAGTCATCTCATAGCTTGGCCACGTGGGGAAGGACCTGCTTTCAAGCTCACGCATGTGGTGGTTGGCCGGCCTCAAATCCGTCATGGTTGTCGGCTAGAGACATCAGTTCCTTGCCACCTCGTCAAAGGGCTGCTCACAACTTGGTGGCTGCTTCCCCCAGAGAGGGGAATCTGAGAGAAAGATCCAAGATGGAAGCTACAGTGTTTTTGTTTTCCCTGGGAATGTGGGGGAGGCATTGAAAATGAGTTTTGTGTGAGTGATGAAATATATACAACATTATTTGTTATAGTAACCTTTCTCTTTTTTTTTTTTTTTTTTTTTGAGACAAAGTCTTGCTCTGTCACCCAGGCTGGAGTGCAGTGGTAGGATCTTGGCTCACTACAACCTCCATCTCTCGATTTCAAGAGATTCTCTTGCCTCAGCCTCCCAAGTAGCTGGGACTATAAGTGTGTGCCACCATGCCTGGCTAATTTTTTGTATTTTTAGTAGATGGGGTTTTGCCATGTTGGCCAGGCTAGTCTCAAAGTCCTGACCTCCAGTGATCTGCCCGCCTTGGCCTCCCAAAGCGCTGGGGTTACAGGCGTGAGCCACCACACCTGGCCTATTGTAACCATTTTTAGGTGTGCAATTCAGTGGCATTAAGTATATTCACTATGTTTTGCAACCATCACCACTCTTTCTAAAACTTTTCATCACTCCAAACAGAAACTTGAAGCTACAGTGTTTTTGTAACTTCATCTCAGGAGCAACATACCACCATTCTGTGATATTCTGTTTCTTGGAATCAAGTCACCAAGTGTAACTCACACTTCCACGGGGAGGGGATCCTGAAGGGCAAGAAGACCCAGGAGGAAGACATCCTAGAAGGCAATCCCAGAAGCTGCCTACCATACAAGCTATGTGACCTTAGGCAGGTTACTTCACCTCGCAAAGCCTCAGTTTCAACCTCTGTAAAACAAGGATGATATCTTGGTCTGTTCAGGCCGCTATAACAAAATACCATAAACTGGGTGGCTTATAGACAACAGGATTTTTATTTCTCACAGTTCTAGAGGGTGAAAGGCCAAACGCAAGGCAGAGTCTGTCTGGTGAGGGCCTGCTTCCTCACAGGTGGCACCTTCTTGCTGTGTCTTCACATGATGAAAGGGGCAAAGGGTCTCTCTCAGGCATCTTTTTAAGGGCACTTATTTCATTCATGAGGGCTCTGTTCCCGTGATCTCATCACCTCCCAAAAGCCCCACCTCCTCATACCATCACCTTGGGGTTAGGATTTCAACATATGAATTTTGGAGGGACACAAACATTCAGACCTAGCAGATGATTTTGCCGACCTCATAGTGCTGTACCTATATCCAGGGGGAGCACTCCCAAGTTTCTACTCTTCAGTATGAGATGAAATGGATGGTGCTGAGCCATGATGTTTGGCCACCTTGGACTCCAGGCAGTGTTTTCCTGCACGGCTTCTCAGATCTCCGTGGTGCTTCAGAGATCACGTCTTTAGATCTCTGACAGCATGAGCAGATAGAGAGCAGAGCAGAGGCAGAACTGCGGCAGTACAGAATATGATTCCTACATCTTCTTCCCAGTACAGTCTTTATGGGGAGCAGAGCTTCCTGTAAGGAAGGAGAAGCCTGCCCTGGACAGTGTTGAGCTCCCATCGTACCTCCTCTGGGAATGGATCCATCCCTCCCTCAGTTGCTCACATTCACCACTAAGATACTATCCTTGCACCCATCATGGTTTATTCTCTTTCTTCCATGCACATTCCCAGTATCACTTTAATGTGTCCTCCGTCTTTCCTGGTGAGCTGTCCTGTGCAGTGAATAAGAAACAGTTACTTCCTCCGGAGGGCTTGCATATGATTATGCAATGTGCAAGCAGGCTGCTTTTAAAACTGGTATTTAAAATTTTTCAAAATGGTAATATCGCTTTCCATCCTTGTCCCCTCTCACAGGTCAGCCCTAAACAAGTCAGGGTCTCATTCCAAACACCAGCTCACGGATGTGTTCTGAGCCATCATATATTCCAGCCATATCTTTATACTTCTGTAGTCCTGTGGAATAGTACCAATCCAGATCCTTAATTAGCTGAAAATTAATTCAGATGATTGCACATTTAAGCCAAAGAAATAAATTAATATTGTGTACAAAGGTTTCTGGTGATGAGTATTTTGGAAAGACTATTAAAAACATTTGAAATAAAAATAGTTTCCTGGCTAATGCTCAGAAAAAAACAAAAATAATTACTGATCAGTGTTTTCTAAAGTGTGTTTTGCAGACTGAAATGCTGTTTGCCCACTGACCAAAATTACATTGATAATCTCCAGGGTTGATAAGAATGTGGTAAAACAGTCATGGACTGTTTTCTGCTGGGAGTATAAATTGGACATGCCTCTAGGCAAGCAATTTTGTAGTATTTATCAGAATTTAAAATGTATATGCCCTTTGACTAGCAATTCTACTTCTAGAAGTTAATCTTACATCATTCTTGCACATATATCCAAGGGGCTTTATTGCAGTACTGTTTATAGTAAGAAAACGTTGGAAACAACTTAAATGTATGTCTATAATAGACCAGGTAAATCAATTACAATGTGCCTCTACTCTTGAATATTGTACAACAGTTAAAATAATGAGCAGGCTTGGTACAGTGGCTTATGCCTGTCATCCCAGAACTTTGGGAGGCCAAGATAGGAGGATCTTTTGAGGCCAGGAGTTCAAGACCAACCTGGTCAATATAGTGAGACACCCATCTCTAAAAAATATAAACAGCCGACCTGTATGTATTCACATGGAAAGATGGACATAGTATTTCGTTACCTGGAAGAAGCAAGTCCTAGAGCAATATTTTAGTATAATTACTTCTGTAGGAAAACATGTATATATATGGTATTATATATATAATTTCTATGTATATGCACAATATTGCGTGTGTGTGTGTGTGTGTGTGTATTAGTTTGTTTTCATGCTGCTGATAAAGACATACCTGAGACTGGGCAATTTACAAAAGAAAGAGGTTTAATTGAACTCACAGTTCCACATCGCTGGGGAGGCCTCACAATCATGGCAGAAGGAAAGGAGGAGCAAGTCACATCTTACATGGATGGCAGCAGGCAAAAAAAGAGAGTTTGTGCAGGGGAACGCCCATATTTTTTTCAATTTATTTATTTTTTTTAATTATACTTTAAGTTCTAGGGTGCATGTGCACAAT
>NW_012102543.1:1682419-1688248 GCF_000951045.1 Mandrillus leucophaeus | reverse complement strand
CCAAGATCCACAATGACTGTCAAACCCAAGAATCATCTTAGAATAGACTTGGGATACAAAGTTCAACTGCAAAAGACCCTATTTTTAGACAGCCTCTGAATTTAAGAAACAACGTCCAGCCTGGAGGAAAAAAGAAGAGGACTGAGTTACTATTTTCTCCATGTTTGATTCTAAGGAATGTAGTGTTATGTTGGATATTACATCAAGCCTTGGAAAATAAGGGAAGGGGCAGGCCATGAAGATATGTGCAATTAAAATTAGAAACTACACATAGCCAGTAAATTGATTACAAGTGAATCTAGCTTTGCCATCACCTGAGAGAGGTGATGTAGTCAGGCAGTTAGGTTTTATCTCAGGTCGGATTTCTAAATATTGAAAGCCATCACCAAAGAAGCTAACGTGGAACCAGTACATTACCTGGGGGAGAGTACCTGGAGCCATAGATGTTGGTGTGCCTGAGAAAGGTCAGAATTTTAAAAATAAAATTAGAATAGCTGTGACCAGCTGTACCCTCCAGACTCCTCGATTGCACACAGCTCCCTTTGTGTCCATTTTGAGGACTCAGCACCAAGACTTCTAAGGCATGAAGCACTGGGCAATGCTTTGGGGACGCGACAATGCAATTATGCTAAATACTCATGTTGTCTAGTCTTATATTGATATTGATAACCTAATCAAAGATTCACTTGAGCTAAGCTGACCTTGCTGAATTGCCTGTGTTAGCCGCCAACAGTGTCAACAGAGAGGAGAGTAATGGTCAAAGTGGAGGCAGATAGTGTTATGATTTATGTGGGGCCATGAAGGCAATGTTTTTGTCCATGGGAGCTGTGAATAGATGCTATGGGTAGCTGAATACGGTTGAGATTTTTCAAAAATTGGCAGGCATGTTACTTTGGAGGTTCTCCAGTGACACATCAGAGATTTAATAAATTATTACAGTTTTGTATTCTTGCTTTCTGTGACGTCTCTCCCCTTTGTGCTTAATCATTGTTTGTTTCCCAGTATGTGTTTGTCACTATTATTAATTTTGGGAGATACAAGGAAATCCCCAAATCAGTAAATGCCCTCTAGGAGTGATTCTCTAGTCTTGTAGTTGGACAGAAACCTACAACATAACCCCCTTTGTAGGCTCATGCAAGAGGAAAGGAATTCAGCTTCCTTAGTGGTGGAGTAGGCCCAGTTCCAAGGATGTCACTGGGTATCCTGTGCATCCAGAGAGGAACAGGGCAACCTCCTGACTCTTTTACATCACTTTCTGAAAGGAAAGGGAATGTTTCAAAGCAGGACCATGCGCAGATACCTGACCACCTATCCCTTTTGAAAGTCCCACCTGTCATGTCTCCACACCAGTTGTATTGCATTACCTGGGTAAAGGAGTCTAGTGGGAAAGGGGTGGAGGGTAGTCCCAAGCTAGTGAGACCAGCATTCCCCTGGGTTATTTTATAGTTTCTCTTATTAATCCTAGAAGCATGGCTGTGAGACTTGTGTTAAGGAGTTTTCTCCTTGGGGAAAGATAATCTTACCAGCATCTTCGGGCTGTTTTCTTAATTCTTAACACTACTCCTATATATTCCCCACTGGGAGCTATGACATAGACAGGTTTGCCTCTCAAGACTTTCTATGAAAGCTTTTTTGATGTTACTCCTGGGAGCTTCTGAAAGGCCAGGAAAGAGGCCTCAAGGCCACACTGTATACTAGGCTATGTCACACACCCTTTTCTTTCCCGTGTCAAATTGCAGTCTACCCAATGCCATCCACTCAAGCTGAAGGTCCTATGGAGCACCCAGGTAACAGCACTATTTGACGGGGAAAGACGTCCCTCTTCCCAAAGACATTTACCTCATCATCACATTCTCATGAACAACATCTTGAGAGACAATGTGTGAGGGGCAGACATTTAGATTATCATCAAGGCCATGACAGATTGGCAGCTACAGTTGTCTAAAGTTAGATAGCAAACCATTCCAGGTAGATGCAGGTTTATTCCTAAAGATCAGCAGTTTTTGGTTTTGGTGGGAATCTTTCTTAACTATAGACAGTGTTGAACCTCAGCTGAGCTCTGTGCTCCTGGAAAACAGCAACAATTAAGAAATCCTTCCGTACTTTTGTGTTCTGGGAAACAGCTCACTGCAAAGAATCACCATCCCCACATGACGACGTATGTAAGATTCACAGAGGATCCTCTTGTTTACCTATGACGAGGCCAGTCACAGGCCCTCCAAACTCCCTTTCTGTGTCTCATAAATGATTAGCTGAACGTTTGCCCCCTGTGATCAGTCTGGACAAAATACTTACTAATTTGATTTGACCACTTTAATGAAGCTTCTCTCATCCCCCCACCGCCTGTAAACTTTGACTTATTCCTGAGACTAAGCAAGTGTTGGAACTGGGAACAACCCCTCCTCAATGGCCCTTCCTGAGATCCTCCATCAGCTGCAGACAAATCTTTCCTATTCAGCTGTCACATCATCCCATGTGTGCATCCCCCAGGCCTGGTTCCTTCTAGCCTTGTTTACTCCTATTTGTTAAAAAAGAAGCCCTTTCAGCCTGATCATCTGGATGTTTATAGACCTTATGGTCAGAGCCTTTTCCCTATTGCAAGAAGCATCCTCCCCTTTTGGCATATTCTTTAAAAGTAAAGTCTCTTCTTAATTTAGTCTGGGTTTGTTTTTATTTGACACTACTCTCTATATTTTGGTATTTAATACTGTGTACGTTGAACATGATCTTTTCTTGATGACCTACCTTCATCTTTAAGACTGTTATCAGATTGTGCTGAAGAGGTAGTTGTCAGTGAGGCCAGTTCTGGGTGGGATATTGGCTGACCTGGCACTAATGCTGGAGCCAACTTATTTCTGGGATAGAGCAGCTACTTTTGTTTTATGCATTTCTGAGTTACATTAAACTCATTTGGATAGAGTATAATGGTGATCTTTCACTAGAAAAAAAAAAAAAAACTACACTGTTTATTTTCTTATTTTTTGATTTTTTTTTTCATTGAGACGGGGTCTCACTCTGTCACCCAGGCTGGAGTGCAGTGGGTGCAATCTCAGCTCACTGCAGCCTCCACCTCCTGGGCTCAAGTGATCCTCCCACCTCAGCCCCTTGAGTAGCTGGGACCACAGGCATGCGCCACCATGCCCAGCTGATTTTTTGTATTTTTGATGGAGCTGGGGTTTCACCATACTGACACTGTTTTAAAAATAATTCTAGAATTCACAACTTTCTATCTAGCATGTGTATGTATAAATTACAATCTCTTATGTTTAGAAATTAACAAGAATCAAATAATGTAAGCTAATTTTCCAAAAAGTGATTGAGCTACAATGCAGGCATCTGACTATCTTATTTTTAGCCCCCAAGACATGCAAATGTTAGAAGAAAAAGAATCTTTAAAATTGCAATTGATAGTAAAGTTGCTTAACTGTATGTCTAATATGTGGAAGAATATGTATATACAGCCCTTTATCGAAAAAGAGGTCAGGAAAGTTGGATGCAGTGTCACACACTTGTGGTCTCAGCTACTTGGGAGGCTGAGGTAGGAGAATTGCTTGAGCCCAGGAGTTTGAGTCCAGCCTGAGCAACATAGTGAGATACTGTCTTTTGTTTTTTTGTTTTTGTTTTTGTTTTTGTTTGTTTTGTTTTTGAGACGAAGTCTCGCTCTGTCACCCAGGCTGGAGTGCAGTGGCACAATCTTGGCTCACTGCAAGCTCCACCTCCCAGGTTCATGCCATTCTCCTGCCTCAGCCTCCCAAGTAGTTGGGACTACAGGTGCCCACCACCACCCCCGGCTAATTTTTTGTATTTTTTGTAGAGATGAGGTTTCACCACGTTAGCCAGGATGGTCTCGATCTCCTGACCTTGTGATCTGCCCGCCTCGGCCTGTCTCTTAAAAAAACAGGGGGAGTAGGATAAGGAAAGAACCAGGTAAAGATAGAAAAAAAGCATCCAGCCATGAGGCCTTACGGAGCAATATGATATAGAAATTATTCTCATTTATTAACACAAGTGAGAACAATTAGATTTGAAAATTTGTGATTTGCATAAATTTACCTGACTTGTAAGTGCCAGAACCAGGGTTAGAACTCCATTATTCTATTTTCTGGTCTATGACTGTCATCAGGACACTGTGAAGCCTTTCCTTTAGTGAGTTCCAGGTAATACAGACCAGAAAACAGTTCTAACTGTATTCCTTGTTGTTCATGTCACTGTCAGACTCTACAACTTGTTGCTTCCATTACTGATTTCAACACCAGGGACTGCTGTCCGCTCCTCTCTCCCTCCTTTTCTAGGAAGCCTTACTGTTCAAATGTGTAACAACTCATTCTTGACTTCCAGCCAATCAGCCAGAGACATGACCTTCATGCAGACCATCATCTTTTTGAGGCTGTGTCTATTTCTGAGTACTTGGGGGCTGCTGCTTTGCTGATAGGGATAGAGATAGAAAGAAAAGAACTGTTTCTCTGTTTCACCCTGTTAGAAATGCTTGTTCCCCGGTGCCATAAAGAAATAGCACTTGAACATAAATTTAATTTCCTCAGCAAGGCCATTTTTTTACTTTCTGCAGAAAGGGTACACATGCCAGCAGTTTTGCCATGAGAGTACACCGAACAAAGGAGACAGGGTCATTTATAACCTGATGCATCCACCCTACTGCTGTGTCCGGTTTCCATTGGCTGGAACGGGACATCACATTCTGTATTTGTCCTGATTGGCTAGCAACTTAGAACTTTTTAAAAGAGGCAAAGGCAGAGGAGAACAAAGGAAGGAGGAAGTAACTTGTGGAATGCTGAGAAAGGTAAAAATGCCTTCAGATAAGGAAGAGGAACAGGTTAAGACCTCATGCTTGCTTGCACCAGTATAAGCTTGCCAGGGCAAATATTTAGGCTAAATTGTGGGAGCTAAGAACATAAAGTACATTGATTTCTTTATTACAACTAGCAGATATTTAAGAATATTGGCACATTGAATAATGTTTGAATAAATTTTGCTTCTGAGAGAAGTTACTATTTATTCCTAATTAGATGGGGAGGGAAGTCTTTGAAGAGGAACCTCTACTTTATATTCTATGCTCCCTCACCTTGCTACATCATCTGAAGGTCTTCCTGAGTTTCTGGAAAACAGAAAGTATCCTAAATACTTATATAGTATTATATGCTACCAATTAATTGTCCACTCTATCATCTAAAGATCTCATGACACACAGTATATGGAAGTATATGTTTTACCTTCTTCTGTAGGTCCAAATTCTCTGTTGAGAATTATGTGGACTTCAGAGCTAATTTGTTTCATTGACATGCTCCATGCCTCACTTGGTAAGGCTCAGGCCTCGCCCAGAGCAGGGTATAGCCTTTGGTCTAGCCAACCTTGCTGGATGTTATAAAGTATTTTAGCTGTTGGATTATGCTTTCTATAAATGTAAAGATGTCATGGGACCTCAGGTGTATTCATGCAGGCTTTGTCATTTATCCTAATTCCAATTAGTTACCACAGGGACAGCAAAACAAATGTAAGGCATCGCATCAACACAAGGAATTATCAATCTTGTTACTAAGAGGACAGAGGAATCCCTACCAAATAGGGTAAATTTCTTTTTAGGTCCTTTAAATGTGAAATGTAATAAGGTAATTTAAAGATCATTTCACTAACATGTAAAGGAAAATACAAACATGTGCACATCAAATTGCAGGTCTTACAATTTTGGTTCTAAGGAAACAATAATTAACATAAGCTCAAAATGACACTTGCTGTCTGGGAACAGTTCTAGTGAAATAATGAACCTGTAGAAATAAAATTGAAGAGCTAATCAGCCTTGAACGGTGCTGAGGT
>NW_012102543.1:1675018-1681364 GCF_000951045.1 Mandrillus leucophaeus | reverse complement strand
AATGCAAATATGAGGAAAGGAAAAGTAAATCTCAGTTGATCCCTCTTTCTCTCTTACCCTGTGGTAACAATCCTAGTAGCAATTGTTACTAGTAACAATACTGGTGAGCATGAGCATCCTTCCATCCCATTTTTCGCACTTACAAAAATATATACATTTTTAAGAGGTTTTATTTTTTGCTTCTCTTGTTTGTTTTTATAAACTAGGTCATATTGTAAATAATATTTTTAGATTTACTTTTCTCAAGTCATAATGCCAAACACTCTAGGTTTTTTTTAAAAAGTATGTACATCTATATACGCATTCACACACATTTACACATATACATACAAACACATACATATGTGTGTCAGGTTGCTTGAAAAGGCAGCTTAAAATGGATGCTAAATTCCATTTAGGGCTAAATACTGGCACAATAGTCCAGTATAATAAGGAAAAGTTGCAAGCAACTTTGAAGAATGACATTCTTTTAAGTTCTATAGTTTTCTATGGTATGGATTATTAAGATATTCAAGCATGTCCCATAGATGAACATTCAGGTTGTTTTCTATTGTTGCTGCATGTGTTTTACTTCATTGCCATTACAAATGCCTTTATTTTGGGGATGATAGATGAACAGAAATGGGATTTCTTAGTCAAAGGCTATGTTCATTTTAAATTCTATTAGTATTATAATGACTTTCTCAAAGCTTGAGGTAAATTACAGTCGATTATCATGATTCCACTTAGTTATATCCTCTAAAATCACCTTGAGCACTGAAATAGCAGACACTGACTCACTGTATTAATGTATTAATATGTTGTATCAATATATTAATATTAATGATTAACTCTGGAGGAAATACAGAGTTAGGTTTCTGCAAGCTCCTGGTCACGCTTTTGTCATCCCATCAATACATAACCTTGTTTTACATGTGTTTCTGTTTAAATACAGCTTATTTATTTATTTATTTACTTATTTATTTATTTATTTTGAGATGGAATCTCTCTCTGTCACCAGGCTGTAGTGCAGTGGCACAATCTCAGCTCACTGCAGCCTCCACCTCCCAGATTCAAGTGATTCTTCTGTGTCAGCCTCCCAAGTAGCTGGGACTACAGGTGCCCACCACCATGCCCAGCTCATTTTTGTATTTTTAGTAGAGATGGTGTTTCACTATGTTGTCCAGGATAACCTTGATCTCTTGACCTCACGATCCACCCACCTCAGCCTCCCAAAGTGCTGGAATTACAGGCATGAGCCACTGCGCCCGGCCAGCTTATTTATTATATATTATCGATAACCTAGCGTTGAACTCATGGCCAGCAATATGTCTCATGCCTGAACAATGCTTATCTAACACATGGACTTTCTCTACAAGGCACTTTACAGACTAAAGTGCCTTTACTAAAGTTTGTAAAGTGCATTATGGGGAAAGTTCATGTGTTAGATAAACATTCAGCCCTGTGCAGAAAATGTGGCATTAAATTCACCACCAAAAGGATACTAGTTTACATTATGAGGGTGAAACAAGGAAGGAGAATGTCACTTTGTTCTACCTGGACTGGGAACATGTATGCTGGGTGACCACACTGCACGTGACTGTGAATGACCACAAATGATCTCCAGAGTGCCACAAGTACTGGCTTTGGGGTTACAAATACATTTGAGAGTGTAGGCAAATTTGCGAATACAGAATCCACAAATAATAAGGATTGACTGTATATTCCCACCAGCAATGTGTTTGTCACGTTCATTATTCTTCATCTTCACTGTTTCTCTTTTTTTAATATTTGTGAAATTTTAGGGGAAAACTGTTTCCTTGTTGCCAACTAACTGGTGAGGTTAAACCTATTTTCTTAATTTATTGCACATTTAAATTCTATTGTTGATCACTTACCTGTTCATATACTTTGCCCTTTTTGCAACCAAGTGACTTAATTTTTTTTCTCATCAGTTCTTAGAAACTGTATATTAGGGATATCAATCCTTTGTTATATGTTATGTAAATACTTTTTTATTCTATTGCTTGTCTTATTTTTGTTTTGGGTATCTTTGCTATATGTTTTAATACTCAAATATATCTGCCTTTTGTGATTTAAGGTCACCTGTCTTATTGTATCTCCAAGACTACATCAAGTTTTAAATTTTTATCCCAATATTTTTATTGTTACATATTTTACATTTAAATCTTGACTCTATCCAGAATGTTTTTGTATCTGGTGTTAGGCAGGGGTCTATGTTCGTTTTTTTCTTCCAGACGAACATTCCTCAGTTGTTCCAAATAGGAAGAGAGGAAATCAAACTCTCCCTGTTTGCAGACAGTATGATCCTCTACCTAGAAAATCCCGTTGTCTCTGCCCAAAAGCTCCCTGATCTGATACACAACTTCAGCAAAGTTTCAGGACACAAAATTAGTGAACAAAAATCAGTAACATTCCTATATAACGATAACATTCAAGCTAAGAGCAAAATCAAGAATGCAATCCCATTCATAATCACTACAAAAAGAATAAAATAAGAATACAGCTAACCAAGGAGGTGAAAGACCTTTGCAATGAGAATTACAAAACACTGCTAAAAGAAGTCAGAGATGACAAAAACAAACTGAAAAACATTCCACATAAATTTTTTTTTTCCCATCTGAGTTGTTCCGATCTACATTATCCATGCCTGGTTTCCAGGGCCTCCCAGAGATTCTGTGAACTACTTATATCCTTTATTGATCCTTTTCTACTTAGCCTGGATAAAGTAGATTATGATTTTGCAACTAAGAGTAGTAACTGGTGCTGGAAATATTTGTACCTAATGGACTGTCAAGTAAATGGGAATCTGGGATTAGCTATTTAACATAGTTGAGTTTGAAGGCATGTGGAGTGAAACATTTCCTTAAATATTGGCTATGGTTAATGGGAGTGAAGTGCCTACTGAAGGCAGCATTTTGGAAACTCAAGTGGCTGCTTCCCTATAATATTTTAAGAAATGTGGCTGTACTGGCTACATGGAATTGTGCTAAAAATCTTAAAGAAAAATAAAACAGGCTCAAGGTTTTAAATTATTGCCTCAATGTAGTCTCAGAAAACAAGAAAATTTTTGACTGGCCTAAAATATTATAGTCTCTTATAGCAACAGGGTTGATGAAGTTGAACATCAAACATATGCTCTGATTCTGTGACTTATTGAATTATAGGCTAAATTTAAAGACTGGCTGTGTTTCTTAAGTGAAATTTAGGACATTGGGAAGAAAAGAATGGGACCCTGAGAATTGGAGTGGAGACATTTGAGAGGATTCAGATGACTCACACTCCCAACCTCGCTAAATCCTCCTTATCAGCAGGAGCAACCCTTATCCTCTGAAGGACACAAACCTGTCTGAGGACCTCACAAAGACCTTGCCTAGCTTCTAAGAGGATTCCAGTTCCTCATCACTTACTCCTATCTTACTACCTTTACTTATCTATTTGAAGTCAGATCCCAGTGTGTCTCAGAGATTTAATCATAAAGTCATACCTTGGGAGAAATATATTTCCCCTACTACTGCCACTGCTGTTACAATTTTTTACATACCAAAAAATCACAAGATTTTGCAATTTATGTCTACAAAATTTGCATAAAGTTATCCATTACCCATCCTAATTTTCTTCCTAACTAAAAAGAACATCTGTTTTTGCAATGACTGTACTAGAATACTACATTTCCCAAACTTCCTAATATCTAGGGGTGGCCATAGGACCTAGTCAATGAGACTTAAGTTTAATTGTACTGATTATTCCTAAAAAAGTTTTGGCATTCTAAGAACTGCTCTTCCTTCTTGTACGTTCCTCCTTACTGCATGGGCTTGGTCATAATCTCTGGAACTATAGAGGTCATCTTGCACTCATGAGGGAAAGGCCAGGAGAATTGCTAGAACTTCCAATCTGACATTTGTAAGCTCCTGAACAAGTGACGACAATCACTTTTACTCTTTTTTTTGTTTTGTTTTTGTAATTAATGGAGGGGAAACAAACGTAATTGATACATTCAGTCAAACACAATCATCAGCAGTGATGATGCAAAAATGTAGCAAAGACATAGAAAGCATCTATTTTCCCCTTGAAAAAGTGAAAATTCTTGAGCTTCACTGATTTTACTAATTTAGATCCCATACCGACACTTGATTCAATTAGTTTGGCTGGAGAGTCACTGTTTGCTAGTTGGCTTAGGCCAATAGGGCCCTCCCTGGGAGCTGGGGTCAATCCCATTAAACGCACTTGTTTGCAACTCCCTGGGGAGAAGTGCTAAGAAGGAAAAAGGAGACGATTGGATGTGAAATAGGTGAGTAACATGTCCACTTCATCCCTACTGTGAATATGTCATTAAAATTTATTACTCTTATTCCACTTTCATGGTCACTGAACAGTCTGCTTGTTGGATTTGACTTCTCGTGTAATTTATAATAGGGATAGGAACTAATCCACTAATATTAGCATTGTGATCTGATTGCCAGTTTAGTTAATACACTTACATAGAAGATTTCATGAATCAGCATCTCTGTCTCAGTTTACTTAACATAAGTACACTCCCACCTCCAAGAGATCTGCCGTGCCTGTGATGACAAGCCAGGTCTTGAGTCTGTAAGGATGCTCAGGGCCAAATCCCAGAGCAGGGAATTCTCCAAGTAAGGGCATCCTGCCCACTCATCGCCTGGGAAACTCCCTTTGCTGTACCTTTTAGCATCTCCTTGAACCCTTGAAACTGTTGTAGATGTCATGAGTGTTATTTTTCTTTGTGTAAGATTTCAGCAGTAACATGTGCCCTGTCTCTAAGTGTACCAAAGATGCCGTGCAGGGTGGGACAGAGCCAGTTCCCATCTTCCTGGAGTCAACATGATCCCAGAACCTTCACCACTATAGATAGTTATCACTTTGATTCCATTTAAGGGTGCTGTGACAGATGTAACTAGAATGATACCAATTGCAGAAATGTAGGGTGAGCTTGCAAAACAAAAAGTCGTTGATTCTGTAACCCATAGGCTACCAAGTGTCATGCAAAACATCTGGGGTAGTTAACTTGCCAATATTTATTGAGTACAATAAGTTATACATCTGACTAATGGAGATGTTATCAGTAATAATCAATAGGATAAAGAGAGTTCTGGATGGGAAGACAGAAGCTACGGTGCTAAGTGCTAATTTTCTTTACTATGGATGCATCCATGAGCAAATCACTTCAATTGAATGGCCTTCAAGTTTTTCACCTCCAAAACTGAGTATTCTTCTCACAACAGTTAAATATTTCCTGGGCAGTTTTGTTTATCTCATTAATTTACTTTAAAAGGCCTTTCTTCATATCACAAACTCCAACTTGATTGTGGTTTCTGAGCAAATAATAACAAATTTTGTGTTTGTGGAAGTCAAATTAATGAGTTTTAACTGCATGCTAATTAAAACTCCTTAGAATTCTGTAAAGACTTTCAAGAGTTCAAATTTGTTGATGAAATTTTCTCGTTAGACTTCATAATGAGTGTGGAAAACGAATGATCAGTCTATCAGCCCTAAAAAAAGAAAAACTCTAAGATTTTCTTCCCAGTTTTTATTATGGAAGGCAGCAATGGAATAGCCTCACAAACCTGGCCTTAAGGTTATCTTGCAGGTTAACTCGCTCTCTTAAAGAGATTCTTGTAGTGATTTAAAACCAAATGGCAATGTAGGATTGAGGTTCAATTAGCAGATTCCTTAGTTGGGTCTTGATCACACCTCTGATTGTCACCTCTAATAGGGTGTATTAAAATTTCCATTCATTGTAGTCATTAGTCCCTGCCAGTGATGAGGTTGTGAAGATATCTGTTGGTGTGCAACTTCTAATTTGTGTGATAATTTGTGTTTATGCTTAGAACACTTATTGGTTGTGGATGGAAAGGGTGTGACCAATTTAGAAACTATTCATGTAGTTAAATCTGGAAAGTTTGTTTGGAATGGTTAAAGCAAGGTGATGCCATCTAGTCTAGTAGTAGATAAGGGCCACTTAGAAGGTCAGATGAGTCTTATTCCATAGTCACGAAGAGAAGTGGTTTACCCAGAGATGCAGTGGGATTGCTTCAAATGATCCAGAAGGGGGTTTTTGCATGGAGAGAAAGGTTCCATTAGGTCAGTGTTACTCTACAAATGGGGAGAAAAGCACCTGAATCAGAATCATCTGAGAAGGTTATTAAAAAGGTAAGCTCTTGGGCTACACTCCAGACCTCTGGGGCTAGGGCCCGGGAATCTGTGTGGTTAGTGAGCACCCCAGATTACGCCTAGGCTTGCTAAAATTGAGAACCACCGCAGGAGACACCTGAGAGAAGAGACACAGAAACAGATTAGGTATAGCAAAGACATCAAAACATTTTGT
>NW_012102543.1:1655293-1674488 GCF_000951045.1 Mandrillus leucophaeus | reverse complement strand
ATCGCTTGAGCTTAGGAGTTCAAAACCAGCCTGGGCAACATGGTGAAACCCCATCTCTACAAAAAAGTGCAAAAATTAGCCAGGTGTGGTGACATGCACCTAGTCTCAGCTACTCAAGAGGTTGAGGTGGGAGGATGGCTTTGAGCCCTGGAGGGAGAAGTTCTAGTGGGCCAAGATTGTGCCACTGTACTCCAGCCTGGGTGACACAGCCAGACCCTATCTCAAAAAAAATAAGAAAAAGAAATGGTTTGGGTGTGTGTGGGGGGTAGGTGGGGGGAGGGGTTGTACTTCAGAGGCTTCCAGGTTTTTTTCTTGCTCTGCATGGTCTTATTTAGTTATTTATATTTGAGTTTGGTGCATAAAATAATTTTAGTACTTATATATACAAGAATCATGGATATGCTCAAATTTATGTCTCCTATGCCTGAAAAGTTGTGTGCCAATAACTTGTGATTTTTTTAGGACAGTGTACACTTTGTAATCTGATGAAAGGCGTGGAACTTGATTCCCACAAATGCATGTGCATCAGTATATAAAGCATTACATTTAATCTCTGGGGATTTATAGATCTGTGCTCTCTCTGGACTCTACATCAAAAGCCTCTGACCTGAGCCTAAACCACATGGTCTGCTGCTTCACAAAGTCAAGTGGCTCCACCTATGACTCAGCCATTGAAGGAAGGGAAAGGGCATGGTATGTGTGGGAAAAATGGATGAAAGCAAAACTGAGGAATTCAGCAGTCCTTGAAGCCTCGACTCACACCTTTAAATCTGTCAGAAATGCCACAAAAATATTTGTTTTCCTACAAGAATATTAGAGGTTTACCCATCTTGAGTGGCAAGCCTAGATGCCCCCGTTCACTCATCAAGGCCTGGTGCCATATTTAGCAAAAGAGCCGTAACTGAAGATGCGTTTGATGAATTTAATAGGATTATGTCTTACTAATAACATTAGGCTCCTGGGTCAGGCTTAGCCTTTATGTTTTATCACTGCAAATGAAGATGATATTCTCGGGCATACGGGTTTTGCAACCTCAGAGTTAGTCTTGCGATATGTGAAGTGGCCCTTGGCTTGGTTTGGGCCCATTATAAATTAGATTTTTATAAAAACATTGCCTGTGTTTATTTTTATTTTATTTTATTTTATTTTATTTTATTTTATTTTTTGAGAAGGGGCCTCATGCTGTCGCCCAGGTGAGTGCAGTGATGTGCTCACAGCTGTGCAGACTCAACCTCCCTGGGCTCAGGTGATCCTCCCACCTCAGCCTCCTGGGTAGCTGGGGCTGCAGGCATGCGTCACCATGCCTGGCTAATTTTTTTGGTATTATTTTTGTAGAAATGGGTTTTCATCATGTTTCCCAGGCTGGTCTTGAGCTCCTGGGCTCAAGTAATCTGCCTGTCTCGAACTCCCAAAGTGCTAGGATTACAGGCATGAGCCACCACGCCCAGCCAAAAACCATTCGCTTTGGAAAAAAGAAAAATCAAACTTCCTATAATGCTACCACCAAAGACACCTAATGTTAATAATATAGCATGTGTTCTTCTAGCAAAAATTCTATGCTTTTTGCAAAAATAGGATCATACTAAGTGTAATGAAATCTGACTCCTTCACTTATATTTTAATATCTATTTCAGTAAGTTCCATTTATCATGTTCACTGGCTGCTAATATTCTGTATTATTTATGTATACTTTATTTAAGTGTCAATTAATGGATGCTTAGGCTCATTCCATAAATGAGATTTTTCTAACATCTTTCTATGCTTATCGCCATTAACATTTGGGATTTTTGCTGCTGTTATGGTTAATTTTGGAGTCTGAAGAAACAGGTGCTTTGTAGTATCCAGTTTTCTTGCTTAAAAGGAAATTCCTCAGAGTT
The DNA here is from genome assembly GCF_000951045.1 of Mandrillus leucophaeus. Taxonomy (NCBI): domain Eukaryota; kingdom Metazoa; phylum Chordata; class Mammalia; order Primates; family Cercopithecidae; genus Mandrillus; species Mandrillus leucophaeus. The sequence goes on along the minus strand of NW_012102543.1, from coordinate 1,672,611 downwards.
TAAGGGTGTTTAGATGTAATTTTCACTTTTCACTTTGTTCTGAAAAACTAAGAATAAATAAAAATCCAAATCTATAGCCCATGTCCACCCCCTCCTTTGAAAGTAATCAACCTCAGTCTCTGAAATTTCAAAGGCAAAAACTGAAAATACCACTGAAATCATTTTTAATTAGACATTTAGCAGTTCCTAAAGCAAGTTATAATTTGGCCTTCAAAAGCAGTATTTTTAAAGAAGGGAGCATTTTAATTGGTATGCTCTTGCTTAGCATATTTTCTCAGACATTAAAATTTTAAAATCTAGATGTCATATCAAAGTATATGAGATGAAAAATATGATTTCTTCTGTCTAGCTAAACTGTGGCACATAACTGGATGTGTCTCTATGGATGGATCTCTGGGAGAAAAGAAAATCTTTTCTATTAGCTATGGCTTGATATGTTTTGGGGGGGCCCAGAGCTGCCAATTTTATATCATGCATACACTGTGTAGCATCTACTACTCAAAGTGTGGTCCACGGACCGGTGGCATCAATATCAACTGGGAATTTGTCAGATAAATAGAACCATGAATCCCAGCCCACACATCCTGGATCAGAATCTTCATTTTAACAAGATCCCCAGGTGATTCTTATACACTTTACTTATTGATTGATTTGATTGATTGATTGAGACAGAATCATACTCTGTCACCCAGGCTTGAGTGCAGTGGCGCAATCTTGGCTCACTGCAACCTCCACCTCCTGGGTTCAAGCGATTCTCCTGCCTCAGACTCCAGGTGCGTTCCACCATGCCTGGCTAATTTTTTTTGTATTTTTAGTAGAGATGGTGTTTTGCCATGTTGGCCAGGCTGGTCTTGAGCTCCTGGCTTCAAGTAATCTGCCCACCTTGACCTCCCAAAGTGCAGGGATTACAGGCGTGAGCCTCTGCGCCCATGCATGCTGTTAAGGACACCAAACAAATCAGACCAACCAGATACATATACAACATCCATGTACTTTTCCCCACTAGATATGCAACATTTCTTTCAAAGAACCTGATTCTTGCAGGTGTATGTAAAGTGATTTAAATAAAATATGAAGATGTTGTATGTGTCTTAATATAGGAATGCCTGTGTTCAATCAATTTGACATAAAGAGTTACATATAGTGAAACTTTTCACTTTATTTTGATAATAGGAAGTTTGGTGAGAACCTTCATTCCTTCTTTTCATTTTAATATTGCATATTGTGCAGTTTTTTAAAATTTGTTTTAGACACAAGATCTCACTGTGTTGCCCAGGCTGGACTTGAACTACTGGGCTCCAGCAATCCTTTCCCCTCAACCTCCTGAGTAGCTGGGACTACAGGCAAGTACCACTTCTCTGGGCTTGGAACATTTTCTTAATCTGGAGACATCTAAATTAAGACTGCAGGCCGGGCGCGGTGGCTGAAGCCTGTAATCCCAGCACTTTGGGAGGCCGAGATGGGCGGATCACAAGGTCAGGAGATCGAGACCATCCTGGCTAACATGATGAAACCCCGTCTCTACTAAAAATACAAAAAATTAGCCGGGTGTGGTGGCGGGCACCTGTAGTCCCAGCTACTCTGGAGGCTGAGGCAGGAGAATGACGTAAACCCGGGAGACAGAGCTTGCAGTGAGCTGAGATCCGGCCACTGCACTCCAGCCTGGGCGACAGAGCGAGACTCCATCTAAAAAAAAAAAAAAAAAAAAGACTGCAATATTAAAATGATGAAAAAATTGAATAAAGGTGTTCACCAAACCCCTAGTGTTTTGGGCAATAATGATTTTAAGGCTTTGAAGCCCCTTCCCAATGCCAGTCTACAAATTGTTCATAAGCACAATCAAAATCATAAGTTATAATTTGGCCTTCAAATACAGTATTTTTAAAGAAGGGAGCATTTTAACTGGTATGTCCTTGTTTAGCATATTTTATCAGATGTTAAAGTTGTAGAATCTAGGTGTCATATTAAAGTATATGAGATAAAGAATGTGATTTCTTCTGTTTAGCTAAACTGTGGCATCTAACTGGATGTGTCTGTACAGAGGGACCTCTGGGAGAAAAGAGAAACTTCTGTTAGCTGTGGCTTGGTTATGTTTGGGGATTCCAGAGCAAGCCAGCCACTTGACTGGGGAGAGGGGAAGAGCAATTTATGTGTCAGTAATTATAATTACAAACACATGAGTGTCCTGGGATTAGAGAGCCTGTTCAGTATGAGGGTACCAGGAGATCTTAACAGTGGAAGAACATTTAAACTGAATCTTGATGAATAAGTAGGATTCCCTAAGGGGAACCAGGAGGAACCAGCACCTCAGGTAACTAGAAGAATGAATACAAAAATACAAAAATGGGCCAGGCACGGTGGCTCACATCTGTAATCCCAGCACTTTGGGAGGCCGAGATGTGTAGATCACTTGAGGCCAGGAGTTCGAGCTCAGCCTAGCCAACATGGCGAAACCCCATATCCACTAAAAATACAAAAAAATTAGCCATGCATGGTGGCAGGCGCCTGTAGTCCCAGCTACTTGGGAGGCCGAGGCAGGAGAATTGCTCAAACCCACGAGGTGGAGATTGCAGTGAGCCGAGATTGCACCACTGCCCTCCAGCCTGGGCAACACAGTGAGACTCTGTCTCAAAAAATAATAATAAAAATATATATATAAAAATGCAGAAGTAGGTTACCATGTTAACAAATACGTTCATCATCTTGTTAGTAGGGACCCACTGGAGGTAGGGACCCATTGGAGGGTTTTAATCAAGGAATGCCATTAGATTTGTATTTGAGAAATATAATTCTGGTGGTTCAGTAGAAATAGAGCAAGGTGAGGTCAGAGGCAGGGAGATCAACTAGGAAGCCGCTGCAACCATCTGAGTGATAGAAGAACTTGAATCGAACATTGAATGTAGCAATAGTAGTGTGGGATTGAGCAGCCTGGTTAGGGTCTCAGCAAAGAGGTAGTGTGGGGAGAGTAGAAAGACAAGAAACACTTTGAAGATTCTAGTTAGGAGCTGGGCACGGTGGCTCATGCCTATAATCCCTGCACTTTGGGAGGCCGAGGCGGGCAGATCACCTGAGGTCAGGAGTTCAAGACCAGCCTGGCCAGCCAGCCAAGATGGTAAAACTCCATCTGTACTAAAAATATAAAAAATTAGCCAGGCGTGGTGGCGGGCACCTGTAATCCCAGCTACTCAGGAGGCTGAGGTAGGAGAATCACTTGAACCTGGGAAGCGGAGGTTGCAGTGAGCCGAGATCGTGCCACTGTACTCTAGCCTGGGCAACAAGAGTGAAACTCCTTGTTTCTGTCTTCCCTTCCTTGTGAAATCATTGTAGATTCATTTGTGGAAAATAACACAAAGAGATTCCACTGTCCCCCAATGGCAACGTCTTGCAAATCTATAATAAAATAAACCCTTCTAAAAATTGTGTGATTTATGAATAATTTTAAGTTAAAATATCAGTATACTTTCATGCTGATTTCTAACTAGTCATTTCTCTGACCTCCTGCCCTTCCCCTCACCCCGTGGCCCCTACCACCCTCCCACACACATACCTAATGGCTCACCATTACCAGGCCCTGTGCCCATGCTCCCCTGATTAAGCAAATCTTGACCCTTGTGGGGAAAATCACGTCTCTGGTGGTCATTGGAGGCCTGGTGTCCATCCTGACCCTCTAAAGCTAGGGTGTCCCATTGTGGGCTGGTAACCCCTACATGTACCCTCCATGTTCACTTGTAGGGACCCCAGCTTCAGTAGTGCTCTTTACCATATTGTTAAATATATGGCAGGTTGGGGGTTGATTCTGGCCACAGCTCTCCCCAGATAACTGAGAGTCATTTAGGGCCTTTGTCCCACATTTCTGGGAAATTTGTTTCTATAATAGTTAGGACGTTGGTATGCTAGTGACAGATGCACAGATCAAATTAACTTAAGAAACATAAATATACTGGCTTACTGAGCTGGGAAGTCCAGGGATAAAGCTCCCTTCAGAGATTCTGGGACTCAAACGGTATGATCAAGATTCTCTCTCCCTTGCACTTTTGCTGATTTGTTGACCTCATGCTCTTCCTGGTGTGGTTTATATGGCCATTGGCAGGTCTGGAGATACATCCTTATAGCTCAGAGTGGCACATGAGGAATAAGACTCGCTTCTCCACCATCAGTGCAAAACCCTACTGGAAAAGGGCTCTGTTTGGCCTCATTTATATCCTGTGCCAATCCCATAGACCAATCACTTGTGTGGGGGGTTGTAGTATATTTTGGATGAATCAACCAATGACTCAGTCTGAGCTCCTTATCATCTGATAGACTTGGAATTGGGGTATCAAGTTGTCTGGCTTAGTAGAACCAGATGGAAAGGGAAGAAAGAGTTTTTCAAAGGAAGAGATATTGACAGGCTGGGCTGGGCAGAACAACTAATGTCCATTTTAGTTCTGCTTGGATCTGACAACTTCTGTGGTGAGGAGAGAGGAGGAATGTCACATGGCATCTATGGTTGTCCCTTGGGAGTTATGGTCAGTGTTGACAGAAGAAGGCAAGGATGGCTGTAAGCACCAAGATGTTCATATGTGTGAAGTTGGAATTTAAAGGTGTTCAGAACTAATAGCCTTAATTGTCTTTGTGAAATTGAAAACAAAGGCAGTTGCGAAAAGACAGGAGGGCAGGGTAGGGGAGCTTAAAAAGCTAGTTGAGGGTTTGAAGAATGAGAGATCCCAAAGACAATGTAGAGGACTGCTAAGAGATATTGAGGATCCAACTAAGATGGGAAACTGTAGCACTCAGGATTCTCCAGAGACCCAGTAGGATGGATATATGCATATGTACACACACACAGAAATTTATTTCAAGGAATTGGCTTATGCAACTGTGGGGGTTGCACGTCTGAAATCTCCAGGACAGGACTGCAGGCTGGAAACTTTCAGGCAGGAGCTGATGCTGCAGTCTCAAGGCAGGATTTCTTCTTCCTCAGGGAAACCTCAGTTTTGCTTTAAAGGCCTTCCAGCTGAAGAGATGAGGCTCACCTGCATGATCAGGGGTTCTCTCCTTACTGACAGTCAGCTGATTGTAGCTGCTAACCACATCAACCAAATATTTCTGCATCAATACCTAAATTAGTGTTTGATGGGATAACTGGGTACCATAGCCTTGCCAAGTTAACACATACAACGGAGTGTCACAGAGGTCTAAACTCTAAGAGCCAGTCTGCATAACGTTGGATGACCTATTTTTCCTCTTCAGTTCCACAGAGAGAAATCCCTAGCAAATAGAAGCCAAGAGAATGAATTGTTAAACTGATTGATGATTGTTGGAATCTTCAGGATGGGGACATTGGAGTCTCAAGGGGAGATCTTGATGTTGCTATTGAGAGAATGGTGGACGAAGTCCCTCGGGGTTGTGGCTGGACTGAGAAGTTAGTTCCCCAAGTGTAAAGTGGTGACAAGAGTACCAACCCCACCAGTTAAAATGAATAATGCATGAAAAATACTTAACGTTGGGCACTGAATTAAGTACCACATTAAATTATCATCGTCGTTATGATTTCATTTAACTCTCAAGGAAAGAGTGGATTTAGTGGGAGTAAGAGGATGAGCTCAGTGTGGTATATTGGAGTTTATTTATTTACTCAACCACCAGTTATTTAATAAGCATTGGTTATGAGCCAGGAACTGTTTTAGGTGCTAGAGATACAGTGGTAAACAGAACAGACAAAGTCTCTGCCCTCATGGGGCTTACATTCTGTTGGTGGGAGGACGTATCTGCTAATAAGCAGACAACTTCAGCAGGCAAAACTAGCCACAGGTCCAGTGGTAAGCGTGTTATGAAGAATAGTAAAGCCAAGTTAGGCAATAGAGAGTGATGGGGCCAGACAGGGTTGGGGTAGGATGCTAGACTTATAAGATGAACCCTTTCTGATAAAGTGACATTTAAACAGGACCCTGAAGGCATGAAGGGAGAGCATGGGCTATGAATATATGGGGAAGAGCGTGTTCGAGGGAAAGAACACGGTGTGTGCAAAGGTGCTGAGAGGCTGGAGCCTGCTTCTCCCTGTAAGTGAGGAGGAGAGGGGTGGGGGATGAACCGGAATAGGTGGCAAGGGGCCATGTTGGGTGTGCTGGGTCATTATAAGTTCTCTGGAGTTGGTGCTGAGTGAGGTGTCAAGACAATGGAGAGTTTTGAACACAGAAGTGACAAGATTCTTCTCTAAGGGCCACTTTGGAGGCTGTGTGAGGACGGGATACTGGGAGGACAAGGGCAGAAGAAGGAGACCAGTGGGAAACTGTTACAGTAATCCAGGCAAGAAGAATTTGTGGTCTGAAAGTCATGCTAGATATTAGCATGGCCGGGACATGGCCATGGGGATGCATTACTGAAGCAATCTGCCAGCAAAGACCAAGATGGCCCAGGACCCTAGAGCGGCATGTATGGGGGGTTCTGCTGTGTTGACATGGAACTTCTTCAAGATGGAGACAGGATGGGTAGGGGTGGGGAGAAGAACTCTGACCCAGATTCTAAAGTCCTCCAGGAGAGAGAGGATGGTGGAGGAAAGCAGCAAAGGGGTAGAAAGAGGAGCATTAGCTGCATGCAGGCAGGTGCTTGAGGCTCCTGCCTCAGGGTCTTTGCATGCAGTGCTTTCTTTACTGGAATGTTCTCTTCCTAATATCCACGTGAGTCAGTCTCTTCCTTCCCACCCCAGGTCTTTATTTAAATAGATAGGAAGACTGCCGTCAGGAAATAGTTCATGTAAGAATGAAGAGAACATTCTCTTGCCTCCATCCTTATGTCACCTGGCATGGGTTGGCATGAGCAGCCACTGCCTGGAAGTTCTACATGGAAGTGGTGTCCTCAAGCGAGAGGCGGGTCTGGCTTGAGGCTGGGAGGTGATGGGACTCTCCTGTGAAAGGGGTAAGAATGCTGGGGACCTTATTGACCATGGGCTAGGGGTTTCAACAGGCACTGTGGGGAGTGTCTGAAGGGAAGTCAGGAAAGGAGGGTAGAATCAATGGGGATGAAGTAATGAGAGGACCAGAGGGAAGAGGTGCTGGGATGGGAGCTAAAGATGCCAGAAGGTGGGATCGACTGCCTTGGGAGGACCTGGCAAGCCTGAGGCTGGCGTGTGTGCAGCCTGTACACTTCCTGGGGCACCAAGCAGAGCATGGGTGGCCACAGGAGACGTAAGGGAGCATTATCTGAGGGGAGGTGAGGAATGACCAGGCGCTACCCACCTACAGAGCTCTCAGGATGCTTAACTCCTGAATGAGCTGTAGCCTGGAATGGCTTGTAGACCTGAATGCAAACCAAGTGTGACTGGCAGAGAGGGAGCAGGCCCCATAAGGTCCTTGTTCATCCTAGTCAGGTCCTTCATCCTGTCCCACTTCAGGGCCCAAAGTGCTCTGATTCCAATGCCAGCCTCCTTGGTCTTTTATTTGTAGAGAAGTGAGTTCCCTATCGTTGGAGGTGTCTAAGCAATGAAGTGGACAGCCACTTAGAAGGAGTGTGCAGGATGGAGGCTTGGGTATTTCTTGGGGGCTGGACTCGATGACCTTTATTTTCCACTTGGCCTGGAGCATCTGTGAGTCCTTGTCAAATACTGCCTGGTACTTACCTCCGTTGGGACAGAGTGCAGGCATGGCATGGGTGAGTAAATTGTTCATGGAATGCAAACCTTGTGGGACTTATAAATGGCTTATCAATGTGGAAACCGTATTAAAAATAAGTTGAGATCAGCACCTTCCATAGCCTCTGCATATGAAATGTCACTTAAATTTAAACCCACATCAAAGGTTCTGGTTTGATTCTTTGTATACTTGCTGGAAGTACAATGCTTAGGACACCATTTTCAGGTAGCTGTTTTTTAGTGTGTGTTTGGCAGGCAGGGCTGGTTCTATATAAATGTTCACAGTGAGCAGAGGAGCAGCATGATGTCTCCTGCCATGGTTTCACAATTAGCTGGAAGAGAGAGGGTTGCAGGCTCACTGGGCCGGACCAGACACTAGAGGCTGTATTCAGCAGGTGGGACAGTCGCATGAACCTCTCTGCCTATGATGTGGACATCATGGCAGATGGACTCTTTGGAGAGCAAGCCATGGTTTTAGGACCCTGGCTGTTTGTGGTGATGGGATGAAGGACCGAATACTTGGAGTTCTTTCTGAGTGTCTGTGTTGCAGGGAGATTCCAGTCACATCATTTAGAGGTGGTGGCTGTGCTTAGGGATGGTTAAGGGAATGAACAGGCATAGTTGTGCTATGAGTATGCTTGTGAGTATGCTCACTTCCTGGAGGTGGGGAGAGTCAAATTCTTATAGTGTTGTGTGGCTTATATCTTTTATTAAGCATCTGTGTTCTATGTCTGATAAGCACTTTGCATACACTGCCTTTGATTTTTCCAATCATTCCATTTTGCTCATTGAGGAAGGCAAGCAGTTAAGACAGGCTCATCCCTCAACATGACCCCACATAGTGACTGTACCTCAGAGGGGTAACCATTTTCTGAGAGCTGGGTCTCAACTGTGTTAGGGTCAAAATTCTGATTTGCTTAACCAGAGGTGAATGGAGACCTAGGAAACTGACACATACTATCTTGACTTATAAGAGACTGATGTATAAAAACAGAAATGATGCCCGCTGCTTATTTTGTGAGAAGAAAAAAAAAAAAAATCCTGTGAACCAGATACATATGTTCTCTCATCAGTGCATTCAATATGAAGGCAAATTTATATGAGAACATAAATTAAGACCGGAAGGTTGCTTATCAGCATGAAACAGTGTAGGCTGAGTGAGGATAGGGCGTCTTACTGACAGGGCTACAGAGCTGTGATCATCTCGGCTCCAGTGCCGCCCTGTCCACTGCAGGGCTGGATGGTAAGGTCGCCTCACAGTAACAGGGACGCCACCACCAGTCCCAGCCACTCAGTCTCTACTTGCAGTGCCTCTAACACCGATCATCAGCCCACTGGGCTTATTCATCCTTTCTTTAGACATTTTCCTATTGGACCCTCAGTAAGTTGTCGTCTTCCTTTGAGAGCAAGTTTTCTCGTTGTGGTATCTTTGCATCTCATCACTTCAGTTTGTTATTTTTGTTGTGTGGCTATACGCTCTACAGAGAAGTTGTATTGTTCCATTTCCAAATTTGTGGGAAAGGGGAAGAAAAGAGGAGAGGCACTGTATTGTCAGCCTGATTTCCCACCTCAGAGAAGGTATTATTGTCCTCATTTTACAGTTGAGTCAATTAGGTGGCATGGCTTTTTTTCCTAGCTCCCATTGCCATCTGACGTGGCATTTAGTTGTTTGTTTATGGTCTATTTCTCCTGTTAGAATGTAAACTTGAGAACAGCAGTTCTTTGCTGTATTCCCTGCACCTGGAACATAAGTGACCCAAGGTAGGTATGGGCAGGTAGGACTATGCATGGATGGAAGAAGGATGAGACAGGCCCTCAATCCCAGTCTCTCCCACACCCCACCTTCAGTTTGGCGAGGTGATGGAAGGGAGAAAAATATGAGAAGATCTCAGCCAAAATGAAAATCAGGTGAAAACTCAGGGCATGTTCTGGGGGTCCTTGTGTCCCTACGTTGTCTTAAAGAACCAGCCTGGGACAGTGGGGACTGGAGCTGGTGACACACAGGGACACAAGGATATGGAAGGCCTTTCTCTGGCATAATTGAAATAAACTTTGATGAACAATTTGTCCTGTTTTAAATATCTTTATAAATAATATCTGGAGCTGGACGAATCGTGAATAATCTACTTCCTTTATCATTTTTGTTTCAATTATATCCATCTGTAATATCTCAGCCAAAGGGAACACCATTTACTTGGTAGCAGTCACCTGAATTTTAGGCATTGATATCTAAGAGAAAATAAGTGGCTCAATGGTTGCTTTTTTGTAACACCAAACCTAGGCCTTGACTATATGGTTCTGATACAGTCCAACAACGTGCTAGTTGTTAACAGCTTGTATATGGACATATATGTATTCTGCATATTTTGTTTGGTGAATAACCCACAACATTCTAACTCAAGTGTCCAGTATTGCTTATCAGATAAGGCTTTGACATAGAAATACATAAATTCTAGAAATTATCTTGCACTTATTGTATTAGAAAGTGAAATTGCTTTCTTTACATCTTTTTAAGGGCCATTAACATAATATCTTGTTCCAAATCAAATGGAGCTACTTACTACTAAAGACTTTTGTACCTTCTTCAATAATTAAAGAAAGCAAGCAAGATTTGTAGACAATGCAATTTTCATGATGCGTTGAAAAATGTGTTCTTACAGTAGCTGTGTTCATCACACACTTTCATTTTCTTGATATCTTAAAATTGCTTGGCAAAATGAAAGGGAAGAGGGTGGTCAGGGATATTCCCAACTTTCTCTTAGGATCATTTTCACACAAACAGAAAATCTGAAGTAATTGTTCAGTGGGTCCTCTGCACCCATCACCTACTTTTCACAATTAATGTTTTGCTTTATTTGCTTCATCACTGGCTATCCATATATTCATCCCTCTCTTCATCTTATTTTTGGTGTATTTTAAATTAAATTGCAGAAATCAGTACACTTCACCACTGAACAGTTCAGCATGCGTATTATTGAGTTCAATGTTTATATATATTTCAGGTAAAATTTACACACAGCAACATAAACACATTTTAAACTTTCCATTCAATGAGTTTTGACAAATGTATACACCAGTGTAATGCCAATCCCAAGCTAAGGTACAGGCATTCTTTTTTTTCCTCCTGTTTAAAACTTTTAATTAAAAAGTAAACTTTAATGTCGAAAATGAAAACTTGGGGAAGGCAGAAAGATCACACACAAGGCTGTCACTTCACACTTAGAAGGTTGCACAGCGGCCAGGCAGAGGCGCTCCTCACTTCCCAGATGGTGGAGGGGCCGAGCAGAGGCCCTCATCACTTCCCACAAGATGGCGGAGCCGGACAGAGGCGCTCCTCACATCCCAGATGGGGTGGCAGCTTCCCAGAGGTGCTCCTCACATCCCAGATGGTCATGGGATGCCAGGCAGAGGTGCTCCTAACTTCCCAGACGGGGCGGCAGCTGCACAGAGGCGCTCCTCACATCCCAGACTGGCAGCAGCCGGCAGAGGCCCTCCTCGCTTCCCAGACGGGGCGGCGGCATTCTTATCACCCAGATCACCCAGAATGATGATGCTGGTGCCTCTTTCCAGTCAGTTTCCACCCTACCTGCACACAGAGGGAACCCATGTTCTGGTTTTTTTCTCAGCGTGGATTACTTTAGTCTTCCCTAAAACTGCATCCAGTTCTAGAATCATATAGTATGTACTATTTGGGATAAGTGCATACAATACATACTGCTTTGCATGAGCCTTCTTTCACGCAGCACATTTTTGAAGTTCATCTATTTTTGTTTGCATATGTCAGTAATCTGTACCCATTTTAGTGCTGAGTCATATTTCATTGTGTGACTATCCCACAATTTTTTAATCTACTTATTGTTGGTTACCTGGGCTGTTTCCAGTTTGCAGCTATTATGAAGAAAATTGCTGTGCACGTTCTTATGCAAGTCTTTTTGTAGGCATAAGCTTTCTGCTTACTTTTGAAACTCCTGGAATATGTAACCTTAGCATAGAGTCTACACATATATAGTAGGTACTCAATGAATATATATATTGCCCTGGCACAAAACCCACATGACATATTGGGTTTTACAGTACACCTGACGTTTTCTTTCTCATCTGTTCTCAGATGAGCTTTGTAACGACCTGATGAAGAGGCAGAGGCAATCCACACAATGGAAGCTGAGACGTTAGGTACTTGTTAATTGTTGGAGCTAAACTAGAACCCAGATTTCCTAACTCCTAGTCCTGTGCTGTCTGACTGCTTGCTATTGAGACAGGAGAGTTCCCTTGACCCCTTTGCAGGACTCACAAAAGGGGCGTGGCTCACTTATTTGACTGCCACCATGCTCAAACCCCCTGCCTGAGGGGGAGCATGCAGGTGAGCAGGTACAGGAACTGGGGCGAGTGTGGCAGGAATGAACCCCATACTGGTCAACGGCAGCATCCAGGGTTGTCTGCGACCCCTGGAGCCGTCAAGGGCATGTGTTACAAACAACGCTCTTAGCAGTTACTGTCTGCAGATAGCTAAGTGTTAACCAGCTCAGTGGAGAGTCAGGGTGACAGGCCTTTACACCTTGCCCTCTGGGTACCTGGGTTTCTGTCTGGTATCCAGGAAGAATCAGGTCACATAGACTTGAAGGATGGTGAATATGGAGATTTTATTAAGCAGTGGAAGTGGCTCTTCGTGGAAAGGGAGCTGGAAAGGGGATGGTGCAGGAAGAAGGTGATCTGTCTGAAGCTTGGCGTTCTCCAAAGTTGTTTTGTCTGAAGTTAAGCCACATTTGTTTGTAGTTTCTGACACTCAGTTGCTTCTTCTCATTTTGATGTTCAGCTGCTTGTCTCTCTGCCAGCTAAGATCTGAGGTTTATATGGGCACAGGAGAGGGGGAGCCGGGTGGACCAAAAAAGTAACATTTGGGTGGGAAAACAGGGGTAACTGTTCTAATTTAGGGCCGTGGTTTCCAGGCTTGAGGGTGGGGCCTTTGCCAGGAAACTGCCCTCTTCTACCCAGTATTTCCCTGTCTCCTGTCTGTATCACTATCTCAGGGCCAAACTGAAGGTATGTGTACTGTACATCCTCCCCTCCCCTCAAGCATTGCTCTGTGCCACAGTTACAGTCTTTGAGAGTTTTGGGTTTGTACTTTGGCTCTATTTAAGCTCCGGATCACCAGAATTTATGTATATTTTCCCCTTTTATATCTTTTTTCCTCAGTGTGTATATATTGGGGTGAGGGGAGTGGCAGCATGGAGGGCCTGTAGAGGGAGTTATTGAAAAGTGACCTAAGCCAATCTCATAGTTTTGATTGGTGGCTCTCAGTTACTTCCAATCAGAGAAGTCAGCCATGAGGTTCCTGAGTCTCTCTTTCTCTACTGTCACTCCAAACTGCTCTGGGATCATGAAAACCAACCTCCAGCCTGATTCTGCAACACATAGAAACTTTTATTAACAAGGAGATTCATACACCATGCCCAAAACACTCATACAACCTGTTCTGTAAACTCAAGTAGTCCCGCATCCGTGGTTTAGGCAGTCCAGTTGTTGGCATCCGTGGTTTAGGCAGTCCAGTTGTTGGCATCCGTGGTTTAGGCAGTCCAGTTGTTGGCATCCGTGGTTTAGACAGTCCAGTTGTTGGCATCTGTGGTTTAGGCAGTCCGGTTGTTGGCATCCGTGGTTTAGGCAGTCCGGTTGTTGGCATCCGTGGTTTAGGCAGTCCGGTTGTTGGCATCTGTGGTTTAGACAGTCCGGTTGTTGGCATCTGTGGTTTAGACAGTCCGGTTGTTGGCATCCGTGGTTTAGGCAGTCCGGTTGTTGGCATCCATGGTTTGGGCAGTCCAATTGTTACCAGTGGAAGGTGTCCGAGTTACTGGCAGCAAATCCATGTGGATCTGCAGCAACTTCAGTTCTTGCCTCCTCAGAAGAAAGAATTCAATGGAGGGGCATAACAAGAAAAAGAGACTGAAGTAAGTTTCAGAGCAGGAGTGGAAGTGTATTTTAAAAGGCTTTAGAACAGTAAAGAAAGGAAAATTCACTTGGAAGAGACCCAAGTGAGCATCTGAAGGTCAAGAGCCCCGATTAACGGTGATTCTAGGACTTTCTAGGATTCCCGTGATTCCTCCCGCAGGGTGAGCTGCCAGCATGCACAGTGCCCTCCTTACCTTTGGGAATTGTGCACACACAGTGTATTTAGGAAGTTGTATGCATGCCCATCTGCGGCTTTCTTCCCTTTTCTGGTGGTGTGCCCCTGGAGGTCATACTTTGCCATTTTGTCTCTCAATGCACCTGCCCAGGAAGTTGCTTCTCCCTGGCACCTGCATTCAATTAACACTTTAATGTTAACAGATGTGCATCATCAGGAGATTGTCTCTCCCTGGCACCCTTGCACTGGCTGCTGAATTATCATTTTTAGAGAGGCAGTGTGATAATTGTCAGACCATCACCTGACATTCCTAGTGGGTGGGGGAGAAGAGCCCTCTCCTGCCCCGCTCTTGCCTAACTACCTGTAACATAATGAGCACCTCTCCTGACACAGTGATCTGACAGCAGGATCAGGAAGCTTCTTCTTGAGGACAGAGTCTTTTCGGAAGCGGTAGGACAATGGTGTCAATGAAGTTCTGGGCCTCCACCCTTCTCTGAAAGTGTTTGTTAGGCTGGCTAAGCCCAGCACCCTTTTCATGGTAACTTTGAGGTTTCTAGCCAACCCACACATCTCTCATAGCTTTCATTTGACCATTGAAAATAATTTCTAATATCCCTTTACACTAATTAATGAACTCTGTTGCAGATTCAGATAGGAGAGTTAGAAGCTTTTGTAAGGCCACCTCTGGGAATATAAATACCATTTGGGATCTTTCAAATGCTCACTAACACCACTGTGTTGGTACTTCCTGCTTAGGGTGCTTCATATATTAACTAGTAACTGTTCAGGGTGTCCTAACATGAATCTACACACACACACATAAAGCTCACTATGGATGGTGAAGGTTTCAACATAAAACCCAGATCACATTAGAGAGGTACAAGAGTCCATGTGTCCTTCCCCTAACCCCCACCCTGTAACGATGGCATTTCCACCGGACTCTTGAGTTTTCAGTTTGAGGGAATCCTTTGAATAAATATGATTTACTGCCTCCACACTTATGTGGTTAGAGCTCCAGCCTTGATCCTAATCTCCCTGATCTCTCATCCTCATTGATAGTAAACCAGTGAGTAGGCAAGTCAACTGTGAGTTAATCGGGGTGGGGGGATTTTTAAATGCAAGTCTGATGTTTAAATGCAGCTCTGATTATGCCTCTTGGCTATCAGCAGTGACTTTCATTTGCATGGAGAGCCATGTTACTCAGGGCACACAGCACAGAAGCTGAGCCGCAGTGTAAAGCTTTCAAGTGACTCTTGGAGCTATTAAAGTGCCACTCATTTGGTAACTGTTGCTGTTAATTAAGTTTATAGCCTCATTATTAATTCTTGGCTCTACTATTGTTAGTAATTATGCTTCTATAAATTTATAGGAGTAGGCAGTACCTCAGGGAATTTTTCAAATTGTATATTAAAATTAGAGATAAATAAACATTTAAGCTTCCTTCGCAATATACGAAGAGTTTGGGGTTTTTATTTCCAGTACTAGGTACATTTGAAAAGTATCTGATGGTTATTTTCTCTCCTTACTGAGACATTTTCTACGTGGTTTGCAGCAGAAATTTCTATAACATATTTAACAATGTGGTTTAGTATTTAAATATTTAACCCATTCACTGATAACTTGTGACTAATTCCTACAATTAAACTTATGCCTTTGGCCAGGCCCCGAGGCAGGCAGATCACGAGGTCAGGAGATCGAGACCATCCTGGCCAACATGGTGAAACCCCGTCTCTACTAAAGATACAAAAATTAGCTGGGCATGGTGGCATGCACCTGTAATCCCAATACTCGGGAGACTGAGGCAGGAGAATTGCTTGAACCAGGGAGTCGGAGGCTGCAGTGAGCTGAGATCATACCACTGCATTCCAGCCTGGGTGACAGAGTGAGACTCTCTCAAAAAAAAAAAAAAAACTTATGCCTTTTATGAGAGCAAGTAGACAGAGAAGGAAAAGAAAAAACCTGGCATTTTGTGTATAAAAAATGGAAACTCAAATAATGTTGGTCAAATATAGGTGTAAACAAGTCCATGTGCATATTAACAACCCCTTCCACCATGTGTTTTATTTCTGAAAATACTTTAAATCCTTTTCTGTCTTCTGATCCAACTCTCCAGACAATAGTTGCTAAATGGTTTCATAGGTAATTATGGTGCATTTTGGTTCTTTTACCTACAGCTTGGTCTTTCTTTCTCACTCTTTTTTTAATTCCTTTTTTTCTTTTCTCTTATTCTGAGATGGAACAAAAATTGCCCATAATTCTCCAGGTTATAGAAAACATCTATTGGCATTTTGATGTAGTTCCTTTCAGATGCCTTTCCAAGCATATATCAAACATAGTTTAGATCACACAGTTTTATAGTTTGATTTTGCCCCTTAACATTTTATAAAATGATTATTATTGGACATTTACGTTATTTATAATTTTTGTCCTTGCAAATAATAGATATTGGTATGCTAGATAGCTCTTTCAATAAATATTTGAGAGCATCTCTAATTACCTATTTAATGCCTAGCAATGTAAATTTTATGCCTAAAGGCATGAACATTGTTCAAATTATTGATATATACTGAAAAATTGCTTTCCAGGAAATGATGCCAATTTCCAGTCCACTAGAAACATTCCAGAGTGTCTCTCTTACTGCAACCATGCCATTTACTATATCTAATACGATTATAATAATATTAACTTGCTAACTTTATAGTTTTTGAATTTGGAAACTTGAATGAGATAATGCTGGAACATCAAATAGTGACTTATTTTATCTCAACACTTCATTTTGCTTTTTGGAGCTGAAAGAGTTCTTTTTCAACTTGGATTCAGTAGTTGAGGGGCTACACATTGACTGACAGTAGCCATATTACCAAGAGAAAAGACAACATTTATTTACCCATGCATGGGAGAGCTGCTCAGTAATGAGTAACCCACCAACTAGCCAGAGATTAGGGTTTATATACCAACTTAACAAAGGTGAAGGGGGCAATTAGGGATTCAGGGGGAAGGCATGAAGGTGCTCTTGGGCTTTTCAGTGATAATGGGAATAGGAAATATGTCTTCATGGTGGTTAAATTAGGAGGAAACTGCCTTTGAGGGGAGTTAATGGCAGCTGTATTTTTGGGAGGCTCTGCTATAGTCAGATAAGGGAAGTTCAGATAAGATTTCTTTCTGCGTCTTCTGCAGCTCAAATGTTTTCACTTTAAAATAACCTTTCTAAAGACTCTGAGGGTCCAAGTGCATCCCCATACTTTCTATTTATCTTAACGTCACAAATAAATGTGCTCAATAATAGATACATTTTTCATCATGCAATGTATTGAATATTAGTAATAACGGTGTTTTCTGCCATTTTTGACAGATAAATTACCAGTAAGGGATGATACAGGAGGAGAAAAGGAGAAGATAAAGAACTGTCACAAGGATAATTTTTATTACAGATATGAATATATTTGTTTGGAACTGACAACTATTTTTAGAAGACAAATTAGGCAGAAGTGGTCACTACTGTATGGGCAAGGGTGAATAGTAGTGGTTTTCAAAAATTATTTAAACATATCTCTTGATACAGTATTTTTCCAGCTTCATTTATTTTTTTTT